>NC_088902.1:1550000-1860000 GCF_037157495.1 Lathamus discolor
AAGAGCAGCAAAAGTTCAAGGGCAACTCCAATATGGATCTTGGGAAACCTCCAAGTCAGCCCCTGCCCATGCATCTGCCTTTCAGAGAAGCTCCTCTAAGTATAGCAAGTATAATTTTCACATCAGTCTCAGCATCTACCAGGCAAACCACATTAGCTGAGTTCCGTGGATGCCGTTTTCCATCAGGAAAAAAGACAACTAGCACAGCAGTACTTAGCTTGAGGCCCTATTAATAGCAGTCCTAATTATATGGCTGCAAATTTAATTCATAGCAATGATTAGTGTCAAAATCAAAGGCATCACACATCAATATTGCTGGAATTGTATGAAGCCCATAAACAGAACAAGCAAGCCGACACATCCCCCCCCCCCAGCAGTTAGTTGCTGTTAACTGTTGCATAAATGTCTCTTCTAATTTCGCTCTATGAAAATTGGTTTATTGCAGGAATCCACAGTTCGGAATGATTACAACTCTAACGTGATCCCCTTTTCCCTTTCTCCCCCAGCCATGAAGCTGAGGTGCTCTGGAAGGAGAGCTGGACCAAACACTCAGGTTCCCCATAGGAAAGATGCCAAGTTCATTGTCAGCTATCTGCTCTTATTGACCTGGCAGCAGCTCTAGATCAACACCCCTCCGGCACACTGAACTCACTGCCAGGCTGCATGGACTCCATGGATGCCCTGCCTGGGCTGCCCACATCACCCGGGCCCTGTGGGGCTCTCAAGTGGTGAGCTCAGCATGGGAAAGCTGCCAGCCGTGCCACAGGGCTCTACACTGCTCCCAAGCAAACAGAGAACTTATTCCTTTACCCGTGAGCCAGAGCTGGCAGCTGGAAGGAGCAGAAAGGGACTTCAAATGCACACAGGAAACAGAGGAACCCCAGACTGGTTTCGGTTGGAAAGGACCGTAAAGCTCATTGAGCCCCAACCCCTGCCACGGGCAGGGACCCCTTCCACTGGAGCAGCTTGCTCCAAGCCCCTGTGCCCAACCTGGCCTTGAACACTGCCAGGGATGGGGCAGCCACAAAAGGAAGGGGTAGAGCTAAACAACTCTGTACGGAAAGGGATGTCTGGGCAGGCAGAGGACGGGGGACATTCAACACTCAGCTGCTTGAGAGGCTGAAGAAGCAGCAGCCGCTCTCCCAGCGAGCGTGCAGGAGGCAGTCAGGTGAAGATCTAATGGGAAAGAGGACATCAGTGAGGTAACAGAGCTTTAGTAATGAATTCTCACTGGGGAAGCACAAATTTGAAAGGTTTCAGAGCTGGCTCCTTGACTCCTTTCCTCCAGCTACGCAAAAGCATCTTCTTTAAAACCCCAGCCTGAGCCACCAGCTTGTTTCCAAAGTAAATCAACAGCTGTGGGAGAGGGAATAGGTGTGAGGGTGCTTTCAGACATTAATTGTGCAGGTAGACAAGCAAGGTGGTGAGCTGCAGGAGATAAGGAACCTATCTGTAAATCTCTGGCACTTAGAGGTACCTACATTTTTACCATCCTCCCTTCACATATGGGGAAAAAGAGAGATGGAAACATTTACAGTCCTGAGTACTCCTGACTTCAAGACATGTCTGGTCTTGGAACATGCACAAGAACTGGAGAAAACCTGCTAACTTCCCACTGGGTCTGCAGAGAGAGTCCCAAGTGCTCCATAGTTCAATGCAAAGCTGCTTCCTGTGGTCTCTCTTAGGCCACGTAAAAGATAATCCCATGTGTCAGATAAGGAAAGATTTAATAAAGGCAAGGACAGGACCACGAGATTACAGAACATCATCATCCTCAGTCCCATGCACTGGAGGATGGCACTTCAGCCAACAATAACGCAAGGCATGGGCCTTATCGGCTGCAGACAACTGATTTTTGCAGACACCATGAAAGGCTGCCTGTAGTGAACTCCTGGAATGAATCTGCTGAGAGACGAACCAGTTTTCTTAGTGCCTGGTTACCACTGTCTCAAATAGGTAAAGGATCCCAGCAGCCCTAACTCTGGACAGTGAGGTGGATGGGCACAAACAGATTAACTTTGCATCAAAAAGGTAGGTGCTTCATGCAGAAGAGCACAAGGAATTAAACCTTTCTGCTGTAACCCTACATAATTCATGGCACAAGACAGTAAATAGCTGGTGTGAGGCACAGGCTGTTTGCTTTAACTGCCTCTAAATGAGGTACCTACACAATGCCCCCCAAAATGCTGCAAACACAAGCACTTGTCTGCAAGTCTGGCTTGAAGCTGGCTTGAATATGCATTTGCAATATGCTAAGGATGCCTCTTCCATCCATTTAGCTAGAAGCATCCCAGTGCTCCCATGTGTGACAGCAGGGGACACAAGCAGGGAGGAGAGAGGGGCTCTGCTTTACAAGCCCACTCTCCCCCATGTTCAAAATTGTCCCACTGACACTCGAGAGGCACCAGGGAGGCACCTCATTTACTACTGCTCAGCACTTGTAAAGTGCTGGATGAATATTAATGAACTGATGTAATTAAAATGATGCAGACATTCAAGTGTAGTATCTGCCTGTCCTTGTATCTTCCTGGATAGATGAGGAAGAAATTCCCTGCTGCTTAAGGACACAAAAAATTAACAGCCTGCTGTGGATTACATTTGTTAACTCTTTCCCTGGTACAAAGCAGCAGGGTCTGCATTTAGCAGGTTCACTTAATGGTGTCATTTCTATTTCAGGGTAATGTGAAGGACCTCAGCTTTCCAGAGCAACACCTCTAAGGCTGGTTTTGCTGGAGCTGACTTCTGCATCCACTGCTGAGATGCAGCTCCCACAGACAGCCTTACACACCTCTGCTTGCACTCCCCAACACTATTCCACCCTCATTTAAAACATGGAACTCCTGATGGAGGACTGGTGAGGAGCACACAGGAGATGCATGACTGAGCCTGACCAGCCTTTGCGCTGTACACACTGCAGAGCTGTTTGGAGGACTCCAAGAGGAGGCAATCCCAGCTGGATTTCAGAATCCTAAAACTCACCAGTTCCCCCCCATCCCCTGTGCTGGGGGAGGAAACCAGCAGGAGCATCTCTTTGCCCTGGGCAACTAACCCCGGCTTTGTGATGCAGAGGGTGAGGAATGTTATCTTCCAAGACTGATCAATCATCCAACTGTCAAAGGAAGAGTAGGAGGTAAGAGGCAGAGAGAAGCAGTAGGACTTTGCCCTGAGGCTTGGTTTCCAAAAGCAGCCAAGTTAACTCATTCCTATCTCTCCATGGCCAAACATCCTGTCACCACCAGGGTCTTCTACACAAGGATTGCTGGGGAACAGCTCGGAACTACTGTAAGATTGCCATCAGTGTGTCAAAAAGAAGGAAAGATCTGAGACCTTGGACACAGCTTGCCGAGCTTCACTCAGAAATTACAAACCAGCTCCTCACTTTAATCAGACTGGCCCATTATTGCCCTGATCATTTCTGCAATAGCCCCACAGACACACACCACAGTTCACTGAGCTTCGCTTCACCAATGCAAGGCTCTCTGTGACCCAAACCCTGTGATTTTTGCTCCTGACTGCCTCCCAGTTTCACACTGGGAAACATCTGTAGGCCACAGCAGCAATTACACACATCAGTCTCCTAAGAAAGATGAAAACTGGCCCCTGGCCCTCCAAAGTCATGGAAATAAGCTTACCTTCTTCAGCTTGCCAGTCTTAGTCCCCACGAACACCACGCTGTAGCCATTGTAGACATAGGAAGCAACAGAAGTCATCCGGTCCCGGCTGGAAGTGAAGAGCGTGACTCCATCCACGGGTGTGGAGCCTCCCAGGGGCTGGTTGATGTCGAGCCCGCAGAAGTTGTCATCGATGGGGACTGGCTGGAGAGACAAGGTTTGGGATGGCCGTGAGTGAAACGCAGAGCACAGGGCAGCCCCACACATGCAGAGGGGAGTCAGTGGTACTGACAGCAGGGTGGGAGCCACCAACATGCCACCCCCTGCCCAGGGACCCTGCCAGCTTCAGCTACCTTCCCCAATGGCCAAGGCCAAGGCGCTCTGGAGCTGCTCCAAAATGCATCTGGACAGGGCTGTGGAGGAGCCCCGAGTCCCACAGACACTTCCACTCTCTCTGGCACAAAAGGCTCAGCTCCAGGACAGAGATAAACCTTCCCCATGGGACCATGGGGCTGTGGGGAGTGCCAACCTGCCTGCCCTGGAAAGGTAGAGAACCATCCGGGGAACGGGCTCCAGCAACCACCCAAGTACTAAGTGGGAAGAGGCACTCCTGCTCCTTCCACCGCCCCGCTGTGCACTCTCCTACAAACCACCTCTCTGTGCCTCAGTTTCCCTTCTATGACACAGGGAATATGGATGCTGGCTTCTCCCTGGAACACCACTTGCTACACGTGAGGGAAAAGTCATTCTGCTGACAGCTAAGTATTATTAAGCCACATCAGCTGGGATTGCTCGAGTGAATTCCTCCATGGCACTGGCAGCAGGGTGGTGACATGGGTGGCCGCTTGCCATCACACTGACTGCAGCCCACCTATGTTCCACAGGGGACATTAACTGCCAAATGCTCAGGCACATCTAGTTGCAACTGACGGGATGACTCTCCCCCGTGCAAGTCAGCACTCAAGATAATCTTCACCTTCCTTCTTTCATTTCATTTAACCCATGTTTATCTCTTCTCAGCAGCCAAGCTTACTACGTTTGGCAAAAGAAGGCCCCAGGGATTCCCAAGTCATCCCAGGAACGATCTACAAGTGAATAAAGATTAAAGAAGTCAGCTGAATAGAAACAGAAAAGATGTCGCTGCCATTTGTATTTATCGTTAGGTTACTGATACCACCCTCCTGCTCAGGGACAGGCAAGAGCTTTCCTCTTGCTTCCAGAGCCCTGGGTTGGGAACAGCAAACACTTCCAGCAAGCTGCACACCTGTATTCATCTGCCTTAGTGCTACCCCTTCTTTTCGTTGTCATCAATAACTCTCCGATAAGAACATGGACTGTGTCTGTTCTATGTTAAGGGAAACTGAGGCATAGAATCACAGAATGGTCTGGGTTGGAAGGGACCTTAAAGCACATCCAGTTCCAAACCCCTCCTCCAGGCAGGGACCCTTTCACTAGACCAGGCTGCTCACAGGGAAGAGCTTCTTCCAAAGATCTCACCTCAACCTCCCCTCTGTCAGTTTAAAGCCACTTCCCCTTGTCCTGTCCCTACATGTGATCCTGTTCCGCAAGCTCATGTTCCATAGGGCCACTGACACCAGTTCTCAAAGGCTACCACAGCCAACAGCCAGAGCACCCTTACCGCTTTAGTGCACTGGACATCCTTCCCCAGCAGCCAGTTGAGCTCCAGGTTGCCTTCCCCTTGGTAGCAGGACTGGAGGCGGTCCTTGATCTGAGCGTTGATGGTGCGGATGGGGAAGACGCAGAGCGCAGAGTCGTCGGGCGGCTGGTGGTACTGCTTCTGGCCCTTGGAGAAAATAGCAAAGAGGACATCCTCCTGTGCCGTGATGTTGAGGGACCTGGCCAGCACATCCCCTGGCTTGGAGAGGTATGCCGCTTGCAGGAGGCGGTACTCCATGTCTCCCTTGGTGCAGCCAAAGGGCAGAGAGACATAGGAGTGGAACTTGGGGTCGTCTTTGCAGAGACGGACAATGCGAGATGTGTAAAAGAGGTCGCTGGCAGAGTTGATGGAGACACCCTCTGGGGTCTCGGGTTGGACAGTCAGAAAATAGACAAAGTTGCCACTGGCAAAACCATAGATGTAGAAGATGTCAAAGTGCGAAACAAGGGCCAAGGTATCTGAAGGGATTTTGATCAGGGATGAGACAAAGTCACTGTGGAGCTCATAATCCAACATTGCCGATGACTCCGGGTCCCGGGGAAGTTTGCGGCTGGAGAGGGTGGGGAAATAATCCTGCTTCCCATCCACTGCCGTGCCAATGAAGAGCTTCCCATCTTCACCCTCCGAGCGCACAATCACACCATACATGGTGCCTGTCTTGTTGACGCTGGAGAGGTAGTGCTCCTTCTTGTGTGAGGGTTCCACCAAGATGAAGAGGTCATCCAGGCGCAGCAGCTTGCAGACCCCCTGGTAGAGGCTGCCGCAAGCCAGCAGCCGGTTCTCAGAGTAGTCAATGATGAGCAGCTTGTTGACGTTGTTGGTGAGGGTGAGGATCTCGCTGCATGGCTGGACGATGAGGGGTGGGTAGCAGGATTTATTGTCCTCCTCAGGACCAGTTTTATGAGCTACTAAAATGGTCAGGTTACCGGAAAGCTTGTAAACCCTGTTGATAGCTCCAACGTAGACTGCTCCAGTGCCCTGGTGGACTGTTAGGTGGTTGAACGTCCAGTCCCGGTTCTCAGAGTGGAAAGTGCTGAACAAGGCATTGCTGGACACGTTTCGGGACAGAGATGCCAGGAAGAGACAGAACAAAGCCACCGACCAGCCATCAGAGTCCAGTACCCGAGGCCAGTTCTTCCTCTGATCCATCCTGGGAAAGGCAAACTTCGTGTTCCCTGCGTGTGTCCTGTGCCCCAGCAATGTCCCTCACATGGTTCTGAGGAAAGAAAAGAAACACAGACAGCAGAGGATTAGATCCAGTGTGCCCTGCAGATAAAAGTCAAAGGAGACTTTCTAATTACACAGTCCTTGAGATAAAGTGAGGATGTCTCTAAGCCCAACAAAAAATTAAGCAGGTCTCCTAAGTTACTGGTAAACAGCTCAGGCTTGATGCTTTGCCACTTGGTTCAGCCTCTGCCCATTAATTTGTTGTGTGGTTTAGCTGTTTATAATGTACTCTGCTCAGTCATGGGAGGGGATAATCAGCTTCAGCCCAAGACAAAGCCTGCAGCTCTCACACCCAACCATCAATCTGCAATCTTGGCTAAAAGGATGTCTCCTGCAGGGTATGTTGTTGGAAGCAGCGGAGGAAATAAGAGGTGTTTTCTACCTTTGCATCCTCTATGATTTAATTCAGAAACCTGATGAAGAAGTCTCACGCAGGCAAGTTCGCTGAGCACATACGCACCAAAGCTGCCAGCATCTCCCCTTCGCAGAGCCAGATGCAGCTCTGAAGGTGCTTTTCAGGCTTCATGAGGTACTTTGCTGATGAAAAGCAGCTCCCATTGGGGTGGAGGCATGTGGTTGGATCAGGAACCCAACACTGCCAACAGCATGGTGTGCAGGGAAAGCCTGGCTGCCCATCTGGGCGGCTTGGACACGTTTCCTGCTCTAACGAAACCTACACAAAGCAACTCCTTAGACATGGGGTCCAAAAGACCCAACATCACCCAAATTGTCCATACGCTGTTTGAGATAGCTCTGTGGGTAACAGGAGTATACTTGGAGTGATGTGCCCTCACCCATAAGGATAAGGCAATGTAAGACTCGAGGTGGAGACCTCTTGCCAAAATCTACATGGAAATAAGGCACAAAACACAGGCAGGTTTAGCTGTTGTATTTGTGGGTGCTCCCACAGCATCTAGACCTCATTCAGACCCCAGCGACAGCTGGAGCCCCACTGAGCCTGGGTCCCATCCTCCCGGCTCACACGGGTGCTCTCAGCCTGAGTCAGGAATCAATCACCAGGCTGGAATTTCCTTAGGAAGCGGGTGCGCGCCTCAGAGACGCTCCAGCTGAGTGAGACGTGTTCACATCAGAGCTTTCCACCTCAGGCTCCTACAAGGCAGCTGGAACTGAAGCCGGTCAAGCACTCTGCCAGGCAGCAAGGACCCAGCAGAGCTGCTCAGAGGAGCCAATGGAACAACACCTTGAGGCAGGCACCACATAAGGTCCCCAAGAGCATCCCTGCACTGGGGCTCTGCACCTCCCGTGTCATCACAGACAAGACGCTGAATTGCGTCTCGTCCTCGTTATCACCTCCAGACCTGACATGTCTTGAACCCTTAGCTTGACTTCAGCCTTGCACATCACCAAAGATGCATTTGAGTGTACGGACTCAAAAAATCATCACAAGTTCTCCTTTGTTTCAAACGACGCATTCCTTGCTCCAGCCTGGATCCAGGAACCATTTCAGCCTGCTGCAGGGAATGGTGCTCTCCACCACCTTACAGCACCACAGAGGCTGAGGATGAGCCACCATTTCACCTGCGTTCTCTGCATCAAAGCCCCATCACCTCCCACCACGGCCACACAAACCCCAAGTGCACACACCAGGGAGATATTTGCCCTCCCTGCTGATGCGCCTGGACTCTCCTCCCCTGCCCTGCGTGCAGATGCAGGAGGCTGCTCCCCAGCACAGCCCAGGCTCTGCTGTCCTCAGGGCAGCCCCTGCTTTAATTGACGGCGATCTCCGTTCTGGTATTTCAAACCGCAGTACTGCAAACCTGCACCGAGCTCATCAGCAAGTGTCACCCAACAGCCGCTCTTCAGGCTTGTTACCGCCGGGAAGCAGAGACGGGTGTTTCTGAGAGGTGACAAAGGAGCTCTGTCCCTGGGCTGCACGTCGCCGTGTCACTGACAAGACAGGAGAAAGAGAGCGGTAATGGGTTTCTCATTCTGCTCGTAGATACATTTCCCCAGCTGATTGCTTCTTATTGCCAGTCTCTTAATTTCTGCCTTGGGCTGAGGCAGTTTCTGCCAGCGAGGACAGAGACCCTGCTGCATTCTTCTTCTTGTTTGGATGGTTGTGGCCAAAAGCAGCTGCCTGTGCTGCAGACCCCAACGTGCCGGGGTGACCTCCCCAGCTCTTCCCATTGAATTCCCAAGTGAACACCCCAAGATTATTCTCTGAGTCCAGAATCTTCCTACAGAACACAAATCAAATGGTTCTTGAGGATGTGCTCAGAGGAAGGCTCACCCACACGAGGGCTGCTGGTGACCCATGGTGGGCACCACCAACCCGATCACAGACAGCAGCTTTCATCTTGGGTAACACGGCAAGGCAGCACGAGCCACACGTCTCACTGGCAGGGAGATGTACCACATCTTGTACCACACAGGGAACCCTGCACCATGGGAGAGCTCAAGAGGGGCCCAGGAAGCTGGCACTAGAGCTGCTGATACAGGAGTCCTATGGAACATCTGAATTGGTCTCACCTTCAGATCAACGCACAAGGTCATGGCAGAGCACCTCCACATCAACACATAAGAAACCTCAAGCGCCGTTGTTCCCAAAGCTCAGACATGAAACCCAACTGCCCTGGCCTTGGGGAGGGCATGGAGGTGATGCCTGCAGCAGCACAGGGTACAGAGAAGACAGGCTCTGCCATGGGCAGCACAAACAGGCTCTCCTCCAAGGCCAAAGCATCCCTCATAACAGCAGTCCCAAAAGAGAGCATCCCACCGTTTCTCGTTCCTTAAGAAGAGATGGTTCTGGGGCAGAGGGCTCCGATTCCAGAGAAGCCCAGAAAGCGAAAGCGATTCCGCAGGGAACAGGGAGGCTCTGCTGTACAGCTCCACACACACCAGTTTTCCTGCTCGGCAGCTTTCCAATATTTAAAATGTTGTTCCATTACAAAGTGAGAAAAGAACAGGGCAAGCTAGAAATTAATACATTTAAATAATTAAAGGTGATATACATATGGGCCAACAGAAGCTCTTCATGTAGGCCACAGCAGTTTTATATCCCTCCCAGCAACATTTTCATTCAGGAACAGTATAAAAGCCGGAGCCAGGCTGGGGCTGCTGTGCAGCAGAGCTGTCAGCGAAGCCCCGCTCCTATGCAGTGCCTCACAGAGAAGGTTTTGCAGAGTGTTTGTGAACTGTCACTGCCAAAGGCAAGAGAGATCATCCAGGAAGAGGAATCTGCACTTTCAAACATCATCTGAAGACGACAGAGCATGGCCATGAGCTGACATCCTACATGAACAAGCCAGGGGGAAATGATCCATCCCTGGCTCCATGTCACCCGCTGCAGGAGCTGCTCCTACCAGGTCCCCGCTAGCCCAGAGCTGGGGCAATATGTGGGTGAAGAATGCGGATTAAGCAGCACGAGCAGCAGGTTGAGGGCTTGAACCTGCCCGAGGGGAGACTGAGCTGAGCTCTTAGGCAGAAGCTCTTCCCTGTGAGGGTGCTGAGGCGCTGGCCCAGGGTGCCCAGAGAAGCTGTGGCTGCCCCATCCCTGGCAGTGCTCAAGGCCAGGTTGGACACAGGGGCTTGGAGCAAGCTGCTCCAGTGGAAGGGGTCCCTGCCCGGGGCAGGGGTTGGAACTTAGATGAGCTTTAAGCTCCCTTCCAACCCAAACCATTTGATTCATTCTATGACAGACATCAACCATCAGCATAAACCCACTGTGTGCCCTGCAGAGGAGTTTGGGGATAGCTGGGTGCAGCTGGGGAGTTAAACACTAGGCAATTTTAACTCTGATCCTTAATACTATTTGACCATTAATTTTTCCTCTTTTTTTTTTTTTTTTGGAAGCCAGTTTAAAATATGGCCTTCAAAGCAATCTAAAGCTATTAGTAACGCAAGGTGAAAGAGAGAGTAAATTCAGGGACACAATATAAACCCAAGCAGCTGAAAGGCCTCAATTAAACTGAAAGGAGTTATCTGGTATTTAAATAATTATTAGATTGAAGGAATAATCACAGGTCTGAGCTGATTTTTTTCCCCCACTGTCATCCTAATGGAGGCTATAATATTATTATTCAAATGCCCATGATTCTCATTGAGGGGGGATGAAAAAAAGGCTCATTTAATCTCCATGCGACAGGGCTTCAGGAGGCCCGATTAGTCATTTCTCTTATTTCAGCTGTCACTCACAACCAGGCACCATGGTTTGTCATTAATGGCATTTTATGCACATACACACACACACAAATGAAGGAAAATTAAAGCAAAACCAAAAAGAGACTCTCCTGTGGAAGACGATGGTTCAAAGGGACAATTATTGCCACCCATGTGGCAGTTGCATTTGCTTCTTGCCCTGGGGTCCTTTCTTTTGGGGTACAGTTGGTCTCGTGAGCAGTGATTTATACACAGCCTCACATCCCTCATCCATCACCTCTGCCCTCCTGGGACACTCCATCCCATTTGGAAGTGGCACTTCCTGCAGCCCCAGCACCTCCGAGACGCAGCAAATGCATCTGCACTGACCCGAGCATCTTCACTTCTGCCCTCCCAGCACCCCAGTGCCACGTGCTTTTCCTGCGATGTCCCTGCGTTGTTCCCAGCTCAGAGGCCACCAGAGTCACCAACCATGAGATACGGTGAGGGCAGAGAAGACAATAATATCCACTGGGCTTCTTTTGTCCTAAGGCCACATGGGTTTGGGGATCTGCCTCACAGAATGAAGCCTCCTGAGCAACAACTGAGCTTGCAGGGAGTGGGACAACGGGCCCATGACTGCTGCTTAATCTGGAGAGAGATTCTGTCCCTGGCTCCGCAGGGCTGTGCTGGCAGCCGCGGGCAGGAACCCGCTTCCCCAGAGCTGTTTATTCACAGGGATGGTATTTCACAACCTCGTCAGCTTTCTGAGAAAGAGTTAAGAGGGCAAAATACAGCATTGTGATTATTACTTCCTCCAGGCCTGGGACAAGGAAGAGGAGGGGAAGAACAAAACCCAGCCATGAAAAGGCATTTCCCTGATAACAAACACGATTGCCTGAATTATGCACAAAATTTGCCCAGACTTCAGATACTGGTTACACAATGCATACTGGATAAGCCACCTCTCCTCCCTCTCGAGCACACACATCCCAACAGGTCCGGGGTAAAGAGAAACAGGAAATCCCTGCTGCAAGCCCCATCTTTGCAACTGCGTTTTGGAGAGCACGGTGCAGCGCTCTGACCTGACCTTGCTCCTGGCTTTGCCCCAGACGAACCTGGTTGATTCTGTGATTCTATGACAGTGGTGACGAGCAGGCATAGCCACAGCTACCTGCAACTGCCAAGGATGCTGAAACAGAGCAAGGAGGCATTTCTTTAACACTGACGAAGTCATCACTGGCTCCTCTGGCAAACCTAAAGCAGGACCGCAGCCGTGGCTCACATCCAGCTGTGTACTGCAGCTGGAGACATTGAACCCACCAACCCCAAAAGAAAGAGTTCCTAATGAACCCAGGACACCTAGGTGGCAGAAATTAGACCCCTTTTTCTTCCCCTGTGCTGCTACTTGACACCTGCAATCTGAGAAACCACAGCTGGCAGCTATTGAGCTTCAAGTACACTGCTGCCAAATAGCTTATAAATTACCTTGCACTGAGAGAGGTGCTGGGAAAAGAGGACTTTATTCACCGTGCAGTCCCCGAGGACGGGCCCAAGGCTGGGGACAGTGCCATGACCGCAGTACGGAGCAGAGCAGACCCCGATTTTCCTGGATGAAGTATGACACCAAGGGAAAACGTAACACTGCTTAAGTGTAATAGGTGGCTTGGTCAAGTCAGGAGAAGTCTCACTTTCAGGCAAACCTCTGCAGACAGGTCACTGGCTTTGGATAACGTTCAGTCACAGAAGTTTACGGGCAGGAAGCTGCGATTCTCTAATCCAGTCCCTTGCTGGAAGGACCAGCTATAATCTTCATTCAATAGGTTTCTCCTCTAAACTATCTTTAAGGACCCCTAGGACCAGAGTGCACAACCCCTCCAGGCAATCTAGGTCAGCATGTCCCTTCAGAAGTGCTTTTTACTGATTTCTTACCCAAGTCCTGATGGACTGAGGTTTATCCGCCCCTCTTCCCTGGTGCACCTGAGCATCCTTTGATTATTCATGAACTTGATTCCCAACAAAACACAATTTAATGGATGGTGACCTCAGGCGCAAGCAGATTAAACGATTAAGTGATTTGCCCAAGGCTGGTCAAAAGGTCCCCGTGGCAAAGGCAGGAGTTTTATCTCCCCAGCCTCAGCCCAGCCTCTCCCTGGGTGACATCCATCTGCGCTTTATTACAAGAGAATATTACAGTGCAGCACGAGGGAGGATCACAGCACGGCCACCGAACTGGAGGAGTGAAATAAGCAGCAGCTCCTTCTGGCCTCACTCCAAGTGCACCACAGGCAAGTGAAGAACCCCAGCTTCAAATTAAATGGGTCCCCAGCCACTCCATTAAGCAGAAATCCTGAAACAGAAATCCTTTGGCTGTGCCAGGCCTGTGCAGCGAGGGGCGTTCGTTATCCCCGCCGCTCCCTACGGCAGCCAGATGTATTTACACAGTAGCCACAGTGCTGTTACCCAAGTAAACCAGGAAATTGTACGTTTGTTAAAATGAGGTTCTGAGACGCTGAATCCCCGACTGTGCAGCTATAGATTTCACTCAGCCCGCAGCGCTGGGATGCTGAAGAGCAGGCCACTGCCTGTGTTTACCGGTTACGATGCTCTGTGCTGCTCCAGAGTGGGATTATGAGCCTCAACCACCACGTCAAGCCTACAGAACTGCAGGGCATCGTGCTGTCCATCACTGCACCTTTCCCATCACACTGTGAGGGTAGGGGTGGTAACAGCATCAAACCAGGGCAGGAGCCATCAGGATGAAAAGCAAAGGAACACACAAAGGGAGAGGTTCATCCCTGCTGTGTGACCACCACCGCTGGCTCACTGCTTCTCTCCAGATTTCAGCTGCCAGGGATGATGCTGGCATTCCCATTGCAGAAGTGGAAGAAATTACCATCCACCACAGTGCCACTGCAGGATTGCAAGGACTCAGAAAGGCAGAACACAACTGCAAAAGCCCTTAAATTAGCAACAAAACTGAAGCAGACAGGTTGATGTAGGAGAGAGCCACACAGCACTGAAGAACCCTTCAGGGACCATTAACCAGCCCTCGTCAGGCCTGTCTTAGTGGAAGCATGTGCTATGAACTGCAACCAACACCAGCATTATCGGCCACACGAAAGAAGTGCCTTTACCTCTCGAAGCCTCTTTACACAGGGTCGCCTGCCCTTTTAAGTGCATCACTGGGGTGTTTGATGCAGTTTTTGAACGTGTTTCCAAGTGCCTGAGCCCTGGGAAATGTAAAGCATCTCCATTCCTCGCGCAGTCCGCTCCACCGAGCGTGACAAGCAGCGACCACTGCAGAGCTCACAGCCACACAGTGACTGCTTGCTGCAGGATCCCAGTGAGTCCCGTGCATACCTGCCCAAAGGGCTCCCAGTGCCAGCAGGTCCAGCCAAGGGCCTGGAGACATCCCCACCACCAGCTGAACATCATCTCCTCTCCTACAGCGTTCAGACATCAGTGTCTACTCAAGAAAGTGACTTCTCTTCCCACTCGTCTGCTCCATGCTCCTCTGCCCTGCTTTTCAATTTCAGAGCTCTGGCAGATCACTGATTAATTCAAGCCTGTTTAATAACCCTTCTGTTTAGATGAAACAAGCTGTCTTGTTTTCTTTATTTCGAACACTAACTCTCATTTCGCTGCTAAGGATCTTCCTGTCATTTACAAACTCCTCTTTCCAGCCAAGCTCATCATCGACTGGAGAAAGCATCTGCTTACGTCCACATCTGACATCAACCAGAAGTTACAGCATGAGGCTAAGGAGGGACTGGACACCTTGATGGGTGAGAGGTCCCAGAAGCCTGAGCTTGTCTTGCAGAACCATGAGCTACACAAATCCCTGTGTAGCACAGACCAGAGGACAAACACCAGGGCCAGCTCCAGACAACATGGGTGAGAGGCAACTGCAGCTCTGGGACCCCCAGGCCAGGAAAGACATGGACCTGCTTGAGTGATTCCAGAGGAGGCCATGAAGATGGCCTGAGGGCTGGAGCAGCTCCGCTCTGGAGCCAGGCTGAGAGAGCTGGGCTGGGGCAGCCTGGAGAAGAGAAGGCTCCTGAAGGGGAGACCTGAGAGCAGCTCCAGTGCCTAAAGGGGCTGCAGGGAACCTGGAGAGGGGCTTGGGACAAGGGCCTGTAGGGACAGGCCAAGGGGAATGGCTTGAACCTGCCCGAGGGGAGACTGAGCTGAGTTCTTAGGCAGAAGCTCTTCCCTGTGAGGGTGCTGAGGCGCTGGCACAGGGTGCCCAGAGAAGCTGTGGCTGCCCCATCCCTGGCAGTGCTCAAGGCCAGGTTGGACACAGGGGCTTGGAGCAAGCTGCTCCAGTGGAAGGGGTCCCTGCCCAGCGCAGGGGTTGGAGCTGGAGGAGCTTTAAGGTCCCTTCAACCCAAACCAGGCTGGGGCTCTATAAAAGGAGACAGGAGAGCTGCAGCACCCAAACCCCACGCGTTCAAAGGTCACTGCGCATCTGTGTGGGAAACACGCCTCGGAGAACGCAGGCTCCTGAAGCCCTGCTCTGTGCCCCCGGCGCGGCAATCGATTGGCAATGGTCACAGCAGCTGCTCCCAGCACCATAGACGGCCCCGGTGCCGGTGGCCATCACCCCTCCTCTGGCCCCTGGCTGCACTCGCCATCACCCGCTCTCCTCACACCGCAGGGTTTGGAGGCATCGGCTGGGTCATGGTGTGACCCAGCAGAGCCTCCTCCCTCCCACCCGCTGCAAACCCCAAGTGCTGTGCACAAGGACTAACAGACACACAGGGACCTGGCTCCCGATGGGAATGAGTTGGAGCCTCTCAGCTGTCTCCTGCCTCTTTGAATTTCAAAGCTGCACTTGTCTGTAGAGCAACTGAGTCATTTCCTTCCTATATCCAGGCTATCGGACTGGATCCAGCAGTGCCTGGAAAACAATAAATCCTTCAAGGCCTTGTGAGGCCATATTTCACAGGAATGCAGCAAGCCTGCCTGCTTGGAGAGCTCCTCACACACTCTTTAATTCAACACTCCTCCGTGGAAGCCAGATCACCCTGGCCCGGGTCCCATCCCTGCTGCTGCTCCTGCCACCCGGAGCAGCACTGGGGCACTGCACAAGCCATGGACCAGCACCTCCTCGTCACCCCAACCAGAGTCATCACTGAGGGGCTGACGGCTGAAGAACTGGTATTGAAATCCCCTTCATTCCCTAAAACATACGGAGGCTCTAGGAGGGAGAGGAGCTACAGCTGAACTTCCACTGACACAACGGGGTTGAGATGCTTTGTCCAAAGCAGCTCCCAAATTTGAGTTCCCATGCAGCTCTGCAGCAAAGCACTGCATTTCCCAGGATCGTTTCGGCGCTGCTTCCATTGTCTTTTTAGATGGCAGGAGCAAAGCCCAACCGACTTACATTAAGATTCACAACACTCTCAACCAAATGACACCACGTGTATGAGAAAAACTAAATGACAAGAAAATTAATAATATATCCTCTTCAGTAACAAGATGGCTAAAGCAGATAGTCTGGCAGAGTGTCATGTTGATAATGGAAACTCGCAGAGAACGTAACAGGAATTGTCGGGGACGAACGAATGAGTCAGTATTTTGCTTTATCTCACGTTAAAATTTACACTGTTTGTGGTAAAACCCTTTCTTTCAGTCTTGGAAGGAGAAGGAAATTAAGCCAAACTGGTTTGGTTTTCAATGGGCCTTTGCAGCTCATGGAGAGGACAGTGCGAAAGCAGGGCTGGTGGGGAAGGTGAGCTGCCCAAAGCGCTGTGCCAGCAGGACTCACACCCAAGGAGAATGGACCTTTACTGACATCAAGAATGGGACCTACATTTTGGACAAGCCTGCAAGGAAAGGAAGGGTTAAAAAAACCCCATTGTGCTGAACTCACACTGCAAAGAGACAAACTCCACCTGCAGAGTCCGTCCAATCCCACCCAACCCATCACTCCCGAGGTGGCATCTCCCGGTGGCCCAGTATCCTGGGCTTGTTTTTCAGAGCAAGTTAAACAACATCCTTGGAAGTCCTTCAGAGAGCCTCTGGCTTTGGTTTCTCCCCGAGAATCTGTTCTAGCACTTCCCAAGTTGTGGCCATTTCCCTGTCACAGAATTTATTTGGTGGAACCGATGGAACAGATTTGCCCCGTCACACAATTTATGCCTTGAAAAGCCAAGTTGCACAAGCACTTGTACCAGCACCTTATTATATCCCAGCGGACAAGCAAAGGGGCTCCTGCCTCTTTCTTCCAGTGAACCCTGGCGTGCTTGCCCGTGCTCCTTGGTTGCTATGAGATTTTAAAGGCAGTTGAAACTTGTTACCACCAAACGGGCTTTTAACACAATTCCTGCTCCATAAAGCTCCTCGTCTGCCATTGGAGCCAAAGACACCACAGCCCGCTGATGAGAGAAGGGCTCATCACTGCTGCTGCGATTAACTCCTTGCGAGCAGCAGAGAGAACCTCACAACTTGGGGGAAAACCAGCCTGCAGCGAACCTTTTGCTGCTGCATCATCTCTCAGCCAAACACATTACTTACTGTGGACGTTTTTCATCCGGCCCTTCCAGCTTCTACAGCACAACGGATGATGCCTCCGTCATGTTACATTGATTTGGAAACACAGAGGGGCAGACACCAAAGGTCACAAGTTTTAGAAGCTTTAGGGCAAACACAGAAACGTTTCTCAATCCGGGGTAGACTTTGAGAAGCTCTTGCTCCCAGTTGGCAAACTGGGAAAAGCTCATTCCACCCCCCCAAGTCCATAAGCAGCATCTTTGGGAAGCACTCAATACACAGCAACGTGATTTTGAAGAACCCTGAAGAAAAACCAGCCCTCTCCAGGCAGTCCTGCCTTTCTGGCTGCCCTACATCTCCCAGAGTCAGTGGCTGAATGAAAGAAGAGATTTAGGCATCCTTGTTTTCACTTGTGCCCTACCTTCAGCACTGACACTTAATAAAAGGAAAACAGCAGAAGACACGCTGAGGTGCCAGCAGTGGAACAGGTACATTGATAAACCAGCGCTCTCTTGTGCCCACGTGGATTTTGATAAAGGAGGTGTCCATTACATCCACACAGTCACTCCTCATCAAAGCCTGGGATAACCAGGATGCTCAGAGTACGCAGAATCACACACAGCATCCCTCGCATCACACAGAACCAGCAACAGCTTACTCCAAGTCGGGGTTTGCTGCCAGGATCAAAGTGTGCTCCTATACCACAGTCAGAGCAGCAGCACCCCATCCCTGCTCAGCCCCTCTCGACACCCCAAGGGCAGGAGCTCCCCTGGTTTAGCTTCAGTGGAGATTTAAAACCCATGAGATGACATATCTTTAGCATAAGAATAATTCAGGCGGTTCGGAAACCTCAGGCATGCTCCTGCTTCCTCCCCACCCCTCCTCTTCGCACTTCCATTAAAAATCAAAAGGAAATTCACAGGCTTTTTTTGTTTAAATAACATCACAGGCTGTGACATAAACCAGCACAGGCAGGAAATATGACCATGAGGGCAGTGCTCCATCCTCCGCTCCTGTCACTGCCACTTTTGGGGGACTTGGCAAATGAATGAGTAAAGGAGACAGCCTGTGTGTTTTATGGAGTTGAACTGTAACATCCCTGTTAAGCAGCCAACTTACCATTGCTCTGCTCTGACATCAATAAATCTGTCCAGCCACGGGGAACAAAGCTCTTCACATGAACTGGCTACACGTGAATCCCTCCGATTTGGCTACCTGGGCAAGCCACCAGCCCGCTGGGGTCTGCCACACTCACTGCTGCCTTTGCAGTAGCCTCCGAACAGTGGGAAATCGCCCATTTCAGCGCTATGACAGGTTTCAACCCTGCACAGCCATTCATTCCAGCACCTGCCTTTCCAACAGCCAGTGCCCAGAACCTCAGCTTCCCGCTCCTGGAGGTGAAACCAGCCCCTTTGGGCTATAAAGAAAACCTTGACAAGACAAACTCTGAGAGCGCCAGCAACTGGGAAGCAAAGAAAAAGAACTCCAAGCCTTGCTTTGGGTATAATTCATCTCAAAACCTCAAAGCTCAAACTCCCTTTTTGGAAGCTCACTCCCAGGTTACCAAACCGAAGTGGAAACCAAGGACAACTCCTCTACACCTACAGTGCCCTTGGCTTGCTGGGTGCCCAGCTTCCTCCACGCCGCGCACGAGGGACCGCTTCGAGCTCACTCTTACCGATGCCATGGAACTGCCAGGGAGGAAACAGCAGACATCAATCTCTGCGGGAGGCGTTGGTCCCCAAGCTCCCCGAGCCTGGAAATAACACGAGGAACTTATTCCACGCTGAGTCAGGGTCTGACGGCAGCTCCTGGCCCAGCCGCGGTGGATGCGCTTCCTTCCCGGCGCGCGTCACGGGCGGCAGAGCAGCGAGCAGCAGCCCAGCGCTGCCCAAGAGGTTTCCTGTTTTCCCCAGTGCCGCGCGGCTTCCCGAGAGATGGGACAGGGAAAGGGGGCTCCAGAGCCTGACACCGAGCTGCTGCAGGAACTAAACTGCCTGGTTTTAAACTGCTGTTAAGAGCCAGCCAGGAGCTGGAAGCAAACTAAGCTGTTTCCTTCAACATTCCCTGCTGTAAGGCAGGGAATGGCCTCTCCATGGACTGCCCCCAACCATCCCTTCAATGGGAAAATGGAGTAAGATTCCCCCGTGCACCCCAAGGGCTTCCTATCCCCCACATCCTGGTACCCCCGTGCTTGAGTTGAGGTCAGGGAAGGTGGAAGCCACTTGTTCAGCACTTCCAAGTCATCACAGAGAAGCAGAGTCTGGGTCCGTGCTCAGCTCCTTCTGCCTATTCCCACTCCTCCGAACAGCCTCCCGCTCGCAACGATTCGGGCTGGTGTAATTGTTCCCGTAGAGGCTTCAGCACCCTAAACCAGCACCTCCCTTTGCTCCCAGCAGCACCAGCGCCCGCGGGACTGCGAGCGCAGCTATGGCGTTACAAACCAGCAGCACCCACCGGGAGAGCCCGCGCTGCTCCGACAGCCACTTACCACGCTCGGGAGGAGGCTCAGCCTCGGCAGCAGCCAGGAAGGAGACTGCCCTGCCCGCCCGGCTCCCGTGCTCCAGTGCCGAGCCCCCGCCGTGCCCCGAGCCCCGTCCTGGGCAGCGCAGCCCCGGGTCAGCCGGCGGCTCCGTTAATGGGCCCTGCGAGAGGAGCGGCGGCAGCGGGAGGAGGCGAGGTGAGAGGTCAGGGTAATATTTACTCAGCCGGCACCTTTCACTTTTACGAAGCGGGGAAGTGGTGTTGGAGCAGGAAAAGGGCTGCGAGGGACGATCCTGCCGGGGAAGCTGCTGCCACACCAAGCACAACACATGGACGGCTCCGGAGAGCCGTGAACACGCCTGGGGATGGGCTCTGGGCTCTTCCCTCTATTGCTGTCAACCACCCCACTGGAGAGGCAGAGGGAATGGCTGGGGTAGGCAGGAGCCAGGTCTCCTGCACTTCAGGACATCCTCCTCCAGACAGGAGCCCATCACACCACGGGGCCATCCCTCCGCACCACGGTATTTATGGAACTCCCGGGAGGCAAGGCACACAGTGCACGGAGCCAGCAGGGAAATGCATCAGCTCGCTCCCAAAACGTCCCCAGGGGACCTCTGTTTCTTGGAAGCACCAGCTCCTCTGCCAAGGGGAGAGATGGGTTCGAGCGTGCCTCCCAGCACGGAGCCAGGGCTGGTCCCCTGTCCAGCACTTGCTGCTGCCCTGGCACAGCAGAGGCCCTGGCTTGGCAGGGCTCTCCCACTCTCACTATCACTCTGTCTTTGGAGCTGATCTGGACTTTTTCATAACGTGACTCTGATGCCTTTTATCTCCTGCTCTCAACGCAATTTTAGCCCAGGCAAAGCAGGATTAAATTTTCATAATACGATACATTTATCTTGCTTTTCATTGCCCCCCTCCCCATCACCACCTCCCAGCTGGAATTCACCCAAACAGAAGCAGCGATTACAGTGAGAAACATGAGATGGGCTCTACCCGATAACGGAGAGGAGGGCACCTCTTTCCCAGCACCCTGTCCCTGGCAGCCCCCTACCTCGCAGCCCCGTATCCAGCCTGAGGCTGACAGCATCACTCAGCCCCTCTGAAACACACAGAGGGATCACAACTGGGAGCCAAACCCCAGCAGGTAACGTGCAGCAGATCAGGGACATCACTGACGTGTGCTGCGCTTGTGTGTTTGGTCAACTTGTGCTTTCTGGTTAAGTCCTACTAGAGCCTCACCCCAGTCTGAGCAGCTCCCAGTGCTTGTGCTCAGGGCACAGTGGGCACAGGAGCCACAGTTCCCTGGATAAGGAGCAGGAATGTCCAAAAAGCACCAAAAGCCTCCTGCCCCCACCCCTAAATGCAAAAGCAGGGGTCAGACCCTAAGCCCCCCCGAGGGGCTCACACAGCAGCCAGAGGCTGCATCCTCTCAGGGCAGCTTTGAGAGTTGCCGGGTTTACGTTCGTTTCCAGTTGGGCTCCGCCAGACTGATCCGGAGGATCCCCTCTAGTGGGATAAGGAGGAATTTCAAGCCCACATCCCACTCCCATCTCCTCCGGAGCTCCGCATCAGCCACCGGCCAGCCCCGCTGCCCAGGCTGGGTGGTGGGCTACAGCTCATGAATTCCTCATCCCGTTTGGCCAGGGCCGGTCGGAATGAAGTCAAAACCAGGCTGGAAAAGGCAGATGCCGGGAGGCAGCGCAGAGAGGAAGACGACAGCAGACATCAAGGGTAAATCCCCTTCACGGCAGCAAAGAGAGGATGACTTCCATCAGCAAAACATCTGCCTTTGGCCATGAGGTGCCACCCAGACCTGGGCCGCACCAGCAAGCCTGGGTGCTCGCTGCAGAGCACAGGCCGGAGGCGGCGTGGCCACTCTGGTTGCGGTGGCACATGGGGACACAGCCAGAAGCACCCACCAGACGCGCTCGTAGCCCATCTCCATCACTAAACCACCCAGTAGATGTTTGTACTTTCACTGCAGGAAAGAACATGAACACAAGCCCCGGGCAGCTGCCGCCGCTGCCCAAGGACAGCAACACTGCCCTCAATTCTGCTTTAGTTCCTGCTTGGTTTTCATCCCAGAGGCTCTCTCTGCACCACTTCTGCAGACAAAAGAGCCCGTGGCCTCCCCAGACCAAACCACCTTCACGCCTCACCCAGCCAAGCCGTGCCCTGGGAAGGAAGGTGGGCACCCGATTAGCGGAGCTGAGGAGGTCACACATGGGATGCTCTCGGTGATCAAGACACATGAGATCCAGCCATCGGCGCTTGTGGCTCAGCCCCAGGAAGAACTCAGTGGCACCTTTTCCCCCTTGGTTCCCCCTTGCCCTCCCCTTTGCTGTTGTGGCGGTGGCCTCCTAGCCAAGCTGGTTAAGAGATTAACACTCTAAAAACCACATTTACTCTAATTAGCCATGAAATCTTTGTAACTAAGTGAAAAAATGTTTCCCTTGAGGGATTTTTGTCCATTCATCACTGTTTGAATTGCCAGGGAGAGGAAGGGGGGGAGAAGAGAAAGAGGGGAGGGGGAAGAGAGGGAAAAAATCCCTCAGATCTAATGAATTAATAGCAGAATGCCCTGGGGGAGCCGCAGGCTCCTACCAAACACGGGCACCTCAAAGGGGGCTTTTCACAGGCTCTCCGAGGGGATGCTTCTGGATTATTTTGAGTTAACAGACTGTAACACAAGGCTCTGCTCCCCCTGCGAGATGGGCAGCTTGGCCACAGCTCTGTGCTCCTCTGCCCAGGGAGGGACAGACCAACACTGGGTCCGGCTGTGCATGGGGCCGGGGCTCTGCCACAGCACAGCCGGTGCCCCCCAGCTTCGATTTTACTGGGATAAACATCTTGGAGTTAGGTGGGAGGAGAAAAGGGGGGGGGGAGCAGAGAATCTTGCCACAACTTAGGCCCATAAATATTTCATATCGCTGGAATAAGAACGATTATATTCCTGCCAGCACTTTTCTTGTGTATTTTAAATGTGTCACCGCCTTCTACTTTCTCCCCCGTTTGTGTTTCTTGTAACAGGCCCATGAAATAAAGATTAGCTGAATAATCAAGAGTGTTTAGAAATGTGAAGGGGCCTGTCTCAGGAGCACTGCGTGCTCAGGTTCAGCACTGCTTCACCCCCTCCCTTTTTAAGGATGCCAAACGCAGATGGGGGATGCAGTTTTCGCACGCCGGAGCGGGAGCGAGCGCGGTGCCCGAGCGTGCAGGGACGAGGCGAGCGGAGAGCGCACACGCTTCCCCCGTCAGAAATGACAGCCTCAGCGCCGGGCAGGAGAGGGGGGCACTCTCCCCACGTTGCATATTTATTGTTCAAACTGCAGAGGGGCCAATTAAACCAGCTTGATCATTGCTGTGTTCAAACAGACGCGTGGCTGCTCCGAGGAGAGGGGTGAGGGAGGCAGGTGTACACGTTCCTGGTGTGGTACCCCGCAGCCCGCTCCGCCGAGAGCCACCGAAACAACCACGGCTGAACAAAAGCTGCTTCAAAGATGCAGCTCCCACAGGGATGCGCTGGGTTAGCGCCCAATGGCAAGCACAGCCTTCCCCTTTAAGCCTTCTTGCCCCGTGAATATTCGCTTTTGCTCTCTTTCCTACTTCGGGTCTTCATATAAGCTCTTACCTTAAGTCTTCTTGCCCTGTAAGTATTAGCTTTTGCTCTCTTTCCTAATTCAAGTCTTCATATAAGCTCCCCTTAAGCCTTCCTGCCCCATGAATATTACCTTTTGCTTCCTTTCCTACTCCAGTTCTTCACACGAGCTGCCTACGCCATGAGACAGTCTGCACCCACATCTCGCCCTAGCTCTTGGGCAACTATTCCAAGACATGCTCGAGACTCCCACATTTAGCTGCAATAGGAGTTCCTGGAGTAAGTTCTGGAAAGCCCTGCAGAGGTAGTTAAAGGGGAGATCTCGGGAAGATGCTACAAATCACAGGTTTCCCCCAGACACCACACGGCCTGCCCAGCAAACGGCTCCAAATGTCATTTCCATTTAGCTGCTTTGCAAGCCAATTTGTCACATACTAATGCAATTTGCTGAAGAGAGCTAAAGAGCACAGGGCAGCAGCAGACCCCTCTTCTCCAAGCAGGCGCAGTCAGCCGGGATCCGTGTGTTCCCTTTCGCATCCAGCTCAAGTTCCCTTGTGCTCAGAGGGAGAGGAAGCTCAGGGTTAGCACCAAGACCAAGACCCAGCGTGGCACGAGCATAGGGAAGCACCGTTTCTATCATCTTGGTGGATGGTGTGTAGATCTTATGTAGCATCTGTTACCTGTTTCCACCACACAAACTTGTTATAAGCTGGGGGGAACTCCACAGTTAATTACATCAAACACCACCATAAAGTCAATGAAGAGTAAATGGGGTTATTTTATCTTCTTGCAACAAGCACTGTGGCTATGGTTAGAAGAGTTGAAGATGACTGGTTTGCTAGATAAGCCATTTCACAACAGTTGTATGTTCCCGTTAGTCATCACCTGCGCCAAGTTTTTTAAATCAAAGCTATTTTAACCGGTTCCCTGCACCACCCCAAAATATCACTTTAAGCTTTGAGCATCCTCAAAGTGACAACAAATGGCAAAAGGACAGCAATAAAGACCAAAAACCCATCATGTTTTAAAGGATCCGACACTTCTGTGCTAAAGGAAAGAAGCTGAACAGCTGCTCTGAAGACAGCACAGATTTCTTCCAAGGCATCTGTCTTTCAGCTCTAAAGTAGGTCATTTGATTTAACTTTTAGACACCGTATCAATGAAGCCATCCAAAGAATGAGGGACAAGACCATCTCCCGAGTCAGCTGCGATCTATTAAACACATTCAAGCCACCAGCAAAGCATCAAGTGCTCAGCAAACAACAGGGAAACCCTGTCAGCAGCAGGTTTTCTCATCATGGTACTCGGCAAACTTCGCATTCTTTCACCGCCAAGCCAGTCCCCTGAACTGCCGGTCACCGATATACAGAGCCTTTTTTCTCTACCACTTACTATTCACCTCATTTAATATTAACCTATTGACTTTCTGATACCCCTCAGAGCACAGATTAATTGAGCATCATTCACTTCACCTACGGGAAGGTGAAAGCGTTGGCCACAGCTTAAAGGGAGATAAAGCCCGTAATGCCACGGAGGTCACAACAGGAGGGGACATCCACGGAGGTCACAACCGGAGGTCACAGTGTGGCCCCTCCAGTGCTCGCACAGAGCAGCTTCAGCTCTCGACAGCATCCACCAGCTCCAGGGCTGGGGAAACTCACCATCACACTGAAGTAAGGATTCCCCCGAAGGGGCATTCCCTTCCCTCCCCACATCCCCTTTCAGAAAGGGTCTTGCGAGGATTTAGGGAAGTGTTAACGGGGATTTTATTCCCCAACATTCCGGGTGTTTTCAGCCCCTCCTTGTCAACAGTAACTTTTTATGGAAATGAGTTGATTCTGGTGCATTGACTGCTCCAGACCGTGACTGAGCGGTAACGAATGACAACGGAATTAACGAGCGCATCCATCCCCGCTACAGCCTGTGCCTGGGCGCAAAACGGAACCGGGGGAAGAGGGGGGGGGGCTGGTGACCGGGAGCGGGGAGCTCAGAGGCGTTTTTCCAGCCTCCCCTCGGCAGAACCTCCCCGGGCTCGCCCGGTACCGCGGCAGGGCCGGTGCCGCCGCGCACCGCCCGCGGGCTGCAGCCTCCGGTACCTCCCTCTTCGGGCAGTCCCGGGGAAGAGCCCGCGGTCGCTTCAGGGCTGGGGAGAGAAGAACGAGCCCCGACCTCCTCCTCCCTGCCGGACCGGGCAGCGGGGATGCCCCAGGGAGCCGCAGCCCCGGGGACGCTCCGTAGCCCCGGCCACTCACTCACCAGCCCTCGCAGCTCCGGTGCCGCCCGCCTCCTCGGGGTGCCGGCTCACGGCGGGGTAATCCACCCGGCTCCCGACACCATGGAAATCCAGGGCCGGGTGCCCGCTACTCCGCCGCCTTCCCGCAGCCGCTCAGCCTCCCCCGGCCCGGCTCGGCTCGGCTCGGCTCAGCTCCGCCGCCCGCTCATGCCCCCGCAGCCCCTGCCCGAGCACGGCGGCGAGCCCCGGCTCCCCTCCGCCGCGCCGGCATCCGCCCGCCGCCGAGCCCGGGCGCGCTCCCCGCTCCCCGCCGCGCTCCCGCCGCCGCCGCACCGCCCCCGATCCACGTTTAACCCTTCCGCAGCCTCGGCGGCGGGGAAGCACCGGGAAGCCGCGGCACCGCAACGGAACAAAGCCCCGGAGCCGAGCGGGGAGCGCGGCTGCCGCACTCACCTCGACGGCTGCGCACCCCCGGCCGCGCTGAGCGAGTCACCGGCTCCCGCACCTGCGCCCTCCGAAAGGCTCCCGCACTTGGTGGGTTGCAGCCTCTCATCAGCGCTGGGAGGGAGGGGAATGGAGCTCTTCCTTCCCCCCACCCCCCGCACATCCCTTCCCCGCAGGCTCTGGTGCGGACACTGGCCCCTAAGCGCTCCGTGCCTCAGTTTCCCCATTTATGTCAACGCCATTCGAGTTGACAGCTCAGCTTTGTACCAAAGTCACATCGCCTACAGCAGAGCAAAAGTTGTGTGTGCGCTGCGGTCTCTGAAGCCACCAACGCTCACACCTCCTGGCTTGCCAAAAGCTGTGCAAGACCAACCACAGTGGCCACAGGCAGCTGGGACAAGGAGCCCAGTGACCACCCGCTGCTGAGATCCAGAGGATCCCTCCTTGGGATGGAGCAGCTCAGCACAGAGCCCCTACCTGGCCTCGCTCAAGTGTTGGAAAAATACCTGGAAGCTATCAGGGTGCCCACCCCAGAGCCACACTGGTTACCTGCCAGGGCCTGGGAATGCCAGAGAACAGGGAGGCAGAACCAGATCCGCTAGGACAGTGTGGCCCCAAAACCCCAGCAGCACCACGGTCCAGCTAAACGTGCCCCAACACTGCAGCACAGGAGCAATTCTGAGGAGCCCAACTGGCGGAGGGAATCGATAACATGATGGATGGCTGTCTTCATCTCCTGTCATCAAGGATTTTTTTACTCCACATTGCAATATTTGAGAGGGAAAATTACAGCCAGAATCCTGGGCCTCTGCCACAATAAACCCAACTGACTAAACTGACCCAAGAGCAGGCCTGCAGAGGGGAAGACACAGCTGCTGTTGGGTTTGCTGCCTGCCTTGGGTACAGGGTTCAGAAGCCTCTTGTGTGGGGTCGGGCAGGGAATGCCTCTGCACCCCACCGTGCTCTGGATCTTGTGCTTTTCCCCTTCAGGAGGGCTGTAAACCAGTGCCTGTGCTGCCCCCTCTCCAGGGAGACCAGTGCCCGTGTCTCCCTCCCCATCCTCACCACATTCATGGTCCTTCAGGAAAGGGTTTCTTTCCCAATAGTGCCTGCGCAACCATCTGCGGAGCACAGGCAAAGCTCCCTCCGCATCCCAGTCAAGTCACTCCCATGGAAAGCGTCCCCTCAGCTTCTCTGGAAGCTCCAGAGCGGGGATTCTGACATCCCGGGAAGACACACAGGTTGCAGCTGTTCAGCTCAGGCAAGGAAAACAGAAGACACTCAGTGGATGGCAGCACTGGCTCCTTAGCAAGCTTTTCTCTTTTGCTGTCTCTAATACACTTACTGTGCCGAGCATTCACAGTGATTACAAATACCATCCTTGGTAAAATGCACATCCCACTAATGCTGTTTCTCCTTCTGCAAAGTCCGTATGAGGCAGTCAGAGCATCCCAACAACCATTTCTCTCCTCTTGCATCCTGCCTTCTGTTAATTAATGGTCAATTACATTCCTGTATGGAGAGTCCAGCACAAGCTCATTACAGGATTGCTCAGCTGGGGAGCAGCCCTGAGACTTGTGGAGTAGCTCATGCACAGGGTACGAGAGCAAAGGGCTGCTCCAGCATGTGGGGAGTGAAACAGAACAGGTGGAGATTCATCTGGGTTTGCACAGGTGATGGATGCGCTGCTGGGCTGAGGAGCTGTCTCCATGCTTTAAATATCAGCAAGCTCCGTGCTGAAACAGCTCCGGGAGAAATCGCACAGTCCCAGACTGGTTTGGGCTGAAAGGACCTCAAAGCCCATCCAGCCCCAACCCCTGCCACGGGCAGGGACCCCTTCCACTGGAGCAGCTTGCTCCAAGCCCCTGTGTCCAACCTGGCCTTGAGCACTGCCAGGGATGGGGCAGCCACAGCTTCTCTGGGCACCCTGTGCCAGCGCCTCAGCACCCTCCCAAGGAGATACATTTTTCCTAATACTCAATCTAAATCTCCCCCCTTCTGTGGATATTTGCCGTCACCTTTTCCTGGAAAGGGTGATGGGCATAATCCTGGAATCGAAGTCTGGAGCCGTAACAGAAGGACAAACCTGCCACTAGTTCAATCAAATACACATAGTGACAAATGCACAGACATGCCCGTACACGTAAGCGCAATCCTATGCCCACAAAGCTCCACGCAACCTCTGCACACATGCATATTTATGCACAAAACCACAAACTAAACCAGGAGTGCAAATACCAGTCCATGTCTGACAGTCCCTGTATGTATCCAAGCCAGGGCAGGAAGGGCGCTGGGATGCACAACTAGCATCTACCTGGGTTCTTTGGCAATGGGGTCACCAACACACACCCACAGCTTTGCCGAACAGACCCTTGGCACTGCCCTCATCCTATCTCCCAGAGAGCTCTGGGCTTCACCATGAAGCAAACCAGGAGCTCAGCACCGGCTGGCCAAGCAGGGAAGATGGGCTCTAAAGCCTCTTCAAACTCTCGGCGTTCAACTTCTCACCCCCATTTCCTCTGCCACGGGACTCTTTGCCGAGCACTCCTGTTCTGCAGGGCAGGATCTGGACTGCAGATGACAAAGCAGTCTTTAAGCAGCTGGTGAAGCAAAGCACCGGTGAAAGATCGCTCTCTGTTTCTAGCCTGTGTATGCACAATTTCTCTCTGTCCTCATCTTTGATAAACGTCCTTGCTTCAGAGCGCAGGGGTCATGAATCTGTCTGAGCCATAAGAAGCAACGAGCCTTTCTATCCTCCCAGCATCAGCGCTTCATATTCGCTCAAAGTCCTGGACAACCCGGCTTCATACATTGCCTCTGGCACTTCTCTTGGTGCCCACAGATGCAGCAAGACCTAACATCAGTACTTGCTCTGCATTTGCCATTCCCAGGGTGATACAACAGACTCTGCTCTTCCCTGCTTTCTAAAGTGGGAAAATATCCTGGGTTTTTTTCTCTGTGCCCATTTAGGACAAGCCACTGAGTTTAGGAAAGCCCATCCCTGGCCTCTGATCGCCCGGTAGGACTGGCTCAGAGCAGCAGCTGAGCTGAGCGAGGGGAAGAGCTCCATCTATAGGCACCATCCATAGGGACCGCTCAGCATCTCTAGAGCGCAGGTGCCAGCGGCTGACAGCTTCTAGTTCCTCGCATCATATCTATCCATGCAATATGCAGCAGAGCTAATAATTATTCAGCACTAATCACTACAATAGAAGAATCACAGGCAGTTATTTAGAAATGATTGTTTCCACTCAGTTATTACCTATGACAGTGAAAGGAAATATCAAATAGTCAAACCCACATGGATATGGGAAGCTGAGTGAAAGATCAATGGGAATTCACCCAGCACTTTCTGCTATTCTTCCTCTTTAGAAGAACCTTGTCAAGTCATTTGCTTCTTCTTGCTGCTGTTTATAACACCCGCTTCAAAAATGAGAAGGATTTTCCTTTCCCTAACGCACCTTTTCCTTTCCCCCCCATAGATCTTCCCATGAATGCGAGCTTCGGTTCCTGCCTCTGGATCCCCTGGTTTGAACTGAGCTGAAGTTAACTCACAACCATTTCTTCTTTCTAGAACAAACTCTGTTTTCACTAAGGGCAAGGGCAGGAGAACAGAAAGTCCCCGAATCCCGAGTTCCAGAGCATCTTGTTACTGTCAAAACCGCAACTGCCGACAGTGTTTGTGCTGAGGTTGTGCCAGAAATTGAAGGCGCAGACAATATGCCATTTTTAATTGTCTTCCTACAGCTAAGAACTGCCTCAGCTGAAATCAAGGAGATCATACAGGGGAGAGCACAAAAGTAACCCTGCGAAGATACTAGCAATAGTGATTTAGCCAAACCCAACAGATCGCAACATGAAAACATTGCTCACACTGGCCCACAGGCAGAAGGCAAGTGGATTGCTTTTTCCTACCCCTTCCTTTGGCTCCACAGCGTGACCACCCAGGGTCTAGGCACAACGCAACTCCCATCTCTCTTTAAAGAGAAACATCCCGCTGCATCCCTGCGTTCCACATCTCCCTTTGAATGTACTGCTAGAAACAGGGAGAGGTTTTCTATCGCAGTCATTAGCTAAGCAAATTGTTCAAACCAGGGTTGTCTGAAGAGGTTGTCAGCTCTTTGTGGCACTCTGGTCTCGCTCCGCAACACAACGGCTTTCAAAAGCATCGCCAAAGTGATGCGCAAGCCCCTCGCCATCACACGGATAAACGGAGCCGGAAAAGCCACTGGATACCCAGGAACAGGGAGCAAGAACCTTCTCCTGAGACAGGCCACGGGACTGGGCATCCATCCATCACTTGTAGGATCGATACCTGCCCCAGCTGCTGACCCATGATCCAGATGTGGCCCCTCCAGCTGCCAAGCGATGCTCGAGGCTGGGATGTGCTTTGCTGGAGCGTGGCAGGGCTGTGTGAGGCCAGGCTGCACCTCCACCTCCAGACCATGGCTGCACGGGGTGAGCGATTACAGCCCATTGAGCCAATTATCGACCCTCTAACGAAGGAGACTCTGCACAGCCTTTGACATGAAACAGAAGACCAGCACTACGCCAGCCTGTCACGTCGAGAATTTACAGCTTAATGATTTCCTAAGGGCCAAATCCTGTTCTGACACGCTTTGCCATCGATCAGAGGCACGTTCTGCAGCAAGGAAGTGACAATTCCCTGCTTGTGGGATCACTTCAGAGCTGCTCACCAGCACCAGCCTGGTCTGTCTCCAACTTGCTTGTGTTCAGTGGCTGAAGCAGATGCAGCGCGAGAGACCCCGGGTTTTATTGTCACTGGTTCATCTGCCTTATTAATTATTCACTAATGACACAGTTACAAACAAACCCACTGTGCCTGAGGCAGCGTCTGATGATTTCCTGTCTGGGTTTGTTCTAAGATCAGGGGAAAAGGTCCTTACACCCTGAATCCCAGGTACACACAGGCACCACCAGTGTTATTCCAAGATGTCGGTGACCAACACGGTCCTGTTGCTCACCATCTCCATCCCAGACCATTGATACTGAGCCCTTGGGGCTACTTTCAACATTCCCAGCACCCATGGCTAGGAGATGCGCAGAAATCCTTAAAAAGTGCAGGTTTTCCAAGATTTTGGCTCTAAATAGCTACATCTGAATTCCCTCAGGACCTGCTGAAGTTTGTCTGCAGGGTTCCCACCTCCCCAGTACAGGGAAGGGGTGCTTTGGGGGGGAGAAGCATCTCCACAACTTAGTTACTCTCCCTGTGAAGCCTAAAAGGTGGTCGCTGTGATTAACATGCTGCTTTAGCAATAAATCTCCGAAGCATGCTCACGGCAGCATGTGCATTGGAAATCTTTAGTTCCTTCATCATAAAGAAATGAGTATTTCAGGCTTCCCGTCCTAATGAACATAAACCATGGAGCCTACTGTCAAACATGCTGTGGCTCTGCCTTTTATTCTCCAGTAATCTTTGTGATTTTCCTGAAGGCGATGTGTATTACTGACAATGCCAAACCAACTTAAATGCAAACCTACATTATTTTAAGCCCTATTTTCATCTCTTTTCCCCCACTTGTCTGAGGAGACGGAGATTTTCCCCTGCATAACGGGTGGGATGGGGGTGGAACTGGAAATCCTTTGATTCGTGGATCTGTGAGTGTTAATCTGCTGCTGCAAATGCTGTAGTTTGTGAGTGAGGAATGTGGAGCTTGAAGCCTGCTTATCGTTCCATAGCCTTTGCAGTGCTTCTTAGGAGTTTTTTCAGGAGAGGGAGGGAGATGGCCACACTCAAATGCAAACCCAGAACTTTATAGAAACTCCTCTGCAGGGAGTTCAGCCCAAGCCAGAGAAAGGCAGAACAGGTACACACACGTTCCTTTTAAACACTCTTATGTCCATCTTGCTCCAATCACAATCTACACACACGTTCCTTTTAAACACTCTTATGTCCATCTTGCTCCAATCACAATCTACACACACGTTCCTTTTAAACACTCTTATGTCCATCTTGCTCCAATCACAATCAATACAGACCACCAAAGGGGAAAACCAACAACAAAAGACAACTTCAAGAGCACCAACCTCTTAATTTACCTAATTAAGGCAATAAAGGTGGCCCATTTCAGCAGGACACCTTTCCATCTCATCATCTTCTCCAGAATCTCCTTCTCGCTCTCTCGGCGCACATGTGCCCACGTGCACCATGCAGCGCCTGGGTGAGGAAATCACAGCTTCATACCTCCAGGGAGATGTTCTGCCGGAGAGCAGGCACCAGGGCTTCCCTCTCCTGCCTTCCCCCAGCACACCACCTCTGCAGAGAAGGCTGCCCTCACTCACAAAAGACGTATCAGACAGCATGATTTATTTCACGTGTGATTATTGCAGAAAGGTCTTCGGTTTAATTGATGTATTGGATCATGTATGATAAGTGTATCCAGGGAGTTTTCACATCACAGGCAGATGTATAGAGAAGGACCTCCTCTGGTTCTTTTCTTTGCCTCAATACCCAGCAAGGGGCCCTGGAATATTGAGGGATTAATGTCACAACAGAGGGAAAAAGTCTGCCATTCAATCCACTTCAACATTTTATTTCACCAGTGCACCAATTAAACATTCCCTGTCTGAACAGACCATGGATTAAAGCAATGGCAATGCTGAAAAAAATAATCATCTCTTTGGAGATCTGTCTATGGACGGATCTTTTCTCTCAAATGATCAAGGAAAATATATGAAATTGAACAAAAAAAAAGACCTCTTAGAAGTAAACTTTTGGGCTACATGAATAATTTTTCCTTTCCTTGTCTGCACTCCCTTTCATGAGCTTCTTTTGCTTTCACTGGCACCTTCTCCCTTGCAGCCCATTTGCATTGCGTTAATTAAAGGGAGCTGCCGGGGTTCAGATGAAGCCTTTCAGAGCCCGAGCACTCAGCACTGGGAGAAGGGGATGAAACCACGCTCTGCTCCAATGCAGACAGGCCTGCCTCCTGATGGGGGCAACCCCAGGAAGCCCTCTTCAGCTTACACCAAAGAAAACACGGGATTCCCTCCAGCAAGAGCCCTGAGAGCTCTTCCAGGCTGCCTCTGTTGAGCTGCTGGTGTCTTCACAAGCTGGGTCGGTTTTCAGAAGTTCCCTTCGCACTAAAAAAGGACCCAAACCACCATTTTTTCCTCCCAAAAGGCCACTCGAAGCAGTGGCAATGGCACCTCCCCTGTGCCAGCATGGTGGGCAGCATGCCTTTGCTGCTTGGGATCTGTGATGATGTACTGGGGAATAAAAGAAGAACAACCCCCCTGCCCAAGCCCCTGTGTTACTCTTATGCCATGACTGATACCAAGAACAGTGCCATGTGGGCTGCAAGCTGTGCACCCGCTGGTCATCTATTTAAGCAAAGCAACTCACAATTTCAAATTGATAGGAACTGACTAGATCAAAGGGAAAAAAGGAGCCCAAGTGTGGTATTTTTCCCAACTCAAATCGCTGCAAAACTGTGCCAAGACCTACTTCCAGCAACTCTCTCTTTATTTGGATAAGTGGAAGTTTTAAATGAGAAAGTTTTCCTTGGCAAATATGTATTGGCAGCAGAACTGGACCAGTTAAATATACCCAGCCCAGACAAAAGAAAAACGCTGTTTCTAATTACAAATGCTTATATTTTTTCTGCTCTGTGATTTCTGACGTTGCCTGGGCCAGAGGTTTAGCTTGGGGAGAGGGGAAAGGGGAGGGGGTAACCAAATACACAGATTTGTCAATATCTGAGCGACATCTCCGAATTCCTCAGCACCACTGGCGCCGCAGCATCCTCGGGCTCCATCTCCTGTGGCATCTTCAGGCCTCAAATCACTTCAAGTTACTCACGATCACTCAAAACCAAGCCTAGAGCTCATTTCCCTGTCAGATGGGGTAATTCCCATGCAAGCAGAGCCCATACTTTGGGCCTGCCCATCCAGGTGGTGGGCCAGGAGACCTTGTACCCCTTGGCAGGATTCCCATGATGGCGAGCGCCTTCCCACTCTTGCCTCTAAGGATGCAGAGAACAACGGAACTCCTTCACAGAACTCCTCAGCCTAGAAGTAATTCAAACTAAGTAAGAAGAGACTTGAGCAAACCATCCATAAATCCGCATCATAGAATCCTAGAATGGCTTGAGCTGAAAGGGACCTTAAAGCTCCTCCAGCTCCAACCCCTGCACCGGGCAGGGACCCCTTCCACTGGAGCAGCTTGCTCCAAGCCCCTGTGTCCAACCTGGCCTTGAGCACTGCCAGGGATGGGGCAGCCACAGCTTCTCTGGGCACCCTGTGCCAGCGCCTCAGCACCCTCACAGGGAAGAGCTTCTGCCTAAGAGCTCATCTCAGCCTCCCCTCGGGCAGGTTCAAGCCATTCCCCTTGGCCTGTCCCTACAAGGCCCTTGTCCAAGCCCTTCTCCATCTTTCTTGTAGCCCCTTAGGCACTGGGAGCTGCTCTAAGGTCTTCTCAGAGCCTTCTCCTGTATCTTATTCTATCAGTTATTTCTTCTATGGCATTGGACTCCAATGTGGGAGATACTGGCTGCCCACTTAGCGCTAATGGCACTTGCCATGAACAGTAAGAATTTACTTTCTATTAACGAGGCTTTAGAAGGAATTACCCCAGCATGCTGCAGTCAATGTTTCATGGCAGAATCCCAGCTGGGTCTATACTCTGCATTGGTAAGCTCTGGGCTGTATTTCATTACAAGGTATTTCTTAGTGAATAGCAGAAGAGACACCAGCATCCCTTGGCAAACAAAGAAACATATCTAAACAAAAATAGCTAAACAAATCTAAACAGAAATACGAGACCACAGCCAGGAAAACCGAACGCGCTGAACACTGAGGAACAAAGGAAACAGGAACCATTTGTTACCGAATAAAGGAACTGGAAAAGAAAGTCTTTGACAGTAAGGGAGGACGATTTGCTCTCATGGGCCAGTGAACATCTAAATATATACAAGCTGTTCGCAGCAGACTGATTGCAGCTAGGCCATAATGCTATTGTACATGCTCTAAAAGAAATAAAGGGGGGGAAAACCACTAAAACAGAGAGGTACTTCAGAAACAGATCTCGGGCTCTTCATTAAGGATGATTATTTTAGTGAAATCTATTTTTCTCCTCTCTTATTGCCATGTTTTCTTTCATGTTAATTTTGTGTCTGTTTAAAGTTGAATTCCTTGATCTGCAATATCTTTTAGCTTTAATTTTTTCCCTTTCTTTTTCTCTTACCAGTGAAATGAATTCAAATCATTTGCATTTATTGCAGAGAACATACAGCCTCATCTGTAGCCTTTAGTCTGACTGAATTGCTTTTCTGCTTCACAAGGCACATAGTGTAAGCTGGAGCGTGCCCCCTCGCCACTCTGGTACAGCCAGAAACAATCTGGTTGGCACTTCCGTGTTTCTCTATTACGTATCATATTGACCATATATGAAATAAATAAGCAAAATTATATTATTGGAAGCAATGATCTGATGAACCTATGGACCAAATGAAGCACTTGGTAGAGACTTGGAAAAGAGCAGCAGTTTGCTCTTAACCATTTCCAAAGCTGATTTTCCTTACAAATAGGTTTCTCATCAACCTTCACACCCTAGAGAGAGCACTCGTAGACCTCCTTTGAAACTAGGTGTATTAGATATGGATGCTATGCCAAATCTAACATCTGTGTAAGTATATACTTCAATTTCTTTACTTAACTTTAAAGGCTTCTTTAAAAAAACACTGTATTGGTTTCATGGGTTTAGCTTCAAGCGACCCAAAATACTCAAAGAGAATCACGACACCGGAAAACAGAGCTGGCTTTAGACCAGGCCTATTTGTTTAAATACATGTGTCAAAACTATGGCTATAAATACAGAGAATTTGCACAGCTTCTATTACATTATCATCTCTCATGCTACAGGAACAATATTCTTCTGTCAATCCTATATGGCAAAGTGGTAACTGCTGGAGCCAAGGGAAGGAAACGGGAAGCCCAGATTCAGACAATACAGAAACTGACCTCAACAAATAAATCATTAAAACATTAAGCTTGTTCCAAGTGGTTCTCTGCAGCTCTAAAGTCCCAAGCGTTCCATTTCTCCACCCAACCCCAGCTCCACAGTCTCTCCCTTGGAGAAACTGGCTTTGGAGCAGAGATGATGAAAATCACTTGGAGAGATTTAGATGGACAACAGGGGTAGATCCCTAAAGAGAAAGCACGCTAAAGTGTGCGCTCATGTTTAAGCACGTTCAGTTATCTCCAGCAGACGCTACACCCCTTTTTGAGTAGAGATGGGCTTGAGCACGTGGCTGAGGGCATTGCAATTCGGGTCAAAGCGGAGAGGCTGATGCACCCCAAGGTGGGTCCAGTGCACTGCCACCAGCCAGGACCCATTGCCTGATGCCGTTGAGGGGGCAGCGTACAGGCCAAGGCTGATCCTCTCCCAATTCTTTATCAGCATTATCATCAGCAGCAGATGCTGCTGCAGTCAGATGGAAACAACACAAGGAACTTTCCACATGGCGTCTAGTCAAAGACAGGAAAAAAAAAAAAGAGGATCTGCTAGAGGCTGGCTGGGGATACAGGGGAATCTCACTGCGGGAAGCAGACGCAGCTGTTTTCAGGTCAAGCCTTCCCCGCTGTAGTGCCATGTATGCCACAGTCCCAAAGTGTTTTGGGTGCAGAAAGAAGGCCTGGTTGCGCCTCTCCAGCTGAGAGCTGCTGTAGCTATTTCATTGACAGAGAAGCACAAAGATTGAGGCAGGGAAGTGACAGCAGGAGGGATGCAGACAGGAGGAAAATCTGAAAGTCTTGGCAATAATCTCATTGCATATTCTGTACTTGCGATCTAATGCCACGGGATTCACGTTTCCTGTAACTTCCAAGCTGACATGTTTAGAAGTAGCATTCACAATACCTCAAGTGGCAATATCTTGGTCTTAATCCTTCTTTGCCTATCTGTCTCTTTAAGCGCGGTGCATCAGCCACTTAACCATGTGAGATTCTTTACAACGTCACTGAGATCCAAACCCTCTCCCTTGGTGTCAAGCTCCCACTAATGACCTCAGCTCCTCCTCGGACAGCCCAAGTGCAGAATTCCATGAGAAATCGGTGTGACTGGGGAAAGACATCAAGCATCAAGCATCCCAGCATCAAGCATACCCAATAGCTGTAATTCAACACTGTGTAGGCTGTGTATTGGCTGTCCGTCCTTGGGTTCAGTCCATGAACAAACTGCAGACACACAGACTGCTCCCCCAGGTGTGACCGCAGTCTTGGGGAACACGAATACACCGATCGAGCTCACCTCTCTTTGCAAGAAAGCCAATCGAAGCTGGCTTTTCAATGTGCAAACAGTATAAACCCTGCATAAAAAGGGAAAAGGTACAGCCAAGACATCAGCTTTTTAACAGCTGTTTGTAAATATGTCTAATAACTCATCCTGTCAACACGCTCCCTTCTCCATTACAAAGAAATATTCATCCATGGTATTCCCAGTGCTGACAGATCCATTTCCTTAATGAAATACAGAGTTTACTTTACAAAGTTTAATTGCTCCAAGAACCGTGTCAGGTTTCTTTATTCAACCTGTGGTCCCGAAATCCTTCCAGCTCCCACGTACAACCAGTAAAGCAGTTAATAGAGCTTTTGCAGCAGTGGCTTAGCAGGTAAGCCACCTTTGAGCAATAATCCCAGCAAATACAGATGGAGATGCCGGAATCTTGTGCTTTCTAGGAGTATAGGTGTTAAGTAATAGGAAATTCAGTCCTACTAATTGACTGAGCAGGGGATTTCTACAGGGAGCACCTACAGCATTGAAATCAAGTCATTGACTATATTTCTTAGATATGAATGGCTGCAGCAGGAATATGCAGCGAGAAATGCTGAGCTGGAAAAGGAACAAACTGGATGAGAAGTCATCAGGATGATGGAATGGATGGAGTAATCATTGTACAGGATTATAGGGATGAACCGTCATATCAGCAATGCACACAGCAAGTTTCTGATGTTTGTCAGCATTCACCTTTTATCCATTAAATCTGCGGAAGGATGAAATTACTGAATCCCAGACTGGTTTGGGTTGGAAGGGAGCTTAGAGCTCATCCAGCTCCAACCCCTGCCATGGGCAGGGACCCCTTCCACTGGAGCAGCTTGCTCCAAGCCCCTGTGCCCAACCTGGCCTTGAGCACTGCCAGGGATGGGGCAGCCACAGCTTCTCTGGGCACCCTGTGCCAGCGCCTCAGCACCCTCACAGGGAAGAGCTTCTGCCTAAGATTTAAATGTCTGCAGAGTCTCTGCAGCCCCCATTCTGAGTTAGCAAAGGAGAACCCTCCATTTTCCCATCTGCAAGGTGCCTGAACCTCCTCAGGGATCTCAGACCATGTAAAACCACTCCCAAGTGGGGCAGAACCCAAGGTGTGTTTTAGGAAAGAAATCACCATGCACAAGACCTGGACACTGCAAAGCTCATTTCTGTTCAAATTCCCAGCTAACGGGGTCCCCAGTGCGTGTGTGTGTCTTCCCAAGATGGAAATGGCAAGCTATGCACACACACACACACACACCACTAGCAACCTAATCTGACCCCTACCAAATGGGGAGATCTTTAAATCAAAGCCTGAAAACAAATCGCTGAGCAGATAGCGGTGGGGTGATTTTTGAGAGATGCTCAGAACTGTTACAAAGAGCTAAACAAACTCATTTAAGCATGATCCCTCTCTTTCTGTATGCTAATATGGAAAATGGAAAGCAGCCTAGAAAATACTGCCTGCTTTTGAGAGCAGGCAGGAAAGGTTAGCTGGGTGCTGCTACGTGAACACCATCAATCATCTCTAAGAGTAGTCTGAGCCTGTAAGCAAACCTCCCAGCATGCCACAGGAGCTTTATATTACCCCAGGTGTGTAAAATTAAGCTAAAGACTTACTATGGACTTAGTATGGGAGGTGTATGAGGGGAGCACGCGTACAACAGACTCATCAACATGAGATATTATGCATTAAATCAGACCCTGAGCACAGCATTTCCTGCTCATGACCTGTTAGCCAGACTCCTCGTGAAGTTTTTAAGATCACACAGAGATTTTACTCCATGAATTTCCAACTAGTCAGAAGGAGGAAGCAGGTGATGGAGGAGCATCCCCATGGCAGGGGCTGGGGACTCACTGCTAAAGGGGGTGGCAGTGGGAGAGGAAGGGCTCAAAGCCTCTGCAGGAAGAGGTTAGAGGACTGTGTATCAACCAGCACGGCTGTTGTATCAGGGAATGGAGGTCTGTTTGTTTTTACTTCTGCCCGACTCCAGCACAGCAGAAGCTGATCATATGTGAAAGAGCCAGGATTTGAACAAGATCTCAGACAATACAAAGGGCAAGGCAGAGGACCTTGCAGGAGGAAGACTGATGCAGTTTTATTCCCACACGCCCAAATGGAGGCATTCTCTGCTGCTTCAGATGTTAAGGTCAGAGAAGGATAGATAACTGAATCCCCTTTTAAACCTCATGAGGTGAGTGACCCTCGTGTAGCTCCTCTCTGAAGAGGGACAGACTATTTTTCTACGAGTTCTCATAGCAGCACATAGCAGAAGCAAAGCTTCATCCTTTGAAAAACAAGCTGCAAGGGCTGGCTCTGCTCAGGCTTCCAAAAAAGGGGTCTGGGATCTTCCCAGGACCTGGCTTCCAGCCCACCGCAGCAAAGCTGGCTGCAAAGCAAGGTGCCACTCGCAGCACTCCCATCCCGCAGCCCAGACACTCTGGCTACAGCCTACAATAAAGGCTCCAGCTCTCATATTTGTCAGGAAGAAGTGCTGTTTAACACAACCAGCACAGGAGGCAACCTTGGCCCAAAGAACCGAGCAATCCTCCACACCGACTGCAGCGACAGATGCTGGCTGCTCTGCCTCCTTGCAGTGATTTGTACAACCCGGTGCGGGAGCTCCTGCCTGCCAGTACCCGAAACCATGCGAAGCAGAAGGCTGCTTCCAGTGCCTAAAGGGGCTACAAGAAACCAAGGGACGGGCTTGGGACAAGGGCCTGTAGGGACAGGCCAAGGGGAATGGCTTGAACCTGCCCGAGGGGAGACTGAGCTGAGCTCTTAGGCAGAAGCTCTTCTCTGTGAGGGTGCTGAGGCGCTGGCACAGGGTGCCCAGAGAAGCTGTGGCTGCCCCATCCCTGGCAGTGCTCAAGGCCAGGTTGGACACAGGGGCTTGGAGCAAGCTGCTCCAGTGGAAGGGGTCCCTGCCCGGGGCAGGAGTGGGGCTGGAGGAGCTTTAAGGTCCCTGCCAACCCAAACCATTCTGTGATTCTATGATTTCCCTCTCCCAGTGCTTTTACCCTTTCGACCCATTTCTCTATGCTAAAGTGACACCAACCTGCAGATTAAAGCACATCTGGCGATTTACAGAGCAGTAGGGGAAAAATCCAAAAGCCCACAAATACTCCCCGGTTTGGGCTCCCAGCTCATCACACAATGAAGCCACAAAGATAAACACATGCAAACGCTTGACTGGGTGAGAGCATCTGACAAGATGGATTTTTAAGCCAAGAAGTGTATCTGTTAACAGAAATCCTGCTGGCTCTGTGTGATGCTCAGAACCTCCTCAGCCTGGCTCCCCCACCACACAGAGCAGCAGGTCACCCAATCCCACAGCATTCACATCCCCGGAGCCAGGCTCCAGAAGCCCAAGGACTCTCCATCTGCTGCTGGAGCGAAGTCACAATTCAGTTACACGTGAAAACGGGCTCCGATCTGATCTTCAGGCTCATTCCAAGGCAAAAACCAAGGGGCTGGAATAACAGAGACTGGTCATTTTTGCCTTCTTTAGGTGGGCACATCAAGTTTCCTTGGGTTTACACAGGGGGGTGGGAAACCCAATCCTTTCAAGTATCTGAATACGTTTGTGGATCTGTCCCCTAATATCAGACTGTGCTGTAGGCAAACGCTGTAATTTTCCAAGGATCCTTTTCATCCATTTTTTATACAGCTCACTTTCTTCAAAGGCAGGCTGGGGCTGGATGTGCACAGGGAAACTAATATTTCAGTTTCATTCTGTTGCATTTTAATAGTGAAGTTTGGCACCTGGCTGAATGCTGCCCCAGTTTGCCAGGAAAGACATCAGGAGTCAGTGGGTAACTGAGATCAGTCATTACTGCAGAAAAGGATGGAATCTGGTTAATCTATATTAAAGGCTATTCCATTTTTTTTTCCTTTTTATTTTAAAATCAAGGCTGCTGTTCGGTCCTTGCCATACCATCAATGTATGGCAAGGCTTTATCCCATGGGAACAAAGCAGGTGGATAAGAGAGATTTTGGTTTATGCTAAATCATATTCTTCATAGAATCAAATAGTTTGGGTTGGAAGGGACCTTAAAGCTCATCCAGTTCCAACCCCCCCCACCAAGAAGAATGAAATGAGCACTTAAATGGTTAAAATGGTGATCATCACCATTTACATTATTTAGCTGAATTTCCTTGGGACTTCAGCAGCTGACAGAGAACTATTCTCCACCAGGGCAGTGATCCTCTATGGCAAAGCAAAGATAACACCGGTAGAAGGCTTTATCTTTTTGGCTCTGGTTCTGTATAAATTATTGCTCAGCCCAAGCATCGCCTGCCTTGCTGGCATCACATCGTATCAAAAGACAGACACTCACCACCCAAACAGAGGATTATAGTGGGGGCGACTGGCAGTGCAGCTTGGCAAGCTGCAGCCACATGGTCCTGCCCTAGGCTGGTGTACCAGCCGCACCGTGGGTCATGGTTACGATATACCCAACCTCTGCAAATGCCTCTGGTACCTGGTATCACACACACATTGGTCTCACTGCAATATTAACCACGAGACCCTCGCTGGCTGTGGGTAATCCAGCTAAAGTCAGGAGTATTTATGCCAAAAGAGGATCTGTTCCTGTAGGAGCAAACCCAGGAGCAGCCAAACATTTTCACTCCAGGGATGCTCAGGCCAGGCTGCAGCATGTGCTGCTGCTGCTGCTGGCAGGGAAAAGGGGGATTTGATGCAAGGGGTTAAAGAACTTACAGCGTGCTTCTATGAGTCTTGCAGCTCTTACAGGTTTTTCACTTTCCACCCTGGAAAGCTGTTTCTCCATCAAGACAGCATTTGATTGGAACAAAACCTTACCAGTAAGAGTTGATACCCAAGAGAACGCAGAAGACAATTACAGTTTTGGGTCCTATTACATTATTTTCCCCCTATTTCATTAATTTCATGCAGACACTTAGTTGTGGGTAGTGTGTCAATCCAGAGGACATCTTCTGGCAGACAAACCATTTCATCAGGAAGAAAAAATGACCTTGTTTCTGACTTGTTTAACAGTAGCAAGTTTAGATTTACATTCTACCTTTTCAGCTCAGGAACCTCAGTTTAAATGCTTTCCTGTTAACTTCGATCAGGAAAGAATCGAGTCCAGTCCCAGTACAGGAATTAGTCTGTACAGTCTATGTCATTAAACATTAATTTTACCTGATGGCTCCTCAAAGCTAAATGAAACACAGGCAGGAGCTGGGCAGAGCCTTCCTCCCTATTGCTGCCTTCCTCTGCTCTCACACATCTTTTCTCATCTTCATCACTTTAAAATGTTTGGGTTTTAATTAAACCCATAAACAGGTACAAATAAGCTCGAAGAAAGGGAAGATTAAAGGCTGTTACCCACCAGGTATAGCCTATATGAGATAACTCGAGATAAATGAGCAGAGCATGTATCTACAGAGCTCATCATCCTGCAATTAATTCAGCAACAGGGTTACACCCCGAGGGGGTTTCACATTGGGCTTCTCTTTGTGGCACAAATTTGTTACCTCCTTCAGCCCTCACAAAGAGCCCCAATGACTTCAACTCTGAGGAAAATAAATCTATTCCTAAGTGTTGTTTCCACCTTTGTGCAGAATTTATTTCTCCTGCCTTTCTGGTCAGCATCACCACAGGCTCCAAGCACAGCTGGGAATCCACATTCTTGGGTTTTATCGCTGCCTCCGTCCCTGACATCTGACTTATGATGGGCTGAGAGCGACTTCTCCACTCTCATCCTCTGCTTGTACTCTTGTAAAATGAATTCCAATTAATAAATGTCGGTATATGTCAACTTGAGTTCCTCAGACAGAAGGCAGTAAAGATCTACAAGGTGTCATTAATTTAGAATTAGTTTCAGAGACATCATTTCTTTAACTTTATAACTGTCTATTCCATCACCAATCCATCTCCATGCAGTTTTACATCATGATCATTTACCAAAATATCCTAGAGGCTGTTATATTTTAAGCCATTTCCATTTTTCTTTGCGCTTGCCCTGATTTAGGATGTGGACTCTTGGGCAATGCAGATTTGCCAGGCAGTGAATGGACTCGCTGTCAGACAAGAGGTTGTCTTCATTAACCCTGCAAGGGCTACAGCAAGATCCAGCCCTGTGCAACCAGACAGCATATGGCCATCATTGTTTTTATCGAAATCTTGATCTATAATTCATCTTAAAATGCTTTTCCTCCTTGTCACTCCCTTACCCATCCCTCCAAGAATGCCACAGTATGTATATTTAATCGGAAACTGAAGAAGTACACACACTCAAGGTGAGTAACTTCAGAGAACCGAGGACAAGAAAACGGAAGCACACAAAGTTCTCCCACTTTCTCCCCAACTCACCTAAACCAAAGCAATAGGATGGGAAATCACCACTGTACAGCAAGTAAACAACAGCATCACAAACGTTGTTAATGTTAGGTAGGTAAAACAGCAGCAGTAGGAGCCTGTTGCAGCTACCCCTTATACAAAGGGTTACAGCAACCACCTCAGAGTCTATGCTGCTATTATTTTCCCTGCTTTTGAATACAGAATCACAGACTGGTTTTAGGTAGGAAGGGACCTTAAAGATCATTTAGTTCCAACCTCCTGCCACAGGCAGGGACAATAGGACCCAATTTGGCTTTAATAAAAGGTGTTTAGGAAAACCACCTCTAGTTCCCAAACTGTTTGTTGGAACTGGCATATCTCTTGTCATTCCCCCCCCCCAAACCACTGCTCAAGCCATCACCATGGGGGTCTGCACATACAGACAAGTCTGCAAGGAGAAGCCCAGGGATCTGGAGAAACTGGAAAGCTGTCCAGCCTTAGGCTTCCATCACTGGGAAGGGTACAATTACAACACAAACGCCTTCACAGAGCCCCGCAATAAACAGGCATGAAACCAGGAGTTCCCAAAGCCATCTCACGCTCTCTAGTTTGTCACTGATGGGGAAGCATCACCCTTCTCATCATTTCCCCATCACAACCACCCTTCCCACCCCAGTTATCAAGTAGACCCAGGGTGCCCCAGAGCCAGCAGTGCCATTCCTGGACAGAACTGGTCTGCAACCAAATGATGGGCACAAGTAGGGCTCAGCACATCAGCTTTGCTGGGAACTGATCTCACAGGATCAAACCCCAGCATCTCAGGATGTTCTGTTCCTTTTAAAATAACTGATTTTTTCCTTTTTCCATGTTTACTTCTCTTTGGCAAAGCAGTTTTGGAGCCAGCTGCCGGCTGTGGAACGTCTCACCCGTGTCCCTGCAGAGGACAACCCCAGGGGAACCACACGGCACAAACGGCTGTGTGTAATGAGAGAAAAATGGATGCTTTCATGGCTCTTGTGTTGAGCTCTCCTCAGGGGGGTTCATCTCCGCTTCTCCAGGAAGCAAACCAGAAGAGTGGGAGGGGTGGTGGGGATACACATGTGCCTGCCCATATTCCAAAGTTACAACAGGCTTTACAAGAGGAAATACCCAAAGTGCTTGTGCTCACTCTGTAGCTGCAACACCACCACCTCCTCCACTCCATCCCCTCATTTTACCTTTTTCCCTATCCTTTTTATTTCTCCCTATCACCATCTCCCTCCTACAGTCCGAAGCCACACAAACACAGGTTTTTTTCCTCCTTGCCAATTCTGGAGATGAAGCTTCCCAGCCAACTCCCAGGGAGAAAGGGAAGTGGGAAAGGCACCCAACAGTGATGTGACAATGTTAATAGGAAGACGAGTCACTCACACGGTCAGCCACCGGCGCTCTGCCTCACTGCCCTTTCGTGCTTGACCCTATCTCATCTTTAGAATTTAAAACAATTTAAGACCATGTAGCATAAATGTATACCTAATCTCATTACACTAATAATTCATAGGTCTTGATCCGCAGGAGTTTGGCGGATAAATGGGAGAGTTTCATTAAAACCACCCATCATTTTACGGAAGGCGCATTCAGAATGCGTTTGAGGGATCATCCTTCCAGCAACAACGGCTCTTAACCCGTGCCACAGGGTTTCATCCTCTCAAATGTCACACTTTAAAACTCCCTTGAATTAAAGCAGCAATCAGACAGCACCTGGGTTTGTGCACTGGCAGGAGCCACATGCAGCTGTGTGGGGTGAGACCCAGAGCTTCCTTGGGATGCTCCAAGGAGCTTTGCTCACACATTATAGTACATTTTATTCCCCAGTTCTCCATTCTCTAGTTTTAGGAAACAGATTATTACCACATCAAAAATTACCTACACAGGGAAAGCAGTGGCCTCTGTTGTATGGTTCTTAGGGTTTCTGTGCTGAAAACCAGACCAAAATCCTCCAGCGTGCAGTGAAACCCTGGGTTTGGCATGGGGCACTCGGGACTCCTGGTTTGGTACCTGGCTAATTGCTGCTGGTCAGAGGGTTTTCTGTTACGGCAATTAGACAAAAAACACCTTAAGCCATTTAGGAAATGCGAGCCTATAAACTTGAAAGGTTGAAACAAAACTGAAGGACACTCAGCATGTACCAGAAATACATAGAGAGACTTGTTCTGAAAGCTAATGTGTCTACTGGGGCTTTTTCTCTACAGCAGTCTCCATCCCAGACCCATTTATACTAGTGGGGGTGCATTTACTTTGCTTGCACACCAAACACGTTCACAAGATGCATGCACTCCATTTAATCGAGCAATTTGAACCTTTCCTTGCTGTTCACATGTGTTCAGACTCCAGCTTTGCTCCTGCAGACCAGCCTGACCCAAGAGGGCTGCGCCATGCTTTGCTCAGCACATCAGTCAGTTATTTGTTGGCTTTACAAAAGCAGGAGCTAAATCCTATTCTAACATCAGGACACACATGTAGTACAACTGGTGTCAAGTAACTGTGGCACAGATAAGGTGAAATCTCCATGATTATCCTGGCCTCAGCAGAGCCCAGTCCCCAGCTGCAGAGTTACAGCATCCGTGGTAATTTTATGTCGCCTGGAGATCTGGGAGTTTTGTCTGACTCAGAACCAGATAAATATTGAACAAACAGCTCAGGAATTGTCCCAGTAGGTGGGAATTATATTACAAAGCAGCTCATAAAAATGTAGATATTAGTAATGGGAAAGCTGCTCCATTTTTTCCATGTTAACCTTCCAGTCTTAGCCCTGGCAGCTTTTCAAATGCCTTTGGCTAGTGCAATGTGTACATGTATGGCCACTTCCCATACAAATCCCAGTTTGTGGAGACGCACAAATACAAAAGCAGGCGATCTACCCAAAGAAACAATTAAAAATGAATGTTCTTAAGCCTGCATTAAAACCAGGGTAAGGCTCAGAAATGAAAGAGAAATTATTTTGCATTAGTTTCTCTGCATGTCATCCTGTTGCTGGCAGGGTTTTAATAATAAGCATACTTATTTGAATAGTTTGCTGATCACACTCATCAATCCTAAAATGCAGGCTCCTACCAGAAGAATTTATAACCCTTTTAATACAATCTGACATTGGAATGCATTCAGATTGGTGTAAGGAGAGCCAGGCAGGGGCGCTGGCTGCCACCAACACCAGCAACCTCTGGGACACATGGTCCTCTTCCAACAGGAGAGGACTGGAGGCAGAGATGCTCATGAGGAGCAGTGATGGTTACACCAGTGGCTCCCTCCTATGGGACACCACCAGACAAATGGAATAAATTGTCTGTAAAAAGCCAAACCAAAGGCAGATTTGCTGTTGCTGCTGGTTTTGAGCTGGCCTGGTTTCTCGGTGAAGACTTCAGAGGCAGCAGAACATATTCAGGCTCTTTATGACACACAAAATACTTCTGGGAAATAGATAAAAAATATATATCTTTGCTCTTAAACTTTAGCGTCTCTTTAAATGATGCCAGTATAGCACAAAAATAGAGGCGAGTGGCTGCAGATCGAAAAAGTAGATGTGTATAGACCTGGAAGCAGTCCCTGGCTCCAGTGACAGCATAAACATTATATCACCCCGTCACACAGAGCCAGAATTACTTGTCCCCATTGGCTTTTCTCCCCTCTTAATCCTTTTTCTGCAGCTTTACTGGGTTCTTTACTTTCCTTTTATTATTTCCGGGGGCTTAAGTCAAGTTTTCAGTCAGGCTTCAAAGGGCCATTTGCTTTTTGTGCCTGTAATTCCTGGACACAACCAAATGCTAGAATCTAGTGACTGGGACTCTGGAGAAGCCATCTGGAGGGGTAATTAGACATTCACAGCTGTAACTGATCCCAACCATTTTCCAAAGAGTGGCAAGGAATAAAACATTAATCCCCAGATGATTTGTAGACCCTGAGGTTCTAACACCAAACTGGGATATTCACACCTAAAGATACTGCCCTTGGAGAATGATCTCAGCTCAAACCTGATGAAGTCAGTAAGACCGCTGTAACACAGACCTGCTAATGGCTCAGGAAGGTGCCTGACTGCAAGGATGGAATTCAATAACCCTGGGTTTAAAGCACTGAAGAAGCTGCAGGAGGGTCTCCCTTAAAGCAGCACATCCTCACTGTTAAACCCATGCGGATCCAGTGGCTCATGCAGGAGAGGGTACAACCAGCAGCCCCTTTCTCAGCAGCTGGCTGGGGTTAAACAGTGACAATGCCAACAAGCAGTGATGCAGAGCACGGCACTTGTGTCAATAGACACTTACTTATTCCTCAGGTATTGCTTGGGTTTTAATTATTAATGAAGAAGCTCCACACAATGCCAGTAGGTACCCAAGAGCCTGGTTTGCAGCATGGCTGGCGGCCAGGTCTCTCAAGGACAAGTGCTGCCTCCTCTTGTGTTTCTGCACAGCACTGGTAATAGACTATTGTTCTCCCTCTGATAACTTATGAGCTCAGTGAAACCTGGTTTTCATGTGTAATAAAGTTGCCGGCGGTGTGGAATTTGCATTTAAGTTGGCTGTACACACACTGACGGGGAGTTTGTGCTGCTCACAGAGCTAAAAGACAACAGTTATCCGTCATTTCAACCATTTCTAAAGAAAAGAATCCATGAGAGAGTAATTTTAAATACAGTATCACCAACAGATCTTGTCTCTTGTGTTAGGTCCCCTCGATAGCGTTCAGAACAACCCAAACTCACGACAAAAGGAAATCCCTGTGTTAAGGCCTGGGGAGAAGCACACAAACAGGCTGCAGTGGTGGGAGAAGGGAGCAGTTTCTGCATTTTTTGTGCCGCTGGATGAGCTGTAACACAACCTGTGCCTAAAACAGAGCGTGGCCACCCAAGGGCATCTTGGACAAGGTCTATGCGCAGAATCAGGAAGTGTAACGTCACTTGGAGCCCCACCACAAACAGAAGAAAAGGGATCAACAGGTCCAGGAGCACCATTTTACTCCGAACAATTATGTGCTCTACCACAGAAAGACCCAGTGGAACAGGTTTGGAGAACAAGGTCTAGATAACACCAACAACCGAGTGGTGCTGGGACAATCCATAACCCCTACTGCTGCTGGAGAACATCACCTCGTCCCTCAGCCCAAACCATGGCCAAGCTGCCTTCTGAAAGCAAACACAGGGAAGAGATGCTGCCATCACACCAGGCCAACCACCGAGAGGTCTCCTCTCACACTGCTGCCTCCGAGCCCTGCCCTCTGCAGCCATCTCCATTTCATCTGCAGCCTGATCTCATGATGGAGCAGAAATGCCAATCAGTTGTACAGCCATCAGCACCAGAGCATCTCCAATCTGCATTACCCAGCCAGGCAGCTTTCCAGAGCATCACCTCCAACACATGAATTACTATCCAAACATCACTGCTGTCAGCACATTCCTCTCCATACAACTTCCTATTACTAGTTTTTGGCGGATAAGCCTGAAATGTTAAACAGCTCCACCTTGCTAAAGCAATGCAACAGCCTCCAGGATGAACTTACCCTAAAAATCAACGATAATCCTTCTTCTGAGAATAGCAACAAACCCCTCCAAACAATCCTTTCAGTTGCCCTTTGTTCACTTCGGTTTTGGTGTCTTTAGCAGCTCTGGCTCACATTCTAATTTGCAATAACAGCCTTTTATTTGTCTTGCAGAGGAAAAAGGGACTTAAGGGTTCCTTAAGCTTCAGTGTCAAGAGTCTGAAGCAGCTTATAAATCAGGCCACAGACGGCAGGGTCAGCAGCACTGCTGCTTCCATCTCAGCTCATTAAGAACAACACGCATCGAGTACCATTTGCGCTGCTGTGATTCATTCAGAGAATGCAGAAGTCCAAGAAGCATTAGAAATAGTCTTTACAAACTCCGAGAACAGGGTTAGGAAATGAGTGAGTTAGTTACTGCTACTCCTTTCCATGACAACGGCAAAAACTAAACGGCTGCACTGAAAGCGGAGCAGTGCAAGGCTACAAGCATTGCACAGGAGCTCAGTGAACCCTTCTTTGTGCCATGTTTAAGCAGATGTAAATACCTGCAGTGACCCAGCCTTGGACTTGAAAATTAAGTTCAGCATTTCAGTTGAAACAACGGACTCAGAGAGCTGGGCTGGTCCAGCCTGGAGAAGGCTCCTGAAGGGGAGACCTGAGAGCAGCTCCAGTGCCTAAAGGGGCTGCAGGAAACCTGGAGAGGGGCTTGGGACAAGGGCCTGTAGGGACAGGCCAAGGGGAATGGCTTGAACCTGCCCGAGGGGAGACTGAGCTGAGCTCTTAGGCAGAAGCTGTTCCCTGTGAGGGTGCTGAGGCGCTGGCACAGGGTGCCCAGAGAAGCTGTGGCTGCCCCATCCCTGGCAGTGCTCAAGGCCAGGTTGGACACAGGGGCTTGGAGCAAGCTGCTCCAGTGGAAGGGGTCCCTGCCTGTGGCAGGGGTTGGAACTGGATGGGCTTTAAGGCCTCTTCCAACCCAAACCAGGCTGGGATTCTATGATCTAAACAAAACGAAGCTTGAGAGTTTATCAGTACTACATCCAGATCTTGCAAGTATTCCCAATGCAATGTGAGGGATCACTCCTTACTTCTCATGTTGTCTATTTGAAAAGAGGATTTATGGAAAACCCCCAAAAGCTGTACTTACACTGATATGAAGGTAGAGATCTTGCCATAATTACATTCACTGAAGCTTTCAATAAGCAAATTATCTTGATAACTCTCCTGGTTATGAAAAACAGATACAGGTATTTCTTCCAGGTCCTGAGCAGCATATGTGTAATTATGGAATTAATAGATTGCCTGTTTCTTCTTTTAATCAATCATGGTTGCATTTACAATGCAAACTTTTAGCACAACAAAAAACCCAACTGATTATCCCCAAATATTTATTCAAGATTAAAAAACATGCAGCATATGAATATTTAAAGAAATATGAAATATTTATTTCTTCTTTTCTAAAGCTTCCATAACAGGGCTTTTAATTAATTTGTCATAAAAAATTTATAGAGCCAGGTAGACTTTTATATAAGAGTTAAATCATAGAGTTAAGCTTCAGGTAATCATGTCTTTCTTGTGTTAGGATGGAGCAGGATGAGCTCCAGCAATGCCAGGGAGGCTGCACCAGCACAAACAGGTTCTGCTGCAGGCTAGGAATGGACAATGTGTTCCCAGCTTCTTTCACAGCAGTTTGCTGCTGATACATTGGATTAATTAGTATTTGCATTTCCTTACAGCATGGAATCAAGCACAGCACCCACACTGACTCCCAGCACAATGAACTCAGACACCAGGCTCTGCTTGGATGCGTTTGCCTTTCTGTAGTCCCCACAGTCCCAGCAGGAGCAGCCTGTCCCCAAAGGAAGGTTGGCCAGAGCCCAGCTCCGTGCCCAGGGACCTGAGAAGACAACACCACGTCTGAGCTGGGCTTGGCAGCGCTGTGTTGGTACAGCCTGTAACTGCCCACCACAAACCTGAACTCCTCCAGCAAGCTGCTGCAAGGGAAGCAGAAGCCACCTTTCCTTTCCCCAGATCACAGCAAAGGAGCATGCTCTGCTCACTCTGACCTGCTGGCAGCCATGGAGTTGAAGGAGAGAAACGGAGTCAAGAACTGAAATGCTGAGGCCCATTATTTGCAGGAAATTGTGCCACTGGAAGCCCTTGTGGCTTTTGTTATCACCTCCCTGGGCCACTCGGTGAACTCAATTCAGCAGCAAAAGGTTGTCTCAGCCGCATGAGCAGACCCTGCGCTTTTCAGGGGGATGCTGAGTAAGGGAGAGCAGCAGTTGGTCTTCCTGAAAGAGGGAAGGACTGGGGTTTTTGGTACATTATTAATGAGGAGACCTGCAGTCAGGGTTTCAGCAACTTCTATCAACTTTAGCTGATGTTCAAGTGACATTTGGGGAAAAAACAGCATTCCTCATCTCCCTGCATTTTCAAATCCCTCTCATCTCTTACAGCAATGATCTCATGAAGCATCCGAGTGCTGCAGATGGACCTTCAACAGATCCCCGAGACACCAAATGAATAGGTTTTGGCCTTAGGAAGAGACTTTGGGTCACCCCACACACCAAAGATCTTTTTGCCAAATGAGCCCCGAGATAAATCCCCAGCTGCATTGCCCAGCACACAGCTTGGCCGCTTGGCAACACCACTGCCCTGAGAGGCAAGGAACAGATGCACAGAGCACAGATCCAGCTATGTGACCTTCCAGGAGCTCCATGCTTCCTCCCGGAGGATTGCAGCTAAACATTACATCAGCCTTCCACACACAGGAGAAAACAGGACTTTGGATTCCTGGCTAATTGCAAAGCCAACAGGAAGTTTTTGCACAAGCAACCCAAGCCCACGTCTGTCCCCAGTGATTTGCCTTCTCTTACACCAGTATTCTTTGCCCTTGTGAAGGGTGGGGATATTCAATTCTTGATGTATAGACAATACACACATGGGCCAGGAGGAGCAAACCAGGGGATCACCACACTTCATGCTCCAGGCCTCCACAGCCAGGGCTGCCCCAACTTCCCCCATGCTCATGACCACAGCGTGCAGCCAGGCTCAGAGGAGATGGCACAGAAATAACTAATGAAGGAAATCAAAGCTGGAGCCCTTCGAGTTTCCCAGAAGGGCTGGGAATGGCTGAGGAAATCCCTGTTCATAGCACTGCTCCTTCCCCCCTGCTCCTGCTTACCCAGCAGCAGATAACCCTCAGTTAACTGTTCCTGCCTTAATCACCTCTTCCCAGAATCACTTCATACAGCAGCTACTGGAAGCTCCTGTCTTATGTACTGTGTACGTCCTGCTTCACATCAGGCACCTTACCATAGGTACCCCTGCTGCCACTGCATGGAGGAACTGCATTCAGAGGGTGCTGGCTGGGCATCCAGCACCTCTGGGGAACAAAGGCTTGCTCTGGCAGCCCTCTGGAGAGTGCTGTGTCCATACACCCAGGGTGCTGCAGGCGAGCCCTTGGGGAGCAAGCCCATCCGCGCCCTCCCTCACCCCTGTTGACATCTGTGGTCCCCAGCTCCCTTGGCTACTGTCACACGCTCAGTACGGGCAGCAGAAACAGTCTGAATGCATCTTCTTGAATGTGGCTAACACTGATTTTATGATATACTTAACACCCCATCCAATAGCTATTAGTTTTACTGTCAGGCACACAATGTATGCGATCCATCTTTCTTCTCAGGCACACCACATGTCCCCCCTCAAGTGACATTACAGCAGTTTTCATTTGTTACAGTGAGCTTTAAGCACTAACAGCGAAGTTCTTATCTTCTTGCTTTGTTTGTTATTAACAGCACATTCTATTTAATCGGGATCAGGCCACGGTTCCTGTCCAGACACTGCAGAGAACAGCTTTGATCTCCTCTTTGGCAAGCAAGGCTCTGCAGCAGAGCTCCTGCCTCAGCACTGCCCTGCAAGACCAGAACCTTCCCAGAGGGAACAATGCAGGATCTTCGGCAGAAGCTCTCCCCTGTGAGGGCGCTGAGGTCCTGGCACAGGGTGTGCAGAGAAGCTGGGTCTGCTTTCCACCACTGGTGGTATTAGTGAAAACCCCCTGTAGGCACAGCGAGTGTGCCCCAGTTTCAGGATGCTCCTGCATCACTTGGTGCCACAATTCACAGAGAACAAGAAGCACCAGGAAAGCAGGGTTAGCAAACTACAGCTTTTCCTACCCAGGCCTAAATGAAGCCATTTGCAGCAGGAATCACGCTGCTTCTGTTTACATGGGAAAGCATTCAAACTTGTACTAATGTCCATCAAAGCCCGGTCTCAGACTCCATTAAACACCAGGGCTGTCAGCCAGAACACGACCACATCAAAAGCCTCCATGAATTATTTCAGAAGCATTAACACAAGAGTTTTCTTGCAAAAAGTGTTTGGGCTCTCTGAAAACAGCCTAAAGAGACATGAAATCTGACTCTTGCCAAAATGAGAGTTAACACTTGAGCTTATCAGTCCAAACCCTATCTTCACTTACCACAAGTCAACAAATACAAAGAGAGTTAAGACAACCTACATCATAGAAGGAAGTGTTTATTATCCTTATTTATTTTGTAGTCCCATCTGACCTCGTCTCCACTGAAGAGCTGCTCTACCACTGTCTGTATCAGAACATTCCGAATAGTGACCAGCTACTGTTGTCTGAAAAGCAGCGCACAATATAGCGAGCAATGTATTAGATCACTATAAATTCCGACATACCTGTACATCCTATTGCATAGCCTCTCATTTTTGGATACACTCCTATACCACAGCCGCACTGTGCTGCTTCAAGATGTTCTTACGTGGAGGATGGTAGAACAAGCTTTGTATGGACAAAGTACCCTGAGAGAATATTAAACTAAATACTAGCAATTAATTAGGCTTGTGTAAAGCTATTAACCTTCAAATCCCTATAGAAATAACAAGTAATGCTCAAATCCTCTGGGATGCACACAGTATTACCCTGTTCCATAGACAAGGAAGTGGAGATCTGGAGCAGTGGAATGATTTTTGCCCAGGGCAGTGCTGTAACCATTCCCAGTGCCACAGAACTGCTGCTTTCAGACCACACTTGGGTGGGTGGATACAAGCAATACCTGCACACACATGTGTTGAGCACCTCATTTATAGCTGTTTATTACAACCTGTGTTTGCAGAGCAGCATTTGCACCAAAGGAAAGCCTCATCTCCTGGAGCAGGTGATCCTCATCATGTATTTCTGCTCTAATCCCCCCTGCAATGCTGTGCAGCTGATCACAGCAGTCTTCCTCCCCACCTCCTCCTCAGTGTTAGCACTGCACCCATATGGAAAAAGCAAGATCTTAATCTTCTCCTAGGCACTCTTTCCAAATGCCTTCCTCCACTTCTACAGGGAACATACAATAAAGAAAAGCTGAGCATCAGCTTAAACTCAGAAGTCTCTCCAGGACATTACATCCACAGCACCAATAAATCTTGAAGGACTTTTTGCACAGTATGTCTATCATTCAGGCTTCCCTGGGGTTCAGCCTTCTCCAGGTTTTCATCATCTTCTGGCCTAATTATTGCATTAAGCACATTTCCACCTTCTGAACACCAGCAGGTTTTTCTTGCATCACCCCTTTCCATGCATCTCTCTGCTACCTCATCCCTCCCAACTGCATCTAACACAGCTTGGCCTCCCTCTCCCACCTTCTGTTCCACTTGGCCCAGAGTGCCAGGTTCTATTGCACATAGATTATGGTAAAAGCAGCCTGTAAGTACCCCGATAGCCACTTCAGTGCTCTGCTTCAAATCTTGCCTCAACAGTGCTCCAGCCTGTGACTGGGTTCCCCACATGCTATTACATTAAATAGTAAATTAATAACAACACTTCCAAAAGCTCCCAGTTTCCTGGGGTGGGACTGTCCCTTCAATAACACTAATGAGTCCTGGGGTGGGCGCTTGTGCTGCCGTTCGCATGGCATCACAGCTCCCAGCTGCCTCCCTCCCATTATGGGGTAGGAGTTGCTCTTTGCTGGGGCACCTCGTTTGTGGTGGCTCAGTTCTCACCAGAAACAATGGTTCTTGCATCAGAAGGTCTGTTCAAACCTACCATAACCCCTCTAGAATTAGTTGGCATGATGGCTTCCACAAGAAAGGAGAGACAAAATGCAGCTGAGAGCATCTTAACCAGGGGAAGACTCAGCCCCGAAAATCCTTGCTCTTCAGGGGTGCAAGATATCCTGCTTCACTGTAATGAAAGTCCTCTTGTCCAACGTCCTCCAACAATCTGCCTTTAATGGGGTTACTATTGCAGAGGTAAAGCATTTTATATGGAACCAGGTTTACATTATCCTGCTATTCGGAGATCTAGCTTGCAATGCTGTTCAAATCCTTTAATCCATAAATAGGATTCCAGCCAGAGCTGGGCTGCCTTCCAAAACTGTAATCTCCAGTATATGAATTATTACAAAAAGATTAGGGTGTTTCAAGTAATAACATTTCAAATAAATCAGCTTTCATGGAGGAACAACAAACTAATATCAGAAATAACAATATAAAGACATTTATATAGCCACTTGCTGGAATAACTTCACTAACTGGAGGGATTCTTGCCTCATTTGCATCATTTTCTTTGAGAAATACACCTTTGCCTTTGTCCCTTCACTACTGGGCTCTGCTGCAGTGCAAACAAGGTGCTCCCATCTCATCTATCAGCCCCTTCAAATCACCAGCTTTCTATTATACGGAGACAGGGAGGTATGTTGCTGTTACTGCAGACGATGCCCTTCTCTCCCCAAGCCTTCAGCTTCACCTAATGCTATGTGAGGATGGTCAGATAATCCTGAAGGCCAGAAGCATTCCTGTAACTCCATTTTAATGAGCTGTGAGTTTAATTATTATTCCTAGTGCATCTGCAAAAGCCCTCCCTTCCACACACACAGCACACATGTGTGCAGGGACAGCTAAATAACTTATTTCCTGCTTCTTTTGGCAAGACGGTTATGTGACATTTATGGTGCTTTTCTTACCTGCAAACTGTATTGGCACAGTAAGAAACCAGGTCTATAGAGTTCAGAGCAGTGAGATGGAAAGAAATCAGGAGGCAGAGGGTCTGGGCAGGTGAGATGGCAGAAAACGAGAGGTGAGAATGAGCAGAGCTAAAAAGCCACCATCCCTTGAGCTCCTGGGGTCCAGGCAGGGGCACTGGCTTGGTGGTGGGCAGCAAAGTGTGAGTCTCCCGTGGTCTGAAGACAAAGGCCTGGGGGAAAGGCGAGGGGATGTGTGCTCAGCACCACCGCCAGCCGTGATGCTCCAGGTTGCTTAGTGACAGATGTGAAGCCCAAGGTGCCCATGGATTTATGGCATTCCTCCCCGCCTTCCAAGTGCTATGAATAAATGACACATCTCAGTTCCTTATTTATCCATTTGTGAAGCTTAATGGGCAGTTGTAGAGAAGAGTATTGAGCCTTTTATGCAGTAGGGCAGGCTAGTTTCCTGATTTACACTTGCATCAACAGAGAGTGGAATATGGACTCGGCAAATTTTATTTAGCTCTTAAAAAGAAAACAAATGCAAAGAACACCACAAAACTGAGCATCCTAAACAAATAAACTAAACCTGGTGCCAACTAAGAGCCCCTGCTTTGAATTCAGGCCTCATAATACTGTCAAGAAGGTGAGAAAGCTCCTGCCAGATGTGGTCCCAGGCTGGTGCCTGGGCTTGTTCTTTGCACAGATGCTGCTGCTGCAAGCACTCGACGACATTGGGCAGAGACACCCTGCTACAGACCCGTAGCTCACAGCACTGATACATCCAAACACAGCTTTAACATGCTCATCTACCTATGGGGCTTGCCAATGGGCCCCGTTTTAAGAGGTGGAGTTAAATAATGTACATAAATGTTTTCAAGACCTGGGACTAGAAGTTACAGGCAGCCTTTGCACAGTATATGGACCATGTTATTGCTGCATAGCATAAAATCAGAGGCCTCTGGAGGGCTGTGGGGATTGCTGTCCTGGGACAACCAAGCATACAGATTAGAGGCTGCAGACAGTTATCTTAGCAACCTATTTTCATCAATTGTTCTTTTTCTCATAAGCTACCTACTGAGACTTTCAAAATCCAATCACACATGAAGCTCCTGAAATTAAATCTTTAATAAAAGATACCCAGTGTACTATCAGAAACAGCTCTCAGACATTTTATCAGTGAAACAAACTTTGATGGTCCCCATAATTTTTAGCGAGCTTCTTCAGATATTCAGCTGTGATTTACACAGGACATTTTGCTCACGTATGATAAATTACACCAGGACACAAAGGAGAGTGAATAGCGAGTGAATCAGTGCATCTGATTTTAAAGGTCCTATCACAAGGAAAACTAGAGCAGAATTAATTTATTTCTTAAAAATGCTATAGATTCAGGGAAAACGTGATTTTCCAAGCAGCTCTACTATAAGGTTAGATTGCAGGATTCTGCCAGGGCAGATGTTTTACCCCCTTAGGGGCCAGACCATCATTAAAACCACTGTTTTTGCAAGTAACTCAGTTACTCCAGACTGAAACACTTTCAGTGCAAGACTTAAAAAACTAACACTCCCCCCCCCCACCCAATGCCTTCTCTCCTTTTTATTTCCTAATGGATAGTAACACAAGCAATCCATAATCACGTGAAATACAGCTCTCTTTGCCAACCTGTAATTTCTTCTGTGGCACGTTAAGGTGGCGAGCAACACCTTGGTTAGAAACTGTCAGCACGTACACCACACAACCAGCATTATTTTCCCCTTGGAATCCATCATTCAGCTATTTCAAATTGAGCTGAAACTTTGACATGCAGACTGTCACTTCAGGAAAGAATTATTATTATTCCCAGAAAATTAAATAAATCAGGTCAAACTTCATGACCAGCTTACCCACCCACCGTGCATCGAACTCCCAGGCCCTTTCCTATTCCCTGTTCAGCTGCTTCTGAACACCTTCCATCTTAACCATATACCTAATATAAATCTCCCCTTAAACCTCCCCTCTGAATCTCTGTTTCACAGAGAACAGGGTAATTCAAGCTAAGGAACTCAACAGAAGAACCCCAAACTCCACCAAACCCCAACAATAAGAAAGCATAAGCATTTGTTATTAGAGCAGAGCAGCACAAAAGGTAAAGCCATCAGCACAGACTCCTTACCAGCAACCTCAATCCCATTTCTTCCCAGCCCTCCAGCAACAGCCACAGCAATTAACTCACAAAGTCACCTCACAACTTTCCAGGTTCAACAAGGGACCCAACGTCTGATTTAATCAACTCTAGGCTACACATAGCAATGATTTATTGCACTTCTGTATCTCACGCAATGAACTCCTGCCCCCATGCCCTGATACACAGCATATATATATATATCTATTTTTTCCATACTGGTATTTCTCTTACCTTTCTTGGCCAAAGGAAAAACACTACTACAAGCTGCTCCTGAATAAGCCTCAAGTGAATCTGTATTTCTTCTTCCAAGAACATCATCCCAACAAGAAACTCCAAAGCAGGAAGACCCTCAAACTAGAGCTGCAGCTATCAACAAGCCTTTAAAGCCAGGCCCACTGCCAATCCTGGGCACCTGCTGGACCTCTCCAAGTGGTAAAGGACCTGGTGATTCGTTCCAGCTGGGCTCATTACTGCTAAGGACACACAACTGGGGACCTCTCCTTAACTCGTTTAACTCTTTCCTTGCAAAGCTTAGGGTGCTATCTCTTCTCCGTCTCCCTTCAGGGAAGTGGTGGATTCTCCAGTGTTGAACAGGGTGCTGGACATCTTTTAGGTGATGCTGTGCCTCCAAAGGTTGAATCAGATGATTTTTGAGGTCCCTGAGATTCTAGAATTCTCTGTGGGGTGCTCAGGCTGTTAACACCATGGCAAAGGTATCTGTCATTTCATGGACAATGTGCAGCATTCCAAGCCCCTGCTCTGCCCAGAGCATCCTCCCATCACGCTGCCATCCAACTCCTGCTCCCCACTCTGTAGAGGAAATAGCCAGAATCCTTAGTGATGGCGAATAATGTTTCACTGGATTCACCAGCATTTTAATGCCTCTAATTACAGCCTGTTTGAACTAGATTAAATAAAAGCCCCCATGCTCCATTTCTCCTCACTCCTGCAGCCTGTTTCCACCTGATTTAGACTGCTCAAGGAGTCAGGGAGGTTTTTTATGCATACATTACACTCGACTATGACATCCAGCAAAAATAATAACAACATCTGACAAAGTTTGTTGTATTAAATAGAAGGTTGAGGATTCTTTTAACCTGCGGTACATGCAGGAACTAGCTGCACAGAAACACCAGACAATAGCACAGACGCCGGGAAATAATTTGCTATTCATTTAGCTGTCAGGTGTACTTTTGAACAGGAGTTCTAGCACAATTCAGCTTTAATAAATAGATGCTTAAAATACACTTTGTACTATAAAACCGTCTCCTCGCATTAAACTTAAAAACTCAATCAATAAGCCAAGAAAACTCAACCCAACAGCAGGCTGGTTTCCTATTATTGGGCCTTTTTGCCCAACTACATTAACTGCAAAGTATGTGCAATATAATAATCCTCTAGTATGAATATTGCATTGCTGGGATCCATTAACATTTTAGACAGGCTGTAATTAGGCACAATGCAACCATGTGAGGTTTGGAGTTTAGGCTCGTATCCAAAAATCCCAGGGTGAGAGTTTTTACCTAATTCCAGAATTTTGGTGTTAAAGGACCTGCACAAAGTCTGTGTCCCTGAGGGCGAGTCCTGCCCTGCTCCAAGCACTGGGACGAGCTGCTTCATCCTGGCTGGGAGAACCACCTCAAACCCCTCAGCAGACGGTGTGTCCTGGGGTGAGAGCTGGAGGTCAAAGCCATGTCTGTGGCAGAACCTGCAAAACAATTAATGGACAGGATACAACCTACAAACCACTCATGGAACTGCTGCCAAACAATGATCAAATCCCTGCCAGGGATCAATGCTCAATCGGGTTCTCCATCCAAGATGGGCAAGGAAAAGTTTGGGCTTCTTTAATTAAACTTTCAGACACACTTTCAGGAAAATTAGGGGGGTTTCCAACATTTTCTTTCCATAAGCTAAGAATTTGGCTGGAGCTGAGTGCTGAAAGCTGGGAAGGGTTGGATGAGCAGGTCACGTGTAAACCACAGAGCCCTTACTCTATCATAATGGTTGGATTTCATGATCTTAAAGATCTTTTCCAACTTGGTTGATTCCATGATTAATGCCTCGGCTCCAGCAGTTGGCTGCAGGCTTTACCACAAGTGAAATCAGAGCCATGCTCACTACTAACACTTTGTAGCTATGTGGTTGGCTGGAAACTTCTTCCAGCTTTTCACTGCTGGGATTAAGATCTTGACTGCTTTGGAATTGTTTTTCCTCCTCTCTCTGAGCTAATCTCTAACTAGATGTTGGTCCTGCAGCTGAGCACTAACCACGGACACTTAGAATTATGTAGCTGTACCTGCAGAAGACATCAAGGTGAGATGAGTTGCTCGGTGAAGTTTTCATGGCAAACTTCAGCTTTTCTCGATCTGGCTGTGCTTTTTTTCCTTCTCCTAACAATTGGGGACGCAGCACAGAGCCCAGAGGGAGATAAACGTACTTTTCTGATAGGGACAATATTGCAAGGACACAGCTTTCAAAACACTGTCCTGCTTGCCACTGAGGTTTCTGACTGATGTCATATATTATCCAGTGCTGCAAAATCTAAGTGAGGTGGGTGAGTTAGAGATCTGATTATAGAATTCCTGTGACCCCAAGTCAGTACTGAAAATGTCTATCTTTGTATTATCCAAACTCTCTTTCTGTATTCTTTCCCTAGTGTTGTGTAGATAAATCAATAAGACACATCATAACTCTGCTATCCCCCTCTTGGGCAGATTCTTCCCCTTTTCAGTTAACACCAGTGGAAGGTGAAGCACTGGAGAGAGCCTGATGTATGGCTCTGCTCTCAACTCCATCCCCGGGAGCTCTGTGGCTTGGGTCTAAGGACTGAAAGCACAAGCCCCAGCTTCATATTACATGTTAACCTTCAAGAAGGATATTCTGGAGCCCCCAAAACAAGGATGTGGACCTGATCAAGCAAGTCCAGAGGAAGCCCCAAAGATGCTCCAAGGGCTGGAGCCCCTCTGCTCTGGGGACAGGCTGAGAGAGCTGTGTTGGGTCAGACTGGAGAAGAGAAGGCTCCTGAAGGGGAGACCTGAGAGCAGCTCCAGTGCCTAAAGGGGCCGCAGGAAACCTGGAGAGGGGATTTGGACAAGGGCCTGTAGGGACAGGCCAAGGGGAATGGCTTGAACCTGCCCGAGGGGAGACTGAGATGAGCTCTTAGGCAGAAGCTCTTCCCTGTGAGGGTGCTGAGGTGCTGGCACAGGGTGCGCAGAGAAGCTGTGGCTGCCCCATCCCTGGCAGTGCTCAAGGCCAGGTTGGACACAGGGGCTTGGAGCAAGCTGCCCCAGTGGCAGGTGCCCCTGCCCATGGCCGGGGCTTGGAACTGGAGGAGCTTTAAGGTTCCTTCCATCCCAGACCAGTTTGTGATTCTATGATAAGGTGTACTTGAGAAATGCACTCTGAATGCCATTGAGGAAATCAACGTCAGCCCTAGAAAGAGCTCAAAAGTTCCAAACAGATGATAAAGCACATGAACTCTTTTCTGTAACAATAAACACAGCTCCAGGAGCTCTCTTGCTTAACATCACTTCTGGCTGGAGTGGTGGAAAAAAAACCCACCCGTGAACTTTGATGTCAAGTTTGCCAAGAGCTGTGTTGGTGTTTATCCTCTCCCTGCCTCAATGACACATTGTTAAGGGAGTATTTTCACAGTATATGTCTTGTGTATGCACAGGACCGGGTCTATTTGGAGTGGAAAGACAGATGTATAAACAGTGCAAGCACAGCCCAGCTCTGCATGCAGCAGAGATGTATTGCATGGGGAGGGAACAGCCCCAGCAGACCCCAGTTCACACAGCCTTTACTGCAGGAAGCAGATGGATGACTACTGAGTCAGTAATGCACTCACAGGGCTGGTTTTAGTCTGCCTTACCCTGGTGTAAATCTGGAATTAAAACTCTTGTCTTCAGTGCAATTGATCTCTTCCTGACATCTCCTCCAAATACTAATACTGGTAACGTATTGTTGTATTCTGTCCAAAATCATCGAATTCCTTTCTCTGTGTATTTATTCTTGCAGTCACTATGAATTAATTACTTTTTTCTCTCAAAAACTCTCCCGAGGAGATGTTCCAGCACCTCCAGTGCCCCCATCCCCTCCTGCTGGGCATGCAGGTTTTAGCTCACCAGGCTCTGGTTCCAGTGCAGCTTATGTCATGGGTGCCATCAGCATTTTAATCTGTTAAACGGGGACAATGCATCATGTGCTGGCTGACATGGGGCTGCTGTTTGTACCTTCCTTTGGGCGAGTTGTGCATCCCCATGCTGAGGAGATTCCATGCATAGAGCTTATGGCTTACATGGCCCCAGCATGGTGGTAAAGGCCAGGAATCTTTTTGATTTTAAATAGATGAGTCTGAGGTTTTCCAATGTTCTTGCAACCTTAAAACTGACTGCAGCAACCTACTATCATCCTCCTGATTGAATAGTCACCCGTGTTTTTCAGGTGGTACCTTATGAACATCTGAAGTTCTTTTTGCCACTTTCATGCAGGTTTGCTATTTCAGTAACTTTTTGTCATTACTTAGTCTTTTTTAATGGAGTTCATTTGCTTTGATCCTCACAAGTTTTTTCTCCCAGTTCCTCTGATAATTTTTTAAAGGAAATCATGGTACCTTTGAACCGCCTTTCCGAGCATCCATGCTCCACAGCATGGCTAAGTGAGACTCCTTCCAAACCTTTAAGAATTGTAAACGTGACCCTGCTAAGAAAATGCTGAAAGTGTCACCCCTTATAACATATCAGACAGAAAAAGACTGTAATTTATAAGGCTAAGTACAAAGAGCTGTTTTTCTTTGAGCTAATTAAGTAGAAGAAGAGCATAACTAATTAACTTGAAGAGACACAGAAGGAAACAGGAGGTTGTAGCAAAGCCCTGTGACTTTGGATGCTCTTTTTCATCTCAGGGATGGACTGCTGGGGATTGAGTTCTGCCAGGGGTCAGTGTATGGCCCTTCCTTGATACCTCCAACACTGAAGCTGCTCTTTCAGCAGTACATGACCAGGGCCCAGGCTGTAGACTCTCGGACATTGCCCAGAAAAGCTGTGGCTGCCCCATCCCTGGCAGTGTTCAAGGCCAGGTTGGAAATGGCTTAGAGAAGCAAGCTGCTCTAGTGGAAGGTGTCCCTGCCTGGGGCAGGGGGTTGGAACTGGATGAGCTTTTAGGTCCCTTCGACCCAAACCAGTCTGGGATTCTATGAAATAAGTACCCTGATGAGACCTACAAAATTAATCACAATAAGTGACACTGTTTAATGGAGAAAACGGTACCTGCTATGGCTGTGCTGTGACCTAGAAAAGAAGCCGTTCAATTAAAAGCTACCAAGGTGTTCAGGAATTTTCCAGGCAGATACAGTTTCTTGCTGGATTCCTCAAGCTGGCTAGAGCTGATAAAAGGGCAGCAGAAAACTCCGTGCAAGGAAACCCCCTTGTCCTAAGGAAGAATTCATTTCCCGTGTTCCTGACAGCACTTATATTTGCTTGACACTACTACAGCATGCACCATGGGTGCAGCCTTCACACTCCCATGGTTTTTAATGCTGTTCTTTAGATGATCCTGAGTGACTCTAATACCCAAGTAATGTGCTCCCAATGCATCTCCAGGCCTCTGGCCACTGCCTGTCCTAGGAAAGATTCCCAATCTCGGCAAACCCTCTGAACTTCTGGGCTTCTGTTTGGTTTCAGGACCAGCTTGGCCAGGCAACACGTCAGTTAAATCCCTGCTTCCTTGGAATTGCTCTGTCAGTGTGATGTGCCGGAGGATTACACTTCCAATTCCGAGCTCGGCTCAACTCTAATCGGAATGTCCCACATCCAGTCTATAGGAATGACTCTCTCCATAATGTTGTGCTGTCCAGCACATGCACTGGATGTCAGGTGCCATAAAAGTAAGAGAAAACAATATGCAGCACAACCACAGCTCATTATTTTATGCCTGCTGCTGCAATTATTTTCTCTGTAACACAGGCAAAGGCTTCCATAAATTACACAGTTATCACCCATCTGATCTGCTGCTGAGTCTGCTCGGGACCGGTTTCCAGTCCCAAACTGTCAGACAGCAGAGGGCTGAAATTTAATGTTTGCAGACATATCCCGAGATGCCTGGAGCAAAGCTGAGCAGAAAGGTTGCTTGTTTAGAAACTGCTCTGTAGTTCCTCCAAGGATACTGCTACATTAATATCTTAACCATGAGGAGGAGTGTGCTTCATTTTGTTCAATTCATTAAACTGCATTTGCTGCTGAAGTATTCTTCCAAGGGAGGCACAGCCCAAGGTGCCTCTGAGACAGAAAGGATGCCCGTCATTCCCCAGGACAGGTATTTTTGTTTTGGATCATAGATTTAACCAGGTTGGAAAAGACCTTTAAGGTGATCAAGTCCAACCATTGCCCAGCACTGCCGAGGCCACCACTAACCCATGTCACCGCGGGCCTCTTCTACATGGTGTGTGAACACCACCAGGGACCGCGACTCCAGCACTGCCCTGGGCAGCCTGTTCCAATGCCTGAGCACCCTTTGGGGAAGGAATTGTTCCTAATATCCAGTCCTTACAGATGTCTGGGAGAACTCTCTGGGAAGGGATACAACACACAAACCTGGACTGAGAGAGGGTTGGCAATTTCCCCATTTCACAGCAAGAAGGAAAAGCAGCGCAGCAGCTCCCTGGGGAGGGAGAGGGGGATTTTCTCCTCTGCCAGTGGATCTGTTTGCTGGTGCTACCCCTGGCCTCTCCCATCAGCCGCGCTCTTCTCTGGCTGCTAATGAGAGGCCAGGCAGAGCTGGTGGCTGTGCTGTGATCTCATCAGCTGCCCTCCTTTGGCACACGCGACCTCATTGTCATCTACTCTGACATCTTTCTTTCTATTAGTATCCAGGGCCAGCAACAATTTGTCCAGGTGCTCTGCCTCTTCCTTTGTATTCCCCCAGCAGAGCAAAGTGAATCATAAAGATCACCCAAATTAGAGCAGGGAAAAGACCTTTTAGGCCGTTCTAGTCTTCCCTCAGGGGTGAACGCCAACAGGATTCCCACAGTATGTTTTCTAGTGCTTTAATCAGTTCAGTTTTCATCCTGTGGGTCACAGAGGATTAGACAAGGGGAAGGTCTGGGGAATCAGCTCATCCTCTGGTTTTATCAGCAAAATTCTGTTTCGGGCTAAACCAGCAGGAAACTGAGCATTTTGCTGGATGCTTGATAATTCAGAGTTCATATGCCAGGGAGATAGCAAAGAGGTGGCCTGAATCCAAAACACTTGTTTTAGTCTGATATTATGGCTTCTATTAACAAGGTGTCCTGGTTTCAGGGCTGATCATTACACATGTTTCCCGCAACGTTCAACGTGACCATCAACACATGGTGCCCCTGCTAGGCTGGCAGCTGTCCCCATCCCAGAGAAGTCATTAAAATCACTACAAGATGGACTATGGGTAACTTTGCAAAAGATAGCTAAAGGATTTAGAACCTAATTTCTCTGTCTGTCAAAACCATGCAGTATCATCTGTCACTCATGAGCACGGAATGTGCTCTGCGTTGACATTCTTACCAGCACTGGGTTAAAAATCCCACTGGCTTCAGAGGGAGCAGGTTTGGGTCCAGGCTGCACAACATCCTCAGCAGCTCCTGGGATGATCCGTCCTGGAGTCCTAGGAGTTAAAGCAAGTTATCAAAACACTCTTTCCAAAGCCCAGCCTAAACTGTGCGTTAAAGAAAAGGTACTATTGGAAATGCCTAAATAAGGAAAAGGAAAGCAACATGGACGCACCAGTGCACCAAACAGTTGGATGCAAAGTTCACTGAAGATCACGCTAATTCATCTCTGGATTTGAATAAGCATTTGTTTGACTCCTAAACTTCAGGACTGCATAGATACTGGTAGTGGGAATCGTGTAGCTGCATAAGCCAGAGCAAGACCAGTTTCGCAGACTCACAGAATCATAGTTCCCTACCCCAAAATGGTGCGGGAGGTGAAGGTGGCAGGGGGGAGAAGCTGTGCCTTGCTCCTGCTCAGCTGATCAGCAAGGCACAAAGCAATGCTGAGCTTTGGATATGACAAGTATCAACACACACTAACAAGGGTTTATGAGTCCAGATGATAAACAATAATGAGAACAGCTGCATCCCAAATGAATCCTTCTTCTGCGAGAGAATACAGGAGATTTCAGCTTATTCAAGTAACATTAGCTTGGGGCAGGGTTAGATTGTTCTGTATTTTGACCTGATTTTGTAATTATCACTGCTTCATAGAAAGACGTGTTGTTTAAATATCCTCTAATTTGCTTTCAGAGATCATAAACCCCTCTTTATTATCTGCTGCGCTGTATCACAGACAGATAATGACTGACTTTTGCCTTCTTCACTTGGAAAAGTGCATTTAATTTGCTGAAATAATGGAAGCGTTTGTTCATCTTTAATACTATTTTCTGTGCTTCATTCCCTTTTACCTAACAAAACCAGCCTCCTTTGGAGGTCCACTCTGTGTGATTGCTCCTAATGCAGATACTGTAAACAGCTGAGAGCACTGATGTGTTAGATATGCATCAAAAAACGTGGTACAAAACTGCTGCCAGAGAATCCCCCAACAATGCCTCGTCTCAGGTTTAATCTGTTCCACTTAATGCACGCAGAGCTAGCAAGACTTCGACCAAATCACTTGTAATTAAGGCATTTGTTGTTACAGAACGAGGGCCTGTTAGGCCAGCAGCATGGATGTGTTCAGCAGAATGGGTGCTACACCAGGAGCTCTCCCTCAAGCACCTTTGCTGATTGAAGGGAAAACCTTTCCCAGCCCAGCTAAAAGAGCTCAAGTACTTAAACCCGGGGATCACCCAGGTTCTTCCCAGCTACAGCAGAAACCCTCCATCTACACCACATGTACGGTTATTCCCATAAAAGAGGGCTTGACTGCATCACTCTGAGCAGATTTTAGCTCTGGCATTATGCATGCACAGCACTTTTTCCTGGATATTTTGCAAAGCTTTTAAAAATATGAAATAGTTACTGCTTGTGCCTTCTCAAATGTATCAATTATTTTTAATTTCTCAAAACTGCTACAGTAGCATATTAATAAAGGAGAAATGAGAAGAGGTTTTTTCCTCCAGAGGAGAGTTTAAGCATCCCCAGACATATTCAGATGGGGGTGGAAAATGTAACAGTAGCTTGTTCCCGATGTATTTTCATCTGGTTTTAAGGCAGTTTCTGTTTACATATTCTATTCTATGGCTAATTATTCACTCTCTCCCAGGCACTTTGAGATGCATTGTATATTTTATTATTATTTGTATTGGAGCACGATTTTAATCATTCTGCAAACACACAGCAAGAGCCAGGTTTGAAGCCTTAGCAAGCACTGGGCAGCAGTGGCTCTGGGCTGCTCCTAAGAGAACCACACAACTCCAGACTTGTCTGGGTTAGAAGATACCCTAAAGTTCACCCAGCTCCAACCCCTGCCCCGGGCAGGGACCCCTTCCACTGGAGCAGCTTGCTCCAAGCCCCTGTGTCCAACCTGGCCTTGAGCACTGCCAGGGATGGGGCAGCCACAGCTTCTCTGGGCACCCTGTGCCAGCGCCTCAGCACCCTCACAGGGAAGAGCTTCTGCCTAAGAGCTCATCTCAGTCTCCCCTTGGGCAGGTTCAAGCCATTCCCCTTGGCCTGTCCCTACAGGCCCTTGTCCCAAGCCCCTCTCCAGCTTTCCTGCAGCCCCTTTAGGCACTGGAGCTGCTCTAAGGTCTACCCAGAGCCTTCTCTTCTCCAGTCTGACCCAGCCCAGCTCTCTAGCCTGCCTATATAAGAACACCCCTGTGCACTAAGATTTCACACTGAAACGTTGACCAAATGCACATAAAAGCTGACTCAACAACTTTCTATTGAAAACACTTTCAGAAAGGAACCCTGCTCCTAAACAAATGGTTCTGCCATGTTTTCCCTGAGCACGGGGAAGTTGCCTCCCTGAGAGTCCTGCCAGACTCCTGTTTCAAACCATGCTACAGGCCATATTGGAAGCAATCACAGCATGGCTCAGCTGCTGGGCTCCTTGTTGTGTGAAAACACAGGATGGAGGAAGCTGCCATTTTTACAACAGAAACCATAATGATGCTGGAACATTCATTTGCTTGTTAGAGAGAAATCTGAATGGGAAACTTTAAAGATGTGAGGAAGAAAATCAGATTCTCTTGTTAAACTCCATTCCAAGAGAACTTTATGCATACGCTGGACAGCACGTTAAGCATCAAAGACTCATCAGTGATTCACAGACAACTTTTTTCTCAGTGACATGAATTATTTGCATGGGAAAAGATGTGAAGATATCTTAGATGAAGACAAAGGGAGAATATTTTTCTGTCCTTAGGAAACAGTGTATAAATAAACCTGAAGCTTAAAGGCCATTCGGAAAATAACCGCAAACTTACATTTAGTTTTCATTATGTTAACATGGCAAAAATAGATTCTAGTCCCTCAAATTCAACTTGGAATTGCAAATAGGTTGATCTGTTTTCAACTAAGCTAAAGGAAAATGAATATATATATAATGCAAGCTGGTTTAGATGTTTTCTTACCAATTCCTTTGTCCATGTGCCTGCAGGACAGAGCACGAGCCTCGTGGAATCTGCTGTTAGCACCCGGACACAGGTCAGGCTGCCCTTGGTGCTGTTCATCGCTTCTTGACTCCCAGGTTCTGATCACCTCTTCATGTGAGTTCAGCTAAAAGCAACACCAGTGGAATAGTAACATTATTGTTCCTAATAATCCTCTTTCTGAGGAAGGATCTTGACAGGTTAATTAGGCATGACATTAATAAATTAAGCCTGACTTCACACCAGCATTAAAGTATTTACTTAGCAATATATCACAAATAGGAACGCTGAGGCAAAGAGAGCTAATCTACTCCCATTTACACACTCCTCATTCCACAATAATTCCTTTGCACTTACTAATGTGCTTTGGAAGAGCACACAGCAAGCATATATCAGATTTTGAAGCCGTTAACCTGATTTTGAAGCCAAGTGAACACAAGCAAAATGCATTTCCATGGGATTTAGCACACAAGGAAGGCACACAGCAGCGTGTGGATACTGGGCTTGAAGTTTTGTTTATTCCTTCCACCCATCAGCTATGCCCAGGCCATTCTCCCTGCTTCCCAGCACCTTGTTTTCTCCTCCCACCCTTGTCACCCAGTTGTGGACGCTCGCGAGCTGCTCTGCTCTCTGTTTGCCTGGAGCTTCGATCTCAGAGGTGGATCCTAACAAGAACTGTAATACAAACAATAACTCTAGGATGTTAATGAAGGATACAATTAAAGGCACTCAGGCATTTACTCCTGGAAACACACTCATAAATCCCACCACCCAGTGCGGATGAGTGGAGGACCATCCGGACCGCATCCCAAGTCCAGCTCTGCAGCAGCGGATGCTCAGGAATGGTGGGGAGGGCTCCTCCTCCCTGGCCACAGCCAAGCTCAGCAAACTAATACCAGTTATCAGTATTTAATTCATTAACTGACATTTAGAGGACAGTAGAGCAGGAAGATGGCAAGTGAGTATCAAATACAGAGGTATTTAGAGTTATACATCAGAGACACCTCATACCATTAACTGTGGATACTGCGGTTGTGCCACTATTGATCAATCACCGAACATCCCCCTCTCCCTTTCTCTGTCATCCATCACTGGGGGTTTCCAACTATATATCCATCACCACACACTCCTCAGGACTGTCCATCATGCTGCTGTCTGAGGAGTGAACCATATGGGAGGAGGCACAGTGTGAACTCTGGAGTGGGCAGATAAACCCCCCTGGTATCGATCCTCCCCTTCTCCTTTGCTTAGGAAGTGCAGGGTAATCTTTAGAGGGCAATTTCTCTCTAACAGTCTTATTCTTCCCTTCACCAGCCACCATCCCTCCTCCCACCCATGAGTTATTAGGTGACATAACATTCACTTTGGTGAATATTCAAACTGAGTGGCTTAAAATTGAAATGCTTACATGGTCATGAACCCAGGCTGCAGTTAAAAATAAATCCCTTTATCTGTGCTGCATTCTCAAGTCTGCAGTTTCCATGAAAAGTCCTTTAAAATACTCTGGACTCTGAGTCTGAACAAGATCAAATGTGACTTTTTAAAAATAGGATGCTTGGTCCTCTCCACTTTCCTCCTTGGGTCGACAATGGGAGATAAATTTGCTCTGCAGGAACCTTTTGTGGGCTGTGCTGCTGAGGCAATTTGCAGTTTGCTGTGGAAAAGGCATCTTACGCTACATTTATCACCCCCTGCCGCTGGCTACAATTCAACCCACTTGGAGCCACTGAGCAGAGGTGCCGAGCAGAGCTCCTGCATTATTATTCTACATAATAATGGGTGTTCAGGGAAGCAGGAGACAAATATAGCGTATATTCCAGAAAGGCTCAGCTGGGGAAGGGAGGTAAAAGGGTTAGGGGGTGGGCAGCAGGGAGGGAAGGCAGAAGAGAAGAAGGTTAGCAGAAAAAAAACCCAAATATACTTGTTCATCAAATGAGACCTTTCCCTTGCAGTGTTAGGGAAATGCTTCTGCCTCATCTTGAGATGCTGGATGTCACTGTCCTACAGTGGTGCTGCCTGTGTGGACACGACCATCCTCAGGTGAGCATCTTCAGTCACAGAGGTATTGCCTGTACTCTTCCCAGGGGACCCTGGAAGCTCCCTTGGCCAGTTCCAATCTCACATAGCAGAGAAGAAGGGATAGAGCTCAGCCAGATGCCACAGTGACTGCTTAAAGTAAGAACTTGAACATGAGATAACAGAACTACTTGTCAAGTAGACGTCAAGGCACTGAGAATTTAATTAAGTAGCCTACAGGCATACTGCAAGTCATAGAATCATGGAATGCTTTGGGCTGGAAGGGACCTTAAGATCATGTAGTCCCAACCATCTGCCACAGGCAGGGACACCTTCCACTAGACCAGGTTGCCCAAGGCCTTGGAATTCAGCCTTCTTCTACCATCCACATATGGATGTATTTCCTCTACCAGAAAACTAAAAGCCAGCTAACATATCCCATAAAACCAGAAGAACAAGCTACATAACATATTGTAAGCAGACAGAGATGATCAGAGGACAGTTCTGTACTTTTATATGGTTATTTTTTAAGATTCAAAATCAAAAGAGGGATAACTTTTTACCAGGTAGAACCTACAGCAGATAAACCTTTATCTTGCCATCCTATACACTTGCAAGCCAGAGCTCTATTGCAAGTCTTTGGGAATTATTTTGGGTAGCAAATGTCTGGTGAGGAGACGTTCCGAGAATGCCAATTGTAGGAGTTTTTCTCATATACCTAAAAAACTGACATTCCTCTCATGTTCCAGGATTCACATCTGTGAGGATTTTCTGTTTTGAATACAAGAATGAAACACAACTTCCTCTCTGAAGATGCGGGGTTTGATCCTTCGATTGCTTCATCTTTGGTCGTTGCCAGTTTTGATCCTTCGATTGCTTCATCTTCGGTCGTCGCCAGCGTCCCTGTCTGACACTTGTCATTACCATTCCCCTGCACAGGTATCACCTTCCCCCGCTGTCAGCTTTTTACAGTTATCTTGATGCCAAGTTTGCTTTTCCAGAGCAAGCTGGTTAGTCAGATCTTTGAAAGAAAACTTTCAGCTGGGTATTTGTATGCAGCCCCTCCACAGAAATGCAGATTTAAGGAGACAGCCATATGCATGCATGAAGGGAGCAGATGTTGTACAATCAAGGGTAATTTAAAAGCGAGGGGAAGGTGACAGAAGGACAACATGAATCCAAAGTCAAGATTTTTTTTGTTGTTGCTGATACAAACACAAAAATTATGTTCTACTTTGCACCTTCAAGTCCCTTGCTGAAAACACTGGTTGGCTTCTGGGCCACTGCCACCAAATTCTCTTTCTAGAAGCTGTGATTTCAGACCTGGCTGTCAACAGGGAATTCATCCTACACATCTTTCCTTTCATCCTCCAGCCTCTTCGGAAGATGCAGTATTCTCTGCTTTTGAGCCATGAAGACTCCTGGCACATACAGTGCAAGGGGATCACATCACCATGTCTAGCAGTGGATTCAAACAGAAGTCAGCCACACTGTAATCTATCACCCAGTCCATTTAAGTCCATATTTGTTTTCTCCTCCCTCTAAAAAGTATGAGCACAATCATGTCCTGTGAAAGACAACATTACAGAGGAGCCTGGGGGATGCTAGTGTGCTTCAGAGTTTGCTGCAGGGACCAGCCTTCCACCAGCAGCACCATTAATGCTGCTCCCCTGCAGATGCAATGTGAGATGTGGTGAAGCCGTGAACATCCCTGCAGCCATGCCAGGCCACAGGGAAAAGCAGAACTCACTGAGAATGGCCGTGCCTTATTTGCCTTGGCCAGAAAAAAGCAGAGCTAGAACAATCTCCTGTGAAATCCAGAGGGGATGAGCACAGCAAGTCAGGATAGGTGAGGGGCACAGCTTTGTGAGGCTACAGACCCAGGAAGCCAAAGCAGCACTTAGGACTTTGTCTCTCCGCTCTACTTTTAGGCTGTCAGCCTTTCTAATCCATAGGGATCAATTTTTGCCTTCCTTCCACAAAAAGGGATTGCAAAAGGAAAATAAAAGTAATTTTTTTATAATTCAATGCAATACTAATCAATTGTGACAAGATCTAGAGAATATTTTCACGGTGCCAATTACTTAAAGGGCAAAAATGCCATAGTACCATAAAAGTAATAGCACTGACAGCTCTCTAGGACATTGTGGAACAATGTACTAAATGTTGTTCAACTTGTTCAATGAAATAAAGTATTGGGTCATTAACCTTACCAATGTCAATGTGTTGTCACTATCAAATTCAACTAAATGAGTGTCCAAGGTAATAGTGAGAAGCACACTTCCCACTGAGGAATGCGTTAATACATTACTGGCTGCTAATGATGAGAAACTGTAATGCAGCGTGAGGAACTTGGAGAAGAGCTCTACAAGTGCATTAAGGAGAGTGGGTCAGCCTGGGTGGGATAGACAGAACCCTGTGGGTACGGGTGGGTGTGCACAGGCAGATTCATGCACTCACACATGCACGTTCACAACCCATGAAATGACTAGATGGAAAATTTATGAAAGCAAACTCCCAAGCCATAAGAATGCCTTATGGAAGCAAATGTTTGCAAACTTCCTTTGGAACACCTTCCACTAGAGCAGGTTGCTCCAAGCCCTGTCCCACCTGGCCTTGAACCCTACCAGGGATGGGGCAGCCACAGCTTCTCTGGGCACCCTGTGCCACCGCCTCAGCACCCTCACAGGGAAGAATTTCTTCCTTATATCCAACCTAAATCTCCCCTGTTTCAGTTTGAACCCATCACCCCTTGTCCTTTTTCTACAGTCGCTGATGAAGAGCCCCTCTCCAGCATCCTCATAGGCCCCCTTCAGACACTGGAAGCTACTCTGAGGTCTCCACTCAGCTTCTCTTCTCCAGGCTGAACAGCCTCAATGTTCTCAGCCTGTCTTCATGTGAGAGGTGCTCCAGCCCCTCATCATCCTCCCAGCCTCATCAGGACTTGCTCCAACAGTTCCATATCACTGACAAGTTACTTATGAAACATCTCAGTAAGATTCACTTCTTTCCCTCTCTCCATCAGCAGTGCTGCAGGGGGGGAGCTCTGGTTTGTCGTGTTTCTCAAGAGAAGGAGAATGGCTGCATCATTCCTGCATCCTGCTGAGGTGTACGCTCCAGGAGACGGTACATTACAACGCAAAGAAATCAATTCAGGTATCGCTGCAGCTCAATAACCTCTTGCAGTGACATGTGTTGAAGAGGTTAAAAACATTACCAGGGAGAATGAATCCTGGTCCAAGGAAAATGTTGGCACTAAGAAAAAAAATGATCAAAATATTTGGCCATTGTAACATTTCAGTATGAACTGAATTTCCAGGTAAAAAGAGTGGAAAAGGAATTTTGTCATCCCGATGGTTCACGGGAGGTGGGATAACAAAAGTGAGTAGCCAATGGTTACCAGAGCAGATGTCCTTCAATACGTGCCATCCTATTCCAATTTAATAATGAAATGGAAAACAGAAAATACATAGATTTAAGATATGCAGAGGTGGAAAACCCACCAGGATGCAGGGCACTGCTGCCCTTCTTCCTGAGCCCATTCCTATTTCGTAATTAATAACTTAAATGGAGTAATTTAAAATTGTTAATTCTTTTCACAGAGCCTGCACGAGCTCAGGTGATGTCAGACACGCTGTCACCAGGAAGGTTAAATACTCCTGGTAGCTGCTAATTACCTCATCACCATTACTATCTCATATTAATTCTACCCTAAGAACAGATTCCATTATGACTAACCTGAGTTATTAGAGAATGAGCTGTAAAGAAACCCCTGTTGTTCGCATTCATTTAAAGGAGAGGGAAAAAGTGCCCCTCATAAGAGCATTCCTGCCTAGCATTACGCAATCCTGGAGAGCAGGATCCCATCCCGGTGATGCACAGGCACAGCAGCATCCGGGTGCCACTTCTGTCTCTGTTTTATTGATTAGCTTGTGAGCACACTTGAAGAGAAACCCCTAAGTCTCTGGCTAGCATGGAAGTGGGACTGAGTGGATCTTGTTGGCCATGTTAGCCTCTTGTTCTCCTCTGCACATGAAGAATTCCCATTGGTCGGATTGCCTCTTAAGTATCCCCTTGACAGTGTCAGAGATGGCTGATAAAATCCATGGCAATGACTTAGCTCTCTTTTCAACATGACCAAACCAGACATCGTCCCTGACTTTGGTGGGCCCACAGTTGCGGAAGTGATGTGTTTTACTGACAGCCCTGTCCATCAGCTCCCTCCTGAGCTAATTCAGCAAGGGCCTGCAACGCATGCACAGGAGGGAGACTACTGCTCTCCAAGACAGAGCATCAGAGTTTTACCATCTACACCTAGAAGTAACCAAAGTCATCTTGTGGTGGGAAACTTCTTAATGTTTTTCTCATGCAAATAAATCTGTGTCTTGTAACACTTATCTAGGGTGGAAAACAGTTCCAGGCAGTGAGAGCTGGTCTGCACAGGTAGGTGAATGTCTCCTTCTTCTCACCCCACGCTGAGGATGGCCAATGGTACATGGCTCAAGACCTTCATCTATCCGAGAGTTAGCAGGAAGACTTCCAAAGCAGGTGGAATTTATGGTTGTTTTTAGTGCTGTGCTATTATTGCATTTGATTCAAGCTGTGTATTAGGAGATGGCAGCTACATACTTGCAACCGTTTGAAATGCTAATTGTCAACCAAAGTTTAGAAAGACTATTTCAAAGCAAAGTTGCCACTCTTCGGAGGCTGCACTCTAAATGCAGGAGCTCAGTTATCCGGAGTGTCAAACTTCTGACACCTTTTGCTGAGCCATAAAAACAAGGAGATTAAAGAGTTTTCTGGAGCAGAATCTCATTTTTATGCTCAAGGTTATTTAGTGAATTAGACATTGTGGCCAAGCCCAAAGCCAGCACAGTGATCAGGTCAATGCATTTATGGTCCTACCTAACGTGGAGGGAGGGCATTCAGGCTGAGGAAACACATTGTTTTTGGGTACTTTTCTGAGCCAAGAAACTGGTTTTAAGCCCTAGAGAACAGGGGCACTGGTGACTCTCTCAGGCTTTCAACTGCTTTTCTTAGAGACAACAAAGGATTTCCTTTATTGTTCCCTTGACTTTCTCTGCTATTAGTGTATGAGAGAGAACATCAGTTTCTTAGAGGGGTCAGACACACAGTTCTATAGAAGATGAAAGATACAGCATGAAAATGCAGTTTTGGTAGGAATTTGCATTCGCATTTCAGCGTTCTTCTGGGAAGCCATGTCTGCCAATTCCCCTAAGAGCAGAGGAACATACCCTCATTCCAGCATGCAATGCGTTTTCCTTGTCCTGCATTAGGAACTGATGTTCCCTGCTCTCTGATAGGGATACGGCTCTGCCCACCAGCCACCACTCTCCACACCTTCCAGTACTTTGTCTGGAAAAGTAACGGCATAATAGTTTCAGGAAAAATATATACCTATCATAGAATGTGAAGTGGAAAAGACTTATCTAAAAGATACTGCACAGGGTCTAAGTGCTGCTTAAATCCCACTTCTATCAAGCATATGATACCAAATATTAACTGACAGCATCCTCCTCTGTTAAGTAAAAATTTACTCATGAGCAACCTTACTGCTTTTGGTGCTATCAGCTCTGAGATACTACTGAGAGACTGAGCTCGGAGCAACCTGCTCTAGCGGAAGGTGTTCCTGCCCATGGCAGGGGGTTGGAACTGGATGAGTTTTAAGGTCCCTTCCAACCCAAACCATGCCAGGATTCTATGATTCAGTGCTCCCGAGCAGACTCCTGCAGGGCTCTTCCAGCCCTCCTGCACATTTCTGTGCTTCAGTCAAAATTCCAATATTCCTATTCTACTTATGACTCTCACCCAAGGTTTTCAGCTGAGTACTAGCCAGCTGAATTCTAAGCTTTGGCTCAACTTGATTTTACTTCTTTCAAAGAAGAACATGGTACAATCTGCTAAGAATGCAAAAGAATGCGGCGGGCTACGTTTTGGATCATTTGCAAGATGAAACACCAGATTTTTGCCACATTCAGGGTACCACGTTACACTCTAGAGCATCTGAAAATTCAAAAGCAATTAAGGGTCATGCACCACATGCATTGCTCATGCTTCAGTTCATCTGGAATTTGTATATTGTATTTCTGCCTAGGACATAAATTTTTAGGATGGGCCATTTCATTTCTTTGGTGTCCCTCTGGTGACACAAGGGTTCCACTTGTCACAGTGACCTCTTCTGAACACGCAGCCCTCCGCCATTCCCCCTGCAGAGATTTTATCCGGGTGGCAGAGCACCTTCTCCTTTCACCCTCAGAGAGTCCAGATCATCAATAATATGGGGATGGAGCAGACTCTGCTGCTGTCTGCAAGGGCATTGAGGAGCCAGTGTAGGTGCAACCACTGTCTGGCAGTTTGTACCTATGTGAGTCAGGCAACAGACCCTGAAGAACCACCACAGAACACAACTGACTTTCAGAGACACTGCTGAAAGAGGTGAACACCCCAGAAAGCACATCTGCTGCCTACCACCACTACCCAGTTCCACTGTACATACCACATACTCCGTGCCCTGGTACTCCATCAATGTCGGCAGAAGCTTAATGGGTAACAGCAGAGTAGTTAAGTGTCAGGATTATTAATCAAGGGGTTAATATGCCTGGCTGAACTTTTGTGTCCATTGTTAAGAGGGTTGTAGATGCCAGGATTTGATTATCTGATTAAATGGACATGCTGATATACACTCCGATTTCTCTCTCAGCAGCTGGGTTACTCCCTGTGACAACAAATCTTCCCTCTTTCCCAAAGCAGTGACATGGGAGCCAAACCCAACACAAATCCAGCCCTTTCAGATGAAACAGAAAAGTTCAAATACAACCCCAACTTTGTTGGTTCTTTTGGCTCAGTAGTTCTCTAGCTGAATAAAGATTCAGCCACATCCTTATTGGCCTTTATCCTCAACAGCTCTTCTCTTAATGGTGTCTTTAAGATGGTTTTATCCTACTTGAAAAACAACTGAAGGTGTCTTTCCCCATCTCTTTTCAGAATCCCTCCTCTGAAGCTCCTAAACAAGGCCAAATGTCAACATCAGCTTTCAGCTCTAACTAACTCTGTGCTGCAGCCTGTTTCCTTTGCTTCCCCTGTTCCTGACATCCTGACATCCAGGCTGGAGAGCCCTACGTAGGGGCTAGCTGATACAGAGAGCAAGCAGTGATTTCATCCTGCTGAGAGGAAAACCTGTGTGCTTCTCCATCCCAGCAAGCCTCTCTCAAAGTCACCTCTGCTGCAGTCACGTGCTGCAGCGAGGAGGAAGGAAAGCCAGGAGTAAGGCACACGTGGAATTTAAAGCTCCTCGGCTTTCAAAAGAAACCATCCTAATTTCAGGGATTGGAAGCTTGGGAGCTCCAAGTGTAACAAAAAGCTGCTGTTTCCAAGGAAAGCTTAAAGTTTTCACCAAGCTGCACACTGGATTAGCAAACTGTCACCCTTTCTGTTTTAGAACGCATAAACAGAGCTGATAGGTAACACTGAACAGCTTCAGGATTGCCAAGCAAAGCTACAAATCAGTCCCACACAACTTCAGGACTTGAGCCTTTGGCATATATAATTTTGTTAAAAAAATACCCTAATGCTCTTCTAGAGCCAAGGCAGCAGAAGGATGTCAAACAGGGATGTACAATAGGGTTGCCAGTGCCAAGTTTAATGCATCTAAAATTAATAACCTGCCTCAAAGATCCAATCAAGGCTCTGAATGCCCCTTTGAAACCCCACAGAGATGCTCCTTGCTCACAGTAAGGTGGTCCAAAGCGAGCAGGACTTGGCAGCATCAGAGCACAGGAAGGCTGAAACCGCTTTGTGGTTTGGAGTCATTCCATGCTGGATACCTCTAGCAAGGAGCATTAGTTTAGAACTAAAGTGTAGCCTTTTGCCTGGACAAAACCACCCTCGGGGCAGGACCCACAGGAAAGAGCTGGAGACCCAGTTTTAGCACCTACTGCCTTAACGAGTCCAAGCTGGGATACAGCTGCAGCCTGCTGTTATTGCTGTGTTCCAGTACATTTAACACCTCCTAAACGTGGATAAATGGAAAACCACATACACTATTACCTTCTGCAAGTGAAAAGTTTTGATGATTTTCATTTTCTCTTTAAACCTGCAGTAGATAAACTGTGCAGTCCAAAAGAAAACTGAGCAGTGCAAAACCACTCTCAATATTCACACATTCCTTTGTAGCATTTATTACATCCCCTGGCACCTAACCTGCTCAGAAGCCTGGATGAATTGCAGCTGCATCTCTTGGGTGTGAGTACTATTTAAGATGCCACGATGGCGGGTGAAAGAGTATCACAGAATCCCAGACTGGTTTAGGTCAAAGGGAGCTTAAAGCTCATCCAGCTCCAACCCCTGCCATGGGCCGGGACACCTTCCACTGGAGCAGCTTGCTCCAAGCCCCTGTGTCCAACCTGGCCTTGAGCACTGCCAGGGATGGGGCAGCCACAGCTTCTCTGGGCACCCTGCGCCAGCGCCTCAGCACCCTCACAGGGAAGATCTAAAACCCCTCAGATTTGAGGAGGGGATTAAACCATTTGATCAGGGCCTGAAAACTTTGTTCCAAAGCTTTGCCTTTCTGCTGATGATCCCACAGGTGACATAAAACCAGACAGCTTAGTGACCGCATCTGTATACAGCTTCAAACACCAGCATCCCTTTTTCCATTTCTAAAGAACCCACCAGGTTATTTTACTCCAGTTGTTTTAAAATGATATTTGCTTTCATTTGTAACTGAACAAAGCTTATTGTCTGGGGATGCAGGGTAAAGCTTTGGGTACTATGGGAAACTCAAGAGAACTCAAGAGCACAGATTTCTTTCCCAGCACTGGGTGGTGATGAAACCCCAAAGCAGGGTTGCTGCATCTAGCACCCAACTTCTGGTCCGGCGCCAGGGCTGCAAGAGGGCACTGGCCAACTTCAACTCTTCAACTTCAGTTAGCAAAGCTAAGTGAGACCACGGAGGGCTGGCTCCAAACTCTCACATGCATCTATCCACTGGACGGCTAGAGATATCTAATTCCTCACCACCTCCTCTGCAAAGTGCACTTCAAGAGCCTCACACTTGACATGGTGTTAGATGAATGCTGTAACAAAAGCGATAGTAAAACAGACCATGGAAAATCAGGGGACAAAGGAACAAAACATTCTGAAATGAAGCTCCATTCTAGCAGAAAGGAGCCTGAGGAGCTGTTCTGGTGCTTTAGGATCTAATTCATCACCTTTTTTTCTTGTTGGTCTTTTAAGTTTATGGGGTTTTGGTTGTGGTTTTTGTTGTGCGGGGTTTTTTTACAGGGCAATTTCATAAAAATAGATTTGGCACTTTTGATGTTACAGGGACAGCCCCAGGGAAAAGCAGATAAAAGGCAATCCTACAACCACTGGAAAGAAACTTTACAGCATTAACCAGTGAGGAGCACAGAAGAATCCACCAACGGGTGGGGAAGAGATGTAATAATCTTATTTTTACCTATTATTCTTTTCATCAGTGCATAAAATCCCGATGTAAGGACACAGGTTACAGAGAAGAAAGTCAAAATGAGCCATTTCAGAGCAGCGATAGGACAGCAGAGATGTTTGCTGCAGCCCTCCTCATGCCAAATGAAGTGCCAGGTTATGCGTACTTACAACATGGAAACGCAAAGACACCCAGACCTGAAGAACAAAAGCAACTTGTTCCAAAAGAGGAAAAACAAGATATTTCCCTTTGCATTTCTTGGGTCACATTTATCGACTTCAGTGCATTTTCACCTACTACCTCAAGAGAGGATTTTCTCCCTCCGCTTTCCACCAGCAGCAATAACCTATTCAGCAGAAGGAGAGCAGAGAGGTTAATCTGAGAAAGCCCAACAGGAAAAGAGAAAGCCTGTGGAGTCTGGACACCTGAGGTCACTTCATGAGACAGGAATTTGTGTTCCCTGTCCCTTTTCCCATCACACAGCCATCCTCTTCTTGCCTGTGTTGTCAAACACACACTGGGAAATAAATATACATTCATTTTCACTGGTCCAAACACAGTTCCTGGGAAAGAGATTCCGAGTATGGGAATAAAGGAAAACCATGCCCTTTGTCAAAGTGATAGATTTGATGTAAAACTCTATGACTTGAACATTCAACCTGTTCTTTTAGGCTGCCAGCAGCGGACGGTTAGCTCAACTTAAGAAAATGCCTTCTTGTTGCTTCATATATTGTGATGAACAGGAGAAACAAGCCCTGATTAAGAAAGGATTGTTTTTCGGGGCTAGCCAGTAACGAAGGATGAAGGAAATCGAAGACTTGCCACTTAGAGATATTAGCACAAAACCAGATGCCTTGGAAGCAGTTTTTACACCCACAATGCGTAATTTCTGAATGACGTGCCTAACAGGGATGAATCCTGCAACCCGAGGAAGGCAGCTATTAAATTAACGAGGATATTCTCAATTCCTTCAAAACAGAACACAGTTTAGTCAGATCTTCAAAGCCAGAACAGAAATGTTACATGTCTTTCAGAAGCCATTTCTGCAGAGGTGATGCTGGTGAAGGTGATCCGACAAAAGTATGTGCTGTAGCTCAGAACCTCTGAAGAGCAGATCCTGACACTCACATTCACTTTTATTCTCACCTACCCAAGCAAGCTGCAAGGATTAAATTCACCCCTGTGAAGAGGTACAAGCACGAGGCTGATGCAGCACATATATCCCAGTGCATGTGCCTTCCCCATGGATACTCAGGTTTAGGGAGATGCTCAGCCTGAGCCTCTGCCTGTTCACAGGGCAGCAGCTTGTGGGCAGCCGCACCACCAGCACCCATAGCCAAGGGAATCCTGGACTTTATCAGGCTCAAATCCCAAATGACAAGGGAAGGATGTAAACAGGAACCAGAGACACTCTGGGTTTGTTGGGATGAGGACTAACCTGTACAGGAGGGTGTTTCTCTGGCCCGTTGATCCCAAATCTTAATTTTGCTTGTAAGAAATACATTCTTATTTGGCCTGCCCCAGAGTTGTTCCCCCTTGCAGGTAAATGCTGCTGCTGGAGTGGAAACCAGCTCAATCAGCACTAAGCTCTTTACACAGGAGTGATGAAAACTGTTGGGGTTTTATCCCCATGTATGGTAATTTGCAGCAAAGGGGCCTGTGGCTGGCTGAGGGACCGTCTGACTGCCTCAGGCCTTGTGTTGAGCTGCCAGTGTGAAGGGCAGCAGCCTGTCTGCCAAAGGACACGCTGTAAACATTCACATGGGGAGAAGAGACACAGCACAGGGAGACAAGGAGGTGGGGGCTCAGGGGTTTGTCCTCCCAAAGTCCATCAGTGGTGGTTCCTCCTCTCCAGGTACGACACAGCCCCCACTGGAATTACAGAACTTGAAAAGCTGTGATGTGCCTTGTGTAGCATCACCTAGACCTGAACGGAGCACATCATAGCCACTCATCAAAAGTAATTATTCCAGGATGCCCGAGGCTGTAACACTGGATTTAAACACAGAACAGCAAGCTGGGTTAGAGTCTCTGTAACTTACTTTGTCATTTCCTTCAGCTCTTCTCTTTAAAAATGGATTTTTGTGCTCATGAGAGTTCCCAGCCTGCCTGCTCAGGAGCCTGACACTTGGCTACATTCAGATTAAGGCCAGCAAAGGCTTCAGCACTGCCTTCCCTTCCCCAGCTCCTCTGGAAATCCACACTTGGGCAACCTCACCACGCTGGGATGAGTGGGAAATCCCTTCCCACGCTGCTGTTACCAGGACCACATCCAGCAGCAGCCCCATTCTGTGGCAGAGCATGCACGGAAAGGCAGTGTGACACTGCCAGTGCGCAAAGGAGCCAGAGACCCCGGCCCCACTCGCTCCAAACCCCATCAAGACTCCAGTTCAGCTGGGCCAAACCCCAGTTCTTTGCTTCTCTCCGTTTCCATGCTCTCTCAGCCCCTCCCAAAGGCTGCCTGTGAGACAGAGAGGAGCTTTAAGTCTTGGAGGTACTTAAAGCTCCGAAGAGACACTGCCTTTCTTCCACAGGGGATAGCTACACCAGACAAAACAGCAACACCACCACAAAATGCTCCCCAGCCACAAAGCTTGTCCCTCTTCCCCCTCTCCTCTCTAGTTCCCAGACTACAGCCTCAGTCATTAGCTAGCAATGATTCCTGGCTGCAATCTGCAGCAGTGCTGATTTAGGCCTGCAGGCAGTTCTGTCACCTTTTAAATGGTACTGGGGAGTGCTTACAATTGTTCTGGGGTTTGGTGGTTGTTTTTCTTTTTTTTTTTAAACCTACAATTTCAGTTGATTTAATTATAGCTGAGATTTAATGTTTAAAAGCCATCAGCTTAATAAGTACCAGGGATCTGTATTGTTGTTATCAGCATCTTTAAAAGTGCTGAACAATGCCTGTGCCATTTAGAGGATGCAGAGACGGAGTTGAGCTGTAGCTCCATGAGCTTCCTTCCCTTCCAGCCCCAGACTCTCCAGTCCATGTTACTTCAACTCAGGCTGGCTCCTACACTCCAGGAGGTGGCTCTGCCCTGTGGCACACATCCATTTGCACCCACTTGCTTCTGCCTAAGAGCTCATCTCAATCTCCCCTCTGGCAGGTTAAAGCCATCCTCCCTTGTCCAGAGCCCCTCTCCCTTGTCAGCCACTATAACTACTAGAAGGCTTCTCTAAGGTCTTAAGCTACCATGTTTGACCACCTATTACAGGGCATTTGGTTCTCACATCTCCACTTGAGCTGCAGAGCCATTTTTCCTGGGGTCTGATTCTCATTTGCACTGAAGTCACAAATGCACAACTCCTCCCTGACCAATCCTCCTCCCAAAACTTACGCACACATAAGCATACACTCTTACTTGCTGGTTGGAGGGTATTCCTCCTGGTTTCCAAAGGTGTAAATCACTGCACAAAGCACAAGGTAGAACTGAGCTGAGCTTTTGAGTCTAGATAAAGCCCTGGTGCACAAACAGCTCTGCTGAGAATAACAAATTATCATCTTATCTCCATTGATGCTGCATTTTACTGCTTCTTAATATTTTTCCAGGGATGTCCATGGCCTTTTATCATGTCTCCTGCACTTGATCACAGCTTTATGGCCTTTTATCAAGTCTCCTGCACTTGATCACAGCTTTATGGCCTGCTCTTCCCTCCCCATGTATTTTTTCCCCCATGTCTTACCGGTCTCTATTTCTTTCTTCCAAGCAACGGCTTTTTGCAGCCACCTCATCTGTCCCAGCTGCTGATATTCCTCAAGGTTCAGTTGCTTTCTGCATTGTTATTTGCAATTTATCTGATTCCAAAACCTGACATTATTCTTTGCTGTACTCTACAGTCGCCTGGCTATTGTTAACCATGCGCAAGCACATTATTCTGCATTGACAAATGTTATTTATTTATTTAGCCGCCCTCCCAAGTTTAGAGCAGCATTCACTGAATTACAGATTTTGACGTCTGCAAATCATAACCCCACCACACAGATAAGACAGAATTCATTACTGCAAGCCCTGCCATTATGTGGAAGAATTTAGGTCAAACTGCTTTGTCCTTGGGCAGCATCCTTGGATATCAAATTCAGCATATCTTCCTTTAGTCAAGTTCTCTCTGGACCCCAAAGCAGCAGTGACACCACTGACTCTACACTGGAAACCTTTAGACCCGCCAGCTCGGTTTCTTAGGAGCAAAACTTTGGCATGCACAGAACAGGAAAGCAGAGCAGGCACAGCAGGTCACTGCCTGCCACCACCATTGGGGAAGGCAGCGAGGACAAAGGAGTCACAGGCAGAAAGGGACTTGCATGACCAGCCAAGCCTTTGGGCACCTTCTTCATACAATTAACAATGGAAAAAAACCTCAGCAGCAAACCCAGAGCAAGAATTGGTCAGATAACCAACTGGGACCCAATTCCTTCCTGCCCTCTGGGTTAGGGAAACATCCACTTAGTTCTTACAGCCTTGTCAGACAAAGCTTTTGCAACAGCCTCTGCAGATTACCAGCTAATACAGTACTTTCTCTCTATAATTTTCACCCATGCTTTTCTTTAAAATGTCTATTTAGTGAACCAGCAAGCACACACACTGGAGATACTATCAGAGCTTTCACCTCCTGATCTGCAGATAGGAAGGCTGCAGCACGGAGGCGCTGGGTGAGTACAGGTCACAGGCACAGTCACTGAGGACACAGTGGCACAGTGTTATCAGTGAACAGAAATGCTGTAACTTTGCTTCCCTGAGCCTTCACTCCCTGCCACCAAGATCACAGATTCATAAAAGGATTAAAAAATGGGAACATAAGGGCTTGGAGTCGCTCTGCCTCACTTCAAGCACTTAACTGAGGTTTCCAGGTTAGAAATCCCATGGCTAATAGCTGGTAGCAGGCAGCAGATAGGCATTTCCGGAAGATCGGGACTTCCAGAAATGTCCCATGGCAGACGGGACTGAATTATCTTCTGGAAGTGTCTCGTTATTTCACTTTTAGACAATTCCGTTCCCAGTTCAGCTGCTTCAGGCAAGTGCTTCTGACAAAGCAGGAAAATTCCATGGCAGGATTCTTAGGAGGGGACCCATTCCACAGCTTCCTATCCTTCCTCATAGGAATCCATAAGAATGGTGCAGTCTAAAGGTCAGTGACTGCCCAGTACTGCTCCCAGGGATCAGGGATCTTGGGCCACCCACTTGATCCAGCTTCTCCTACCTCCTTACTACAAGATACAGACAAGGATCTTCTCCCCCAGCCCATTCATGCCCCAGATACCTTCACTCTGTGGGGAGAGGCTCTTGCTGAGCCTGTGCTGTATGATGGGACACGGTCCTGTCTGGAGCTCCTGTGTACCAGTGCCCAAATCACATACGACTTAATGGATGACAGCAGGAGTGCATTTGGGGGACTTCCTTTTATGCAGAGCTCCTAAATGCTCATTAGCAACAACAGGTTTTATAGAGACAAAAGAGACAGAAAGGAATATCTGTAAGGGCAATGCTTCCTGATAAGCGACAAAGCAATATCCCTCCCGTTGGCACTCTTCAGACACAGAGCTAAGGCAAGTTTGGACAGAACCAGCTCTCATTGATCGACTGTATGATAGGTTTGCTGGATTATTGACAAAGTGCTCTGTAATCATCCTACTGTAACAAGAAAGGCAACGAGACAGGCCTGAGGAATGGGGGACAGATCAGATGTTTGTCACATATTAAAGACCCAATCTCCAGCATTGCACGCCCGATTAAAAGCAATAAAGGGAAGGGGCAGGCTCTGTGCTTGCCTGCTGCCAGCCTGCAGCTGCACAAGGCCCATGACCATTCTCATCACAAAGATGTGATGCTGCCTTTGTTCTGCTGCCGGCTCCAGGAGCTCATGGGGAGAAGGAATTTGGTTTCCTGAGAAGCACCCCCATGGTGGACCTGGTTTGAATGAGCACTGGTGTCCTGTTAGAAGGAAATGTTCCCACTATGATAGGACTAATAGTTAGACAGACAAAAGCCATCTGCATTTCAAGATGACTAGAAGCTGTGTATCAGCACGTCACTGAGCCTTAAGACTCAGCAGAGTTATTAGTTTAGGTTAGATGTGACAATACAGCCTTGACATCAAAACGCTGGAAGGAGAGCAGAGTAAGCTTGCATTTCCCTATAAAATGTTGTGTCACTATATCCAGAATAGCCTGCTCATATTTAGAAACTGTATAAGTTATGGAGGAGACATCAAAAAAGAGATCAGCATCACACCTCTGGAAACAGCAAACAATCGATATCAGTTCTGCAACACCAGCAAAGGGTGAAGTGTTTGCTCACCACCAAAGGGTCATCATTCTGCATGCCTGAGAGTTCTGCCAAGCATACGGCATTAAGACAGGTCCTGGAGAAAGTCTGTTAATGTTCAAGATGTGCAGTTGTAATTTTACACAGACTAACAAAAAGCCATCAAATTGTAATAACTTCAACTTCCAGCTTGTGTTAGATTTGAACTGGTGACCTGGAGGAGAAAGGCATTATGGAACTTTGGGCTACTTAGTCATATATTAATAACAGATTTTTCTCTTCATGTCCTGAGCTGTTGTGTGCAGGTACTTTTAAACAGCCAGGGAATTCTTTCCCAGAGAACCCTGCATTGCAGTGATGGAGCAACTCCCTTAATGTAGATGTAAAAGTCTTCTTTAGTTAGAATGCAAAGAATGACACAAACTCAGATCATCATCAAGTACTATCAAGCATGAGGCAAGGAAATAAAGGTGCAGTGTGGCTGCTTAGCAAACGAAGTGGCAAGAATCTGGTGGTAGTGCTGCAGTTGCCTCAGGCTATCTGACAGCTACTACTAGTTATGACCTTCCAAAGAGAAATTTGAAGACTAGAGACCTTATTTGCAACAGCAACATCAAGCAGGGAGGTCTTACTCTTTCTATACGCTTCCTATACACTATCCCATTCTGGATTCACCAAGACGGGTCCATGTTATGCTACAAGTCATGATACGCAAAAAAGTGAGTAGGGAAAGAATACCACTTGTTTAAACCAGCTAAAGACCTGGCTTAAAAATTAAGTAATATGATTAGCAATTAGAAATCCTCTCTATCTTTCTACAGTCATTCCAGTAAGCCATGTCTGTCATTCTTTACAAAGGTAAGTTGAGCTGGCTCTGAAACTGGTGGGTAACACCATTCTGCAACCCACATCCAGATCTGTTGCTGAGTGATGCAAAATAAGAGCAAGCAGATACATGAATTTGAGCAACTGCTTACAGAACCACTTACAAGACACTTTTTAATGCGCAGAACCTGGGAATGAATCGGAATTTCTTTCCTAGAGGACAGTATGTGGGTTTTATACAGCATCCTGCTTCCAAGCTTTCAGAGGCAATCCATTCAGTGACCTTCACTGTCGGGAACAGGCAAGTTTCTGGTTAGGTCCTGATGGCTCAGGATGGGTGCTTGTATCCAGATGGGGATGGGAACAGGACATATAAGGCTGCATGAGGGATAAAGAATCAATCAGCCTGTGAACAGGATGGAGTGACACAGGGACAGCCCGAGGGGGACAGCAAAACCACTGATGACTCCCAAGATCTACACAACCATTTTATGTACTCCAGTTTTCAGAAGCAAGTGCCTTGTCACTAATTTGCCTTTCTTACGACAGCAGAAAATGTACTTAAAGCAAAGCCAAGCCAACAGATACAGCCTCTTCCTTGGTTATGAACAATTTCACTTTACTGCTTCATGTGTATACATTCAGAGCAGAGCAAGACCTACCCTGGAAGGGGAAGAGCAGTCTTTGTGAAGTCTCAGAAGCAAGCTAATTGGTCTCTAACCTAAATCATAAAAAGACCTGTAATTATACAGCTCAGAATTAACATAGAGGGCTTCTAAAAAAGTCACTTTTTAAAGTTAATTTATACTATTATAAGACCTGTCGCTTCTGAGTAATAAACCCAGAGATGCCGCGTTAAGCTTCATGTTATCCTGTTTGCTCAGATGGTGCTTATGCCAGCTGTATCCAGCAGCAAAGCAGTTTTCAATTTATTTTTATTGCTCCTCTCTAAAAGCATTCCATTACAGGAATATTACACTGGATGAAGTTTCTAACCACCATCGGCACTTTATTTGCTTGTTTTGCTGGAATGGAATAAACAGTTATTCGCAGTAACCGTTAGTACAACTTCATGCGTGCAACATTGCATTTAAGGGTCAACGTCTGCTTGCTCAGGGCATCTCACATTCCTTCCCCAAGGGGCTTAACCTCTGCTGCAAGAAACAAAGTGGGCTGCAACTTTACTTTTGGCTTTACCAGGCTGTACATGGGGGTGTTTTCGGGAAGCTGGATTATGAAATGAGACTTCTTAGCTAGGAAGACCTCAGCATCCTCACAGGGAGGAACTTCTGCCTAAGAGCTCATCTCAGTCTCCCCTCTGGCAGGTTAAAGCCATTCCCCCTTGTCCTGTCCCTGTGTCAAAAGCCCCTCTCCAGGTTTCTTGTTGATCCCTTCAGGTACTGGAAGGGTGCTCCAAGATCTCCCCAGATAATTGTCTTGCCATTCCACCAAGCAGCACTTTCACACCTATCTCATGGTCTTCCTTCTAAGGTAAGGGATGTGTGGTTGCAAATAAACCCGCATAGTTTAACTGATTATTCTAGAACATCTGAGCCCTAAATACACCTGCAAACTTGGACAGAAGTTATTACAAACCTGTATTTCTAACCCAATTTACAAGATGTCACTGCAATACCTAAGCTGGTCAAGTACAATATATTCAACTATAAAACTCAGAGCCAAAGAAAATATATAAAAGAATGGGCTTTTTTAATGCCCACACTGGGATTATTTTTCCAAGTTATTACATGAAGCACAGAACCAGAGCCAGCAAAGTGCCCTGTCCAAACTGGAACCTTATACTAAGAGTAATTTCTATCCAATAAAAGAATTAGAAACACAGCCAGGTACTCCTTTCCAAGCCTTTAAATTCCTCCATGGATTAATCTTTTCCCTGTGGTGCTGGACTCAACAATTTGCTATTTTATTGCTTTTAGGGTCAGAAATACACTCACTATACTATCAACTCATGGAAAAAACTGGAAGAAAAGATTTGTGTCTTCTCTGGACAGTAAAGCCAACATATCTCTTCCACTGCTTGGGTAGAAAATACAATTAAGTGGACTGTAGTGGACTCCCTTGAAAGAAAATTGTCTGGATTGAGTTGTGAATAAACCTAAAAGCTGAACGTGTAAAAATCAATCCTTCCCAGTCCTTTGGGATACAACTCTTTGGGAAAAAGTTTGCTCTGGTTTTCCTGTACTCTTTGTGTGTGTGTAATTCTTAAAGCAATCAATATAAATCCCCCAAATGAAAAATTGAAGCTATCAAAGCCTGCAACATCTTGCAGATGAGGAAGGTTTGCACAGGTTTTCTAGGCTGACTGTCAGATCTAATCCTCAGAGTCCTCAGCCTGACAAATAGTAGCTGTGATACAGATTACTTAAGGTGGGTTCAGCTTGTGCTCTGCCCTGAGCCATCCTGCCCATGATCTATGGGCTCTCTGAGGGTGTGGGACGTTCATGGCAAAGCCAATGGACTGATGCCTCTGCACCACTACTGCCTGCAGCAGCACCCTGGGAGTGATGCTCTGTGGGATGCAGGGGGCTGTGGGTGCCCCTTGCTCAGAGCTGCAGACACCCCAAAGGGTCGTTTGGGTGGGGGAGACTCTAGGAGCACCCCCAGTTTTGGCTGCTGACAGGTTAGATACCAGGAATGGTGGGGTTGGCAAGCGTCCTATAGGTAAAGGATAGAAAGTTAGGAAAGAAATGATCTAGTGGATTCTGGCCAGCACATCCCTGCAAGCAGCAAGGACAAGAATCCCAACGCCAGAAGGCATCCTGATGTCAGTGATGCAAAACTGCACTCCTGTATTTCCTTTCCTCTTCTACTTGCGAGCACCCAGCACAATCAGCACCAGGATCCAGCCTCTCTTTATATTGCAAATAATAAATACAGATAATGATGGTAATGTCAAGAATCCTTTCCTCAGGCCCTCACCTTCAGGAGTGGCAGACCCAGTAATCTCTCTATTATGAGCCTGGACCTTTCATATTCAGGCTGCACTTAAGGCTGTGCTGCTTCAGCCACATCACATTTTATGAATCATCAGTTAAATATATGTAAAAATCAATTACACTCTATCAGTGTGCCCGGCATCTTAACTGATGCCATCTTTCATCTTCCTAATGATCCAGAAGATCTGGAAATAATTAAAAATCACTCTCAAAGGTCCAACCTTGTCTTCTTTTTTTCCTTCATGAAAGTAGAATCTCATCTTCCACTAAGATCTGACATTCTGAACTGGCGAACAGTGATTTAATAACGGGATTACTGCCATGGGAAACCAAGTCTTGCAATTCCAAGAAGCAAAGCAGCAGCTTACCTAGGCACAGCTACTCATGAAGTACTCAGGACACCTGCATGGACAGAGCTGGTGTAGAAACACAAAAACCCTCTTGCAGGCTGTGAGCCATATTTAAAACCAGTATAGTACAAAGAAGAAAAGGAGACAAAGGTGAACCAGGCTGTTATGGGTAATGATGGATGTCCCTCCCTTTACTTCCCAGCTTGGCTGAAGCTTAAACCAGACTATTTCCACATTATTTCATTTCACTGTCAATAATACCACATTTCTAATCAATGAAATGACTGTTGTAGAAGATGCAACCCTTGTTTCGCACAATTCAGATGAAACTGACTCAAAACTGGCCCTGGAGTCTCTATGAGAATAACAACACACTGAAGTTAAACCACACACCAGTAACGGGGTCTGCAAATCTAGTGCCAAATCTCCTTTTATACCTGATACACTTTCCCCTTTCTCTCATGGTTTCAGTGAGTTTACATTGATTCAAGAGCAAAATGCATGTTGTATTCAGGCCTGGGCAAGTTTCTGAGTTACATCATGGTGCTGTTACCAGCTAGACAGGACTGAAGACCAAAAGACTGAACCGAAAGGCTTCCCAAGCCTATTTTCCTATTGCTTGGATAATAAATAGAGTCATGAAGAAGAAAGGACACATACAAATGGCTGGTATCAAAGAGCTGCTCTTTATTGCCAGCCAATAATGTCATGGTCCTCAGTCTTCCTAAATTTAAATGATTAGCACTGACCAAGCTCTGCTCTCCCTTGATGCATCACTTCCCCTCATAATCAGAAAATCTATCCCGTTCTTGCTCTCAGATTGATGATGTCACATTAAACTGCGTTTTTTCCAGCAGACAGAGCAATCATCTTGGAGGGAGCCCATCCAAAGCTGCCACGTGCCCATCACGAGCCTGACTGATACCACAGATTCTATTGGTAAGGGAGCAGTGCATCTCAGAGCCTACTATATTTAGGCCACATTAAGATGTCTCAAATGGGTATTTTTTTTCCAAAGAATTATTTCAGTCACCTCTTTAATGTCATAACTTATTGTAGATATTTTTTTAATTTAAATAAAAGCAATGAAAAAAATCATTGATTTTTCTCTCTTGGAAGAAACTCTTTGCATGGCAGCTGTAGCTCTGCTATGGCTGCAGAGGCCTCCTCCTTCTCATACAGGAGGATGCCACTTGGCCCACGGATCTGGCTGTGCCATCCCAGTACATCCTATAGTTTATTTTGTGTAGCCTCTTTGATGGTTATTCCTTTAGTTTAGTACCACTGGTACTGGCTGGATTTGATACTTTTCAACAGTTTCATTTTCATTTTTCCCCATTTCGGTTGGTAAATGCAGCTGCTGCACCAGTTTCCCTTCCTTCTTACATACTAAGAGTGTATTTTACCATATGCCTTTTAGTAATTTACACTTTCCTGCCAAAAGATACAAATTGACTCAATTCTTTAACTTCTTTGTCTTTCTGAAGTGATGTTTGAATTGGGAGCTGCTGGAATCCTCATTAAATTTGCTTTTCACTTTATAGCAGGTTATTAAGGGACTGTTTGTGAAGCCTCTGAAATATCCATCCCTGGGGGTCTGTAAGTATTGGTTAGATAAAGATTAGTCAGGAATGTTTACAGGGATTTGGTCCTGCTTGGGATGAGCAGGCAGCTCTCTCAGGGCTCCCTCCAGGCCTGTTTCTGCTTTGGGGTGAATGAATATCCCACTCCAGGCAGCAGGAGCCCAGCCAGGGGGTTTTACTGTCTGACTGTCACTTGGAAGGGACAAACTGCCAGCAGGGGGCTGGAACTGGATGAGCTTTAAGGCCCCTTCCAACCCAAACCAATCTGTGATTCTATGATAACCCTCTTCAACACAAATCACAAGTTCTTCCTGTTCCGTTGAAAGGAAGACACATCAGCAAACACCCTCCTTGCTGTTTGTTTGACCACCAAACACTGTTTTGGAGATGCACCTTAGGTTTGCTTCAGAAGAGGAATATTGAATCTTGGTACCAGGTATAAAAGCCTGGGAACTTCTTGAGGTGGCAACGGGGGAAAGAGCCACTTGCACAAATCAGTCCCTCCAGTGTAACGGCTTCCAGAGAGGTTTCCAGCTCATAACCAGGATCAATCACTTACCCAGGAATAACATGAGAGGTTTCATTCCCAAACACAGGACTCTGGCTGGGGCAGTTCTAATAGCAGGCGTTTGCTCTGCAGTAGAAGCAGTTCAACTGCACTGAGTTTTGTTCCCTCCTACAGTATAAGCCTGATTCTCTTTAATTTTGGCTGAAATCTGGAGAGCACTTGTCGCAGATTGCTTTTGACAGGATACATTTCCACAGAACAGCTCCCGACAGAAACACGCTGCTACAATGCGAACCAAGAGGTGAACATTCCAAGGGAGAGAGGTTATTGTTCTTTCACTATTTGTCCATAAATCCCCATGATTTATAGACCAATGCCTACCAGGAAGGTTGTGCTTCCAAACGTCACACCCGTTCATTGGTTGTACCCTGTGTTTGTCAACAGCTTGACTTCTGCTACAGAGCTCTTGCAATGCCGGAGCACAGTGTTATTTATGCACATTTGTATGGTTCTTTTATCTTTTTATTCTCTCTCTGATAAAAGCAAAGCCAAAGAAATGTTGGGTTTTTTTTTTTCCTATTTGAAAGCCATCTGGGTTATAAAGCCTGACTTCAAATGAGTTGTGACCTTTTGTTCAACAGCTAGTGATGTAAAACCACATAAAAATGTCTATTTAGATATTGGTGGGGGAAAAGAAACTCATTGATTTTCTTAGTTTGCTAAGCTCCCAGGGTTTTGAAGAGGCATTTGTTTCTGCAGGAGGAGACAGCACTGAGGGTGGGAAAGGGCATTCTTTATTTCCAGAAAGGAAACATAAAAATCCAGTTTCAAAACGGATGAGATGCCTGCTTACTGCAGCACATGGGTTCCTCCTGGAATTTCACTGCCTCGGTCATCTTTAGGATACAGAAGGTTTGTTAAATTAAACATTCCCTGTCCCACCCACCCAGAAAAAAAAGCTGCTTCTGGTGATGTCTGTGGTTTTAACCCTTTGTGTGTCCTAGGAACAGATTTGTTGATGATCTGCATGAATACCGCTGCCAGGAAGAGCCAGACTCTTAAACATTTGCCAAGCGACTGCACAAAAGAGAGTAAGAAAATGAGTAGTTATTTCCAAACAACTTTGGTCACATTTGGACATCACTGCTCTATTGCTACCCAGTTTCCACACATGCTGTTCTAAAGGTAACTCTTAATATTTGTGTTGCAGCAGGTCTTGGGTACACACGCTCCTGTCCCAGGTATGTAAGAGAAGGGGAGGTAAGGGGTAAGAATGCATTAAAGTCAAGACCACAAGATGAACTAAGTCAGAGAACAGCAGAAATGCCCTCCTCTTACATGGAACTGAAGCATGAGGAGGTAAGGTCATGATGTGCGGCTTCACTGCATGTTTGCAGCTGGCTTTCACTTCTCCATCCCAAAGAAACTTCCCATTCACGCTGGCAAAATCTACTGATCATTAGGTACAAACCTGCTTTAGGGGCTCTGCTGCTTCACCATCAGCATAAGGAATGTCTAAGAGCAGCTAACAATTAACAACCACATGCAGACAGCCATAAATCATCCAGGGATTTGACAGTTTATGTAGAGGCATAAATTCTGCATTGCCTATTTGTTTATTTCCCCGAGTGTTCTCAGTTCAGCTGCTTTGCCAATGCCAGGATAATTTATTGAAAGCTCAGCAAATAAATCTAGATTTGCATCTGTCAAGGGCAGCTTCTGAAATAGAAGAGCTCTTGGGAGCAAGCTGCAGGATGGCAAGTGCTGCCCCGGTCACATCAGCACTGGCACTGCGAGGATGAACCAACCGTGGCACCCACAGAGGGGGAGCTCCCAAACACACCCCTGCTGCCTTCTGGAAGTCCTGGAGCTTTGGAGAACCAAGACGGACATGATAAATACTAAAGACTTATACACAGTGGTTTGGGGGCCCCTTACTGGAGAAGGCAATAGGTATCTCAAGGCCAGGCTGGATGTGGCTTGGAGCAACCTGGTCTAGTGGAAGGTGGTATCCTTGCCCGTGGCAGGGGTTGGAACTGGATGAGCTTTAAGGTCCCTTCCAATCCAAGCAAGTCTGTGATTCAATATGGTTTTATGATCTTCAGCTTCTGCAGGGGAGAGCTTGGAAGAGCCGAACTATAGTAACCTATAAACCCTGCTTCAGGCTAAGGAGGGATCAGACCGGCTATGCGAACTGGAATATGCACTAGCAAAGTACTGAATTGAGACCTTCTTCCAATGACTGGAAAACTCAGAACAGATAAGGAAGAGCCTTGGTTTCTGCACACAACTTAAGTGTCAGGAGATGTGCCTGGAGTGCTGCAAGTTCTCACTGCTATACAGATGAAAGCAGCCACCACAGCAGAACTCTGTCTTGCTCAATGCATTAACTAAAAGCTGAGATTAGAACAGTGTCAGTTTAGCATGGATTGCAGATTTGAATCAAATCCAAAGTTTGCATTTGATCCCCATCACTCTAATGCATTTCAGGTTTAGGCAAGGCAGCATGTATTAGGATGCACTTATTTAATGGGTGATGCCTCAGAAAGGGATGCATCGATAGAGTGAACACACTCCATTGGAAACATCTGTCTGTGCTGCATAATGTGAGATATGCAGGGGTAAGATGAGGGAGTCCCAAAGGAAGGAAAATGCAGAGCACAGAAAAGAGAGAAAAGAGATAAAATAAGGCCAAGAAAATATTTTATCATTTTCACTGCTTTTGTACACTGTATTGCGTGTATCATATCCAGGAGATCACAAACAAACGCCCTGCAGGGGAGCAGGGGGAGCTTTGACAAGGTTAGCATGATGAAGGAAGGTCTTTTTCAGGAAGAGTGGACTGGGGCTCCTGCCTGGCTTTGAAGCAGGAGGCACTATCTACATTCAGCGAAAGACCTCCTGCGTTTCCAAATTGCATAACCCCAGTTCACCTCTGGTTTGAACTCCTCCATCTCCTCATCTGAACTGATGCATTGAGTTGGCATTAATGCCAGACATGGGGGGAAAATCCCAGTGGAGTGACCTGAACTGCATTACAAAGGTGGGAGGATAAGAACCTCTTTGAGGAAGAAGATTAATTAAATATGATAGCTACACCGTTTCCCATTTGAGGGGATTTTACATTCCATAGGAACATGCTGCAAAATATTCTCAAAGGTTTTATCTTTCTATGCAGAAATCCAATTTATTAGAAGCGTTCTTTATAAAACTGTATCTGGGCAGGATTGCGGGGTGGGTATGGGGAGCAGTCAGACGGATGCTCTGGATCAAATCCCTCCTGGTGTGAATCTGCACATCCTTGTGCATTTTAATACACTTCAGGGATTTCTATGAACTTTAGGCCAGTTCTTTGCCTTTCCTTTAGTTGGGCTGGAGCTCAGGTTTGTGCCTACATTCAGCATTCCCTGGTTTTTCACATATTTTCAGAGCTAAAGTCATTTATCTCTACCTCCTTTGGAGCTATCAGACCTGGCTGTTGTGAAGACTGCCCATGACAACCGCAAATATTTTACCTCAAATAAGCCTAAAACCAAAAACATCACGCAACCCTTGTCAGAAGTGTTTCCTGATGGCAGGAATTCCTTCCCTTGTATTTGACTCACGTTAAGCTTGTGCCCACACAGGATGTCCCTTATGGGGGGATTAGGGCTGTAGAAAGGCGATACATCGGAAATCTCAGTGCTTAGCTCATTACAAGTACTTGAGGTAAATGGGGCCTCTCCCAGCTTCAGGAAGGATATATTTTTCACAGCTGCAGCTTAAGAGACCAAATTTCACTTGGATTTTTAGTAAGCAGCTTCCCCAAAACTTTACCCATAGACTTGGAAATCCTCAGCTATTGATTAGGCATCAGTGGTTATAGTTGGGAGACACGATCTAGTGGAAGGTGTCCCGGCCCTCAGCAGGGGTTGGAACTGGATGAGTTTTAAGGTCCCTCCCAACCCAAACCAGGCTGGGATTCTATGATTTCCCCATTTGTCCCTTATTGTAAGACTAGAACAAGGGACAAATTGGGGTATATAACCACTGATTATATATATACCACCGTATTATATACATATAACCACCAGAAATAATATGGCACTGATATTATAGCAGACCTATCACTCATATTTTCCAGCAAACAAAAGAATAAGTGAATTTTGCCCCAGACATTTCTTGATAACCTGCACTTCCAACACAAGCTCAGTTTAAACACACCTAAAAATCACTATGTGTTAGATTAGCTGTATTTCAATTTTGACTCAGTATTTCAGAGCTGGCTAGTTTTAGGCAGATTAAACTCAGAGTATTAGATCCCTCCCCAGTTTAAGGGTCATGCAGTTGACCCACTGAAAGACCATGGATTATGAAATCCAAAGGGCTGGAACGCATCATGGTTTCAAGGAGGAACTGCACTTGCAACGCCAGTTCAGAGCACAGGCTGCTCATTTTCTGCTTCTGAAAGCCTCCATTTACTTCTCCCAGTGCAGAAGGAATTGCCTTTAAGCAATGAATACTCTGGTGAATCTGAATACCTTTTAGGCTTATAAAGACAGCTAGAAGGAATTATCCAGAGTGATGTTAGAAGAAACAACAGAAACCTGAAGCTTTCATAGCAAGCAAAATGGATTTTCAGGTTAGTAGGTAAAGCTTCAAATTCCCACCAAAGGCTGAGTGCTGCATCCAAGATGTTTCCAGGTGCTTGGGTTTCTCTCACCAGGTAAAACTAGCAGAAGCTGATACCCATCCTGCTGGCATTAAAGGCATTAGGAAAGGATTCGTTTCCTCCTCTGCACTCACAGAACCACCTGGGCTGGGGTATTTCTGATCAGAGGTTTCACTATCAGCATGTTCAGAACCTGGTCCATACTCCAACTCACAAGAGCCACAGTTCTGCTGCCCACAAACAGCCTTTTTCAGCACTGGAAGAGTGGAGCAAGGACAAGGCAGGTTCTTAATTACTGTTATAATTTATTTAGTGTTTACTGACAAGAGCTCAAACCTCTTTTGCAGAAGATGCTGAACACACAAAGCCGTGTTTAAAAGACAGCCACTGCCTCTAAGTGCTTTTCTGAGGAACACAGACACGAGTGAGCTCAGCAGATTACTTACTAAAAGTAACTGCTGATCAAACTGCTTTTCCTTCCAAATCCCCTTCTTCTCTCAGGCTCTCCAAGATCAAGTTTTGATTATCCCAGGAGCAGGTACACTCTCGCATGCTTTGGTAGTGGTTTTATTGTAAACCAGTGCTTCAGGCACTCAGGGGTCTCCATAAATACAAACTGGTTTGATTCCACTGCTCACTTCTGATGTCACTGGCTGGGTGTAACCACTGCTGCCCTGAAGAATTTCTCTGACCACATTTAAATTCAATTTTCACTGAACGTGTCTAAATGCAACTTTGGAAATTAAATGTCAGTTGATTACAGGATGGGCTGATCAAGAACCTCTTGAACTTCATCTCACCCTTGATGGTATTTCATTAATTTGTAGATTTTTGAAGCCAAAATAGTCTGAAATTATTGCATCCAACCTCCTGCACAGCACTGGTTGTGGACCTGTCATCCTCCTTCACCATTTACTTGAAGTTAAGGAAAACTAGATGAACATGAGAAGCAAAATTCCAGTAGATACCCTGGGGATCACAGACAGTGACTCACTTTGTGTATGACCTTCACTGAGTCACTGCTTTTCCTTGTATCTCAATTTTCCCATCTGTGAAATGGTCCTTTCTCTCCTCCGTAAGGTGCATGGAAATCTTTATGTGAGAGATAGTGAACACTGCTCCCCAAAACCTCATTTGTCCCGTTATAGCCAGGTCTTTACGTCCTCCACTTGCAGCTACTAAGCAAGCTCTCATCCTCTGACACTCGAAACAAAACTAGGCCAAGGTTTTATTCTCCAGCTGACATACTGTAATTAATAAATCACTCAGCGGAAGAGAATCCAGGGAGGAAACAGGCATTATGGCATTTCCTTCTGCCAGGCTGACCCAGGGAAGCGGCTCTGACCAGGCACACCGGCTGTCACCGCCAGCAGGGCAATTCCCACTGCAATCCCAGGCATGCTCCATAGCTCCAAATGAACAAAAACCAAACCAGAATTCCCCTCCGCAACACTCAAATGCTTTCCTTTAATTACTTTCCTTAAGAAAAAAAAAATTGAGGCAAGAAAAAGAGAGGCAGAAATAGCATTTCACATCACACACACATTATGCAAAAGTGTATTTAACCTGCATGCTGCAGGGGTCACTCCCTCCTGGAAGTATTTGCATGGAAAGGAGCTTGGTTCACCCTAAGTCAAAAACTACCTTGGCCTCACCATGCAAATGTATTTAAATGAAATATAGCCAAAGCTGCTAAATTATGTTCACAGGAAATAGAGTCCATCGGCTGCAAGTGGGTGCTTTGTACTCTTGATTGAAAATTGTTTTCATGTGGCACAGAAGGTGCTTAAGCAAGTAAAAAAAGATCATTCAGTGAGTTAGAAAATGACTCCAACCCCTAGACCACATCAAACTAAATATAAACCAAACACACTATGGCAAACAAATGAATAATTTAAAGCAGCAGCTTATATATCCCATCAGAACACTCAGTTGGGTAGCCTGTTTGTACTCACCAGCTCTGCCGGTGCACATGGACATGGGCTCCAGAGCTGCTCCGTTCTTACCTGGAGCCTACTGCAGGCATGACAGCACCACAGAGTTGGGGTTTCCTGATGGTTTCAGCAGTGGTGAAAGGCAGTGGCGGCAGGGTGAGTTACCTGACTTGTCACCCACTACAGACCTAACCATTTCACCCACATTTTGTCCTCTCCTCACACCTTATGGTCTATTTTTAGCCTTCTTCCTGCAAGAGTACAGTCAGGCTCCAGAACCATTAAAAAGCCTGGTGCTTTCCTGCCTCAGAATGGTAAAGGAGGAGCTGTGCCCCTGAGGTGGGTGCATTTCAGATGATGGCCACTTGAGCACAGGGCTGCAGCTGGGAGCAATGATGTCCTGCTGGATGGACCCCATCCCTGCCCCAAGCTCTGTGCACACTCTTGCTCCACACTGGGTGATGCAAGTGCTAATTACATGATGATAAGATTGGCTCTGCCTGTGATGAATGAGAAACAACTGCTTTACTCCCAGCCTTCTGGGTCACATGCGTGACTGAAGGATCCATGATCACCCTGACTGCCACCATACTCCGCTGGAGTGTAAATGTTCTCTTCGTTACTTCTATCCCAGCTGTTGAGGGTGCTGAAAAAGAATCAGCCCACTGCTCCCTGCACTGCACAAGATATCCTGGGGCTCGGAGAGATGTGGGAGCCCAGTGCGGAGGGGCGGAGAATCACAGAATCCCAGCCTAGTTTGTGTTGGAAGGGAGCTTAAAGCTCATCCAGTTCCAGCCCCTGCCATGGGCAGGGACCCCTTCCACTGGAGCAGCTTGCTCCAAGCCCCTGTGTCGAACTTGGCCTTGAACTCTGCCAGGGATGGGGCAGCCACAGCTCCTCTGGACAGAGGGGAGGTCCTGTCCTGGACTCTGTGCTCATGGGCACTGATGCTCACAGACTATATAACACCCCCTCTGTTTTACAACTCAAATCACAGCCCGCTGTGGCTATTTGGAGTTCAGAGCCCTGGTTCACGTCAACCCAAAACCTCAGATTTTTATAACTTTTCCTCACCACTGAACCAGGTTAACTGAACTGCTGACCTAGCTGGGAAATGCTCCACATCTCATAAATTACAGCCCTTGCAAGCCATCTCATCATATGAGAAATGCTGAGGACAAGGAATCTCTAAGATATACAGCTAGAAATGTATAATCCATAAAAACAACATGTAGAATAGATAAGATACAGAGTAAACAGAGAGAGAAGGTTAATTTCTGTTCCCTTACACAAAGGAACATCAAAAATAAACAGAAAGACGACCTGTGTAAGGGAAGAAAAGCATAACCCAAAGCTTGTTGAATTCAACAGAAAGATATCTCTCTGTTTCAGCAGCTTTGAGCCAGACATGAAGATAAAGGAAAGACACCAGAACCCAGGCTGGGATAAAAACATGCACCAGATGCCAGATTTCTTCTGGTAGCTGCCGGGTGACGGGTCACTGCTGATGGATTGCAGAGGAGGAGCCAAGAGCGATGACAGAGGTCTCCTGGCTCAGGGCCAGGGGCTCTCAAGGATTTGGCTGAGTTTAAAGGCAAGCATTCGTGCAGTGACTGGGGTAACTTGTCTCTGCCAGTCTGTTTATCAGGACAAAAATCCCTGAATGAAAAAACACAATCTCTATTACAATGCTTGTGTGTAGCATTAATAATCTGTCCAAGGAGATGACAATATTCCTGACTAGAAAAATGGAAAGATGGATGGCCTTTGGGCAGATTTATTCAGATGTCCCATGGATTGCTCAATACTTACCTAATAGGAAGTAAACCTTCCCAAAATATGGTGGTGCCTGTGAATTCAAATGCCACCCAAAAGGGAGATTGTGGGGGAACTGGCTGAAGATTCTTGTCCTTATTGCTAGATGCTGGAAACAATAATAATGCACATAAATACTGATCAGAACAGACATAGGAACTGATTTGTAGATTCCTTGCTACTGAAGCAGGAACAATGGGAATAGGGTCCAACAGGCTCCATGAACCGCACAGACCTGGCAGGAAGGTGGGTAAATGGAATGTGGAAGAAAAAGTGGTAGCAACTGCCCAAACCTGGCACCTGCAGCTGGGATGTTTCTGTATATGATGTGTGGGGTGGAAACAACCATAAAACCCCAAGAAAACAGCCAGCTAAAATTAAATGTACACCTCTAACACACTCTTCATTAGCACAAAGCCATAAGACCATCAATTTCCATCAACAAAACATGAAGACAAACTGATCTCTGGTTTTATATTTATGTTCTGAAGGAAAAGCTTTTAACTTCTCAAATAGAACAGCTCCCAATTTCTGACCAGCTAATGCAAACAATTCTACATTTCTCCACAGAAACACCCTCATATTTTGTTTTAAGCATTTCATTTTGCAAATAGATTGTTACTTCAATAAAAGCTACGGAGAAAGTAAAGATTAGAATGGACATTTAAATTAAGCTATAACTATTTGGCATCCAATCTGTCCATAATATTAAGATGAGAATCAGCAGCTTCAGGAATTGTAGCATATACAGTTGTTTGGTAGATACTCATTCTTCAGGTTATGAAATGATGGAGGTCAGGAAGCAATTTTCTTGCATATATTGCTGACAGGCTAGAGACATTGCAGGGATTTTTGCATAGTTTTTGAAGCATCAGTTATAAGTCACTGTCAAGAAGATCCCAGACAAGGTGGGTATTACTTTTTCCATAAATGAATTTCAAAAGAAGAGCCTGTTTCTCCAGCTCTCACTGTGACAAAAGTCCTACCGCAGGACAACAACATACAGAAAGCAGATCACTAAACTAGATGCTTATAGAGCAATAGGAGCAGCCACCTAATTTTCCACTGAGCAGAGCTCAGAAATGGGAGGTACATGCACTACTTCAGCTTTAGAAGTTTAAGGCTCCCATGTACTCCAGGAAATGATGGCACTCAGCAGCTTTAAAACGCAGCTGAGCCCAGGGCTCTCCATGGGTAAAGCCAAACAGTAAAAGCAACTGAACATGGTGTAAATGAGGAGCAGCTTCCTGCAGCCCAGCAGCAAACACACCCTCTCTGGAGGCTCCACCAGCTCCAGCACTGGGAAACAGCAGCCCCACACCCCTGCATCCTCACCCCACACTCCCCAAATCCCTGAATTCCCATCCCCATCTAGCTCTGCAGCTGTCGATGGCACTCACCCCTCCAAACAGCAATCCTTGCCGTGGGGGGAGGCTGTCCATCCGTGGTTCTGCCTGTGCGCAGCTGCTGAGCTTCAATTCTACCTGCCATGGGCAGCTCCCAGGTGAAGGCTGAAGATCTCTGGCCAGCTGGGAAGGAGAACACAGGTGTTTATATCTGAGAGCATGGCTCAGGGTTTTATTTGCACAAAATAAACTGTAAAAACTTAAAGCTCCTCCAGCTCCAACCCCTGCCATGGACAGGGACCCCTTCCACTGGAGCAGCTTGCTCCAAGCCCCTGTGTCCAACCTGGCCTTGAGCACTGCCAGGGATGGGGCAGCCACAGCTTCTCTGGGCACCCTGTGCCAGCGCCTCAGCACCCTCACAGGGAAGAGCTTCTGCCTAAGAGCTCAGCTCAGTCTCCCCTCAGGCAGGTTCAAGCCATTCCCCTTGGCCTGTCCCTACAGGCCCTTGCCCAAAGCCCCTCTTCCAGGTTTCCTGCAGCCCCTTTAGGTACTGGAGCTGCTCTAAGGTCTCCCCTTCAGGAGCCTTCTCTTCTCCAGGCTGCCCCAGCCCAGCTCTCTCAGCCTGGCTCCAGAGCAGAGCTGCTCCAGCCCTTGCAGCATCTCCTTGGACGTGCCCAAGCAGGTCCATGTCCCTCTTGTGTTGGGGGCCCCTGAGAAACCCTGACCCAGCCAGTGCTACTGCACTGAGGAGGGACAGGTACCCCAAAGTTGTGTGCTTAAACAGGAAATTAAATTATATCACCAGGACTGGGGGGAGGGGATATCTTTTTGCAAGAAAAGGAATATTGGTTTATAAAAATAAAAATAAATCTCTCTTCAAAGTGGAGTCACTCACAGCAGCCTCTTCAACATGACAAACAGCCCATATAGCAAAACAAAGAGTAGATCACTCAGTCTCATTACCAAGACTGAATGCACTCTCTGAGAACTAAGAGACACTTATGATTTATGCTTGTAAAAATCAATTGCATTTTATTGATTACCAAGATTAAGAAAAAGAAGTTTGGTTAAACTCAGGGAACAGTTACAACAGGTCTGAAGTTAAAGCTGTCTGGAACACTGGCAGCTTCAGGCTGCCAGGCAAATTGAGTGGGAGAAGGGTGGGCAAGTCTTTTCTAAGCAGAGCTGAACATTTCATATGGCAGTATTAAAGGAGTCAGCTTCACTTTTGCACCCACTCAATTTATGGCAAGTAAATCACAAAGTCAAAGCCAAGGTCATTTCTGATAACAAGATGGCAGAAATGCACCCAGCTGCATAGAGAGAAAAAACAAGTGATTTTGGCAGTTTTGGTTCACATTTATAGTATTTAAGCTCTTAGAAGCCTGATTCATAATTGGTGCCAGATGCTCTCAATACACATAGGGAAAGACACTCTTTGTTCCCATAAATTAACATGCTAAAAAAAGCCAGACAGTCAAAGGCTGCGGAAGTGAGAAGGATGGTTCCCCTCTTTGCTAAAGGTGATGGCATGAGATTAAGTGACTCAGTGGGAATTGCATGAAAACTGGGCAGCAGCAGTGGGATGGAGCCCTGGGCCCTGTCCTGTGTTGTCTGTGCTGGCAGCAGCCCCACTTCCCATGGCAGAGGGTCTCCCAGGACCATGGGGACCATAGGAACTGTCCCCTTCGGGTGAGGAATACATGGGGCTCTGGTGGGAAGCACAATCCAGGTGCCACTGTGTCTGCTGGAGCAGCTTCCTGATGTGCCATGTGTTCATTTTACTCCAAGGCTGCTGCCTGCTTGTTAGTTGTTAATGTGGAAAGTTTAGTGTGGTACAAAAGACGTCTCAATGATCAGCCCCTGCTATCTAAATTAAATCTTGCTGCTATAAAATTCCAGGTTTCTCACACAATTTCTGCTCTTGCAAACAGCTTCTAATATGGAGCAGAGCCCCACGAACAGTATGAACTACAAGGTCACAGCATTCAGCAAGCAAAAAAAAAGCAGCAAAACAGGAGATTAAGTATTAATTTCAGGGCAAGGTTCCATTTATTGGAGATTACTCTATGCTGTATGTATGTAATACCACATGGCAGTAATTAAAGGCAGAATGATTTATACAGCTGCAAGTTGGAGAGATGTTGTTACTGGGCTGGGTAGAGCTGCCTACAGCAGAGCAAACCAAATTGGAAGCGGTTGTCCCAGAGAGATGCTTTTTTGGCTCATCCCCGTGTCCTGGCCAAATTCCAGTGCAGGCAATCTCCCTGCCCATCCAACTGCCATCTCAAACACCCACAGGGCTGAGGATAGCTCACCCCTTGTCCTGACTGGAGTTTGGCATTGCTGTGTGCTACCAAAGAGCACTGTGTCCCATTTTGGAGGACAGATACAGTTTTAGGTGGCTCTGAATCCAGCGGCATCAGGGAAGCTGTCCCATGGGTTGGGGAATGGTAAACTTCATTCAAAACACACACTGGCCTCTGCCAGGCAAGTGGAGGAAATCAGAACTCTGCCTCTGGCCCCCTCTGTAATATTTTCCCCTTTTTATCATTATACTTTGCTTTTGGGGGGGGTTCTGTACCTACCAAATGCCTGGCCACTGGGGAGGAAGGGCTGTGGGTGCAGTCCAGCAACCAGCATGTCTGCCGGAGTTAAGATATGCCATGAGCAGCTGGGATCAGGAGTTGGCGTATCTGGAGGAAGAAGAGTTATGTCTGGGAATCAAATGGAAGAGTCCGACGGAACATCACACCATGAATTTCTGCCTGATCCAGTCCCTACTGGATTGCACACAACTCACTTGTTTTTATGGAGCTGTGCAACGTGTCAGGATGAAGAATGTGCTTTGTGAAAGGAAGTGTGGCAGCAACAGCACTGCTGGGCTGGGTAAGGGATCCTTGTAGGAGCAGCTGTCACATCCCACCCCTGCAGAGGCTGCAGGATCTGTGTGTGCACCATCATCTGCTGCCTCACACCCTGTTGCGTTTCAGTAATGGGTGAAGCATCTCCCTGGTGCACAGTGCGTGAGGAACAGAGGGTACTGTAAAGACATTACTAAGTACTGCATGTATACAAGGGCTGCTAAAATTGAAAGAAATTGCAAGTAATAGTTTCATGTTTGCGCATTTTGCAAGTTCAGGCAAGTACAGTTCTATCTGCATAACATATTGGACATGTTTCACATCACGTTTTGCATATAAAGTGCTTCTCAGTGCAGAATTTGATAATATCATGGATATATGAGCCATTCAGGCAGGTATCATACTTGTGTATCACTGAAAATCTAATAGATGCCCTGCATGATGAAGTGAGCACAGCTCCCCAGCAGTGGGTAAATTATCCAATAGAAAAATGAACCACTCATTTAGAAAATACATAATTTATTTAATCAAATGTGCCATCTACCGAACCAGGTACAGCAAAGTAATGAACCCAGTGGATCCCCCAAAGAGAGAGATGAATCACCTGCTGGAAGGATTTGCTGTACCAGCCCAACGTGTTTAGCTCTTCATCTTGATACCGGAATCACAACCTTATCATCAAAGTTAAAAGTTTAGCAAGACTTTAAATGCTGATTGCATATTTATACAGCTAGGAGGAATACACAAAGGTATGATAATGGAATTGAGGAAGATTGCCAGGACACAAGGCAATCTCAGAATATTAAATCCTATTTCCCCTGAGTAGATGTTATTCCAAGGCAGGAGTGACCTGCATTTCATTTTGATGGTGATTATAAAGGTAAGACACTGGCTGCTGAGGACATCAGCTTGATTCTGCTTTTCCCATTAGTTGTTGAGCTCAGCAATACTAGATTTTAGTACATGAGGCGTACAAATGAGTTTACACACTGAAGACACAACCCTGCACTGAAATCCCTGCAGCTTGGACCCTTTCTTTGAATCATCACTCTTTTAAACAGTCATTCTTTCCCATAACTTAATAAAACTCCTGTGCAGTCTGAACATCTCCATTTAAATGAAGCAACCTGGTATCAAATGTCCCACGCACAGGTTTCAGTTCAAAACCATAGCTTCTGAATGTGTGTGGCTTGGGAGCAGGAGCTCTACACATGGGGAGATAACATCCAGAGCTATTTTTCCATCTCCCTTTCATTTACTTTGCTGCTCCACATCTCAGCATTCAAGTTGATGAACGTGCTGAAGTTAATTAAAGTATAGAGGATGTAATAAGACTAAAATGTTTGAGTTCTATCAATCACAGAGTCTAGTGAGTCAATAGTTGAAATTAATACATCGCAGAGGGGAAAATCCTCAACATGGATCTGAAATTAAAGGTGGACGGAAGGAGGGATTGCACAGTGCGGGCTACTTCGATAAGCACATCTCAGTGATAACAATGAGTACACTGCTATACGTTTCCTGTTCCAACACACTGATGGATGTGGCCTGTGCTTAGATTCATTTAAAAGGCTCGTTGTGTGTTTTTACAATATCAAGGAGTAGTCACAAAGCTGCAGCTAAGCCTGTAACTCTGAGAGCCAAGAAGGATTTAAGCCTTTGAAATTCCCTGCCAAGTGATATATCCCAAGAAATATGCACCTACCTCACCTCTCCCAGCTGGCATCTCCCTGAAGCTCACACTGAAAGCTGCCTGGTGGTTCCCAACACAGAGAAAAGCTCAGCCAATTGTAGCCTGTGCTTCCCACAGTGGTACTTGGCTATCCTGAATTAAACCCAATGTTTCTCCTCCTCTGCTCAGGTTCATTGCAAATTCATTGGCCATGAAAACCTGTAAGAAAGAAGCGCAGCATGACTGTAGATCAAGGACCAGTCCTGGCACATGGCACTGCTTTGATCTGTACTCCACACATCTGCTTTAGGGCTAGGCAGACTGCATTACAACATCCCCAGTTTGGGCCAGGCATCCCCCAGTTAAGGGCCCTGGCACAGGGCATTGCCTTGGTGCATTGCTGGAGAGGATACCTTCAAAACCTAAAGTAACTGGGAAGGAAACCAACTCAGCATCCCCCCAGCTCTGCCCAGGGACAAACCCCCACTGCACGTGCAGTAGCTCTGCAAGGTGCTCTGGCCAGTGAGTGAAGAGCTGTCAGTGTGATTCAAGCCAGTCCCCCAGCCCTGTCAAACGGTTGTTTTCCAGACATCATGGAAGGGAAGGTAAAAAGGGCAAAGTCACAGAGAACCTCCACCATGTTAATGCCAGTCTTCTGATAAGAAAATACTGATTCCAGGACTCACCACGAGCTGAAAGGAGAGGCTGGGACAGGAAAGGAGGGCAGGAGCCCTAAGAAAGCTGTGGCCATGTCAGCTTCTCACTCCACTGCAGGTTTCTTTGCTAGCTTTAACAACTGATGGAGAGAAAGGAGAGAAGAAGGGAGGAAGGGACAGCACTGGGAGGGCTGGGGATGTTAAGAGAGGATTTTGTGAGTTCAGTGCCAATGCGTGACCATTTGGAGCTTACCTGCACTCAGTGACTTGTGTACATGCTGTCATAGTGACAGCTCTCTTTCTGCATAAAATATTTAAATACAATTTTATCAGCCATTCAAATCATTAGCTACAGAGATCTAGGCTTAATGTACAGCGAGGACACTGCACATGAATATTTATTAAGCTTGATTTGTTTAAGGAAATACATTGAGCCTTTTGGCGTAGGCAATTGCTGTGGAATCAAACTGTGAAAGACATTAATCACTGTCAATGAAGTGTGTAGGGTACACACTGCCTATGGAAATGAAAGGATAAATAAATACACGTTGCATGATGCTCTGAAGACTGGAGAGAGCTGTTGCTTAGGAATTGGCCAGTGTCAGGTGATTGTGTTCAGAAAACTGTTCCACTGGACAACACTGCAAGCAAGGCCTGTTGGATTCATCCATCAGTGCTGTTGATAGCTGTGGACAGCTAAGGATGCCTCTCACCTCAAACAAACAGCATTCCTTAGTGACACCAAGATGGATGTGATTGTCACCCACCAGCAGACTCCAACGGAGCTCAAGCTCTCCCCAGCAAAAGGGGATGAATCCAAGTGGACACCCCAATGCCACTGGAAGAACAGGTGGATTTTCCTTACAGGGTGCATGCACAGAGGAAGAGAAACAAAATTATAATGTCCACTTACAAACAGAGATGAACTGTACATCACACGATGAGGTTTGCTTCCGCTTGGGTACCCAGAGCAGAGGGCGATTGGAAGGGCTCTGTGCTGTGATAATTGCCATCTGCTCGTGTCTGCCCCGCCTGCAAAGCCAGTCCAGAACAACCTATCAGCACCACGTAAATACCTGAAGGCATTTATTGCCAGTGACTTGCCAGGATGAAAAGAACGGGGAGCTCATTTGCACTGGTTAAAAGCTTGGGACTCACATGGGTCCACAGGCAATTAGCTCCTCTGTACCTGTGAATGCCTTTGTGTTCATTGTTGCTCTTTCACAGGAAGCTACCAAAGGCTGCAAGGACAGCCTGGCACACCCATGACAGTCGCTACTGCTGGGGGGGCTGCCAAGCAGACAGAGTTTCACTGTGCTCAGCATCATGTTCCCCCGGGGAGCCCAAGCTGGTGTCTTTGCAAAGAAGTTTCTCTTCAGTGTCTGCAGCGCAGTGATTTTAGTGCATGTGCAGTTGCAAATGAAGCTCTGCCCATGAGGATGAAAAACAACCACTAAAATCGGGTGTTTGTCGTTTCCATAGCAGTTGTGCAAGGGGTTAAGTGGGAATGAGAGACACTTTCATTCCTCCCTCAACATTTCTCTTTTTACCGTGGTTTAAATGAGAGTGCTATTAAGGAAGAGGAAGGTTTCACAATGTGGATGTTCACGGGGGAACTAAGGTTTAAAGAGAAAAAAGTGTTAATAAAGCGATTTTAAAATTTAATCTGAGAGTTTATTTTCTCCTTTGCTGCCTGCTCTCCCCAGGGGACAGATTTCTTTCTTGCCCTGCAAAGGATTTAGTACAAAACCTTCCTATTTTTTTCTGGAGCCAGCAAGAGAGCGGCAGAAGTGAGAAGAGTTTAGCAATTCTGAGGTCAAGGAAATGATGGCTCCTGACCTCTTTTGTTCTGAGCCAGTGGCTTAGGAGGGCACATAAACAGATGAGGGACCTCCACGCTCTGAACCCAGCACTGCTGCAAGGCTCAGCTTAATTTGGCTAAAAATAATTCTCACTCTGTCCGGCTTCTAACACTTCCCGAGCTCATGGAATGAGATGGAAATGAAAACCCCGAGTAAGGTGAGAAAGGCTCTTTCTGCACACGTAGGGGCTGACCCCAGGAGGAAGTTCTGGAAATCTTATCAAAACCCTGGTGAAGGTGAGATTTTAGCTTGATGGTCAGGCTCAGATGGGGTCCTGATAAACAACTGAGTGTCTGGTGCAGTATTTGAGCCTTTTGAGACCCGGCCTATATGCACTGCAACCTCCCCATCACTAAACATTGGAAAGCTTCTCCTGTACTTAAGATTTAAAATGCTGATTTCCTCTCAACACTTGCCCAGCTGAGGTCAGGCATGCAAGTCACAATCATAAACACACAGAGACATAATTCCACTGCCTAAGCTAACACAACGTGTCAGTGGAAGGGACAGAAAACTCTCCCATCAGAGTGATCACTTCATATCGCTCTTTCACCACGTGCCCCCGAGACAGCCTCTGCCCACTCTGCACTGCAGGGATGCTCTGGCAGCTCTGGACCAGCTTTTTGGTGGCTGCAGCTCCCTGTGACACTAATTTCTGTGTGCTAAAGAAAATGTGAACTGCTGTCAGAGCGAAGCATGGTTCTGCCAGTGAGCAACCTTATTTTATGGCTTTAGGGCTCTTGTGTCTGCTACCCCACACCCTGTCTGCAAATTGTATTCGGAGAGGAACTGCTGCTGGTTTTATGCCATAACTCATAAATTATTCGCTTCCATATTTTTTTATATATACCTCCATTTCTCTTCAAACTTTTATAGTGATGGATTAATTAATTAAATTAAATAAAGCTTGCCCTGACTTCTGTGATTGCTGGGAGTACTGTGCAACTTTGGAGGCGAGGCTTGGTGTGAAAGCAAACGAGAAACTACTGTAACACTTGATGGGGGTTTTTTCTACCGATACGCTTACATGGTTTTGGGATAATGTTGACATTAAGAAAGGAACTGGACAACACCATGGGAGCAGCAGCTTAGCCCAGCTGCTCCTCGCCTGCAGCCAAGCATGGAACCGGTGCAACATCTGGAAGGCTGCAGTGCAATGGGAGAGTTATGAAATATGGAACAGGCTTAATCTGGAATCAACGTTAGTGGTGAAGGGTGTCAGGGTTCTGAAGAAAACAGAACAGACTTGGCCTTGGCAGGAAAAAACACAAGGCAGCAGATAGACACGAGGTTACACAAAATAAATCGCTGTATACTGACCTTGGTTTTAAGGCGACCAGATCCAGCGAACAACCGCTGATGTGGCCAAAGGCTGGAGGGACCTTCTCAAGGACCACGTGAACTTTGAGGTACACATTTTCACACAGAGGCAAAGCAGAACACAGGATGCCAGAATATGGACTGCAGTCATTTAGCAAAACAGTGCGTTAAACTGCTGCCTAAAATTGTGTTACAGAGCAAAGCTGTTTGAGAGAGCTTAGAAATATGTTTCTGAATAGCAGATATATTACAAGGGTTTAAAATGACTCTCATTAACTCCTTAAATGGAGAAGAGTGTCTGGAGTTTCAATAACGTACCCAGAGGAGCAGTAAAAAGTAGGATTTAAGACAACTTGAATCAAATCTGACTTTCGTTTCAACCTGCATATGATCAGGGAGGCAGGAATGCTTCATGGTTAAGGTAGGAGAAGGGTGGTAGAAAAAATCTATAGTGCCCAAGAAATTTCATTTTAAAAGTAATGACAGAATCACAGAGTGGTTTGGGTTGGAAGGGACCTTAAAGCTCATCCAGCTCCAACTCCTGCCACAGGCAGGGACACCTTCCACTAGAGCAGGCTAATCCTAGCCCCATCCAACTTGGCCTTGAACACCGCCGTTTCTTAGGATGATGCTGTCTTAAGGAACATGAAATCCATCTGGCTCCCAATGAGATTTGAACTTTGTGAGGATGACACTCTTTTGAAATGTGGGATGAAGGAGGAGGCTGGGGTTTACCGAACACTCAACCCACAACATTCAGGGCTGGCTTAGGCCGGATGCAAAATAATGCTAATGGAAGCTAATGGGAGCCCCAGCATACTTCTCAATGCAGGTCAGTGGATGAGGAGCAGCGCAGAACAGGGATGCCTGAAAGGAATTTACTTCAAGCCTTTAAATCAAGCCAGGACGGGATTGCCTCCCCTTAAATATCTGCTTTACTTTAAGCAGTGAAATGTAAGCTTGAATCAAAAACAACCAGCTGAAACCCTGTGGCCTGTGCTAGGCAGGGAAGGCTAATTGCTGGTAATGATCCCTTCAGAGGTGGCAATCTGAGAGCAGGTAGCTATCAATCTCTTCCCTAATGGAAAGGTGTGCATGCCATTCAAACCCCTTTTGTGCTGGGCACTTGCCTCTGTCTGAGTGGTTATGCTATACTAATCACTGCAGTAAATACAAACCCTGGGTGATAATTTCCAGTAACAGGTAAAGGTGTTTAGGGAAAATGAGCACTCTGCTCCCCACACCAGAATCTCGTTTTTTGTCTTGTTGAAGACTAGAGGGTTTTATAGAACTCGCTTCACTTTCTAAAGGAAACCCCCATATCCCTCCTGCTGCTGAGTTAAACAGAGTGTTATTCAAATTATGCAGGGGGAAAAAATGTCATAACATAATGAGAATCAAATGCTGGCTTCAGGCACCTTCATATCTGAGGACTTTAAAACACAGCAATGGCAACATAACAGTTCAATCTTTTATCTGCCAGGAGAAAATGGTCATTTAAATAAACATTAACTAAGCTGGGGAGCTTTGATGTCGCGTTGGCAATTTGTTCCTGACAGACAAGATTCTTAAAGTCTTATTCTGTGTTCCTGCCTGTGGCAGGGGGTTGGAACTGGATGATCTTAAGGTCCTTTCCAACCCAAATCATTCCATGATTCTACGATTAAAGCTGCTGGACAGAGACAACCAGGCAAAGAATTCGACTGTCTCATTTGGCTGAAGTTCATATGGAGAGCATTAATCTTAACCTGCTTTCATCTGCTTTGCAAAGCACAATGCAGAAAAAAGGTGGATTATGTTTCCTGTTACATATTTCCCAGCCCTCTCCCATTCAGGAGCACAGCGCGGGAGCCCCTGCACTGCAGAAGTCACCACTGAATCAGCAACAGGAAGCATCACGCTCAGGCTCAGCCTCTTGCCATCAGTGGGAGGGTGCCTGTGCCCCCATGTCACCATGTCAGTGTTCCTGATGGTGTTGGAGCCCCTGAGATGAAGTGGGGCAACCCCAGGCAGCCCCAGAGGATCGGAACCTGAAACCCAGCCACAGCACGTCTAACATCCAATGGAGCATCCACACACAGAACTCCTGCTTTCTGTCTCTAAAATCAAGAATGGCAAGCAAAGATAGGCACCAAAATCATGGGTAAGACAGTGGGACTGAAAGGCACTGAATTCTTAAAACCAAAGAACAGTCGAGATCTGTAAGCAGCCACACAAGGGAGGAGAGAAATTACTAATATCACTAAGTTGATTTGCAGCAGCTACTTGAAGTCTAACCACAGGCAGGGAAGCCACTGAGTCAGCTCTGTACAGCATAGAATCCAAAGGGAACCTCAAACATCTTACTCAAATACCACAGAGAAAGGCTTTCCTTGGTACTTTGTGTGTTTAAGAGAACTGCTTGGAGGCTACTAAGGGTTGAGCCTTACTAACAAGCTCGAGTACAGAACCTCCAGCCACAACGCATGCAGTTATCTCTGAAATCAAGTCCTGAATCTGAGAGAATACAAATCGGGAAAGAACAAAAGGATCCTTTGATGTATTCTACCACATGATGTTTAGCAAAAAATGCAAATGTTCTCTCATGCTACAGAACACTTATCAATATTAAGGCATACACGGAGGAGAAGAAAGAGGGAAGAACAAAATACAACACTTAACAAGAAGGTAATTTAGCCTGTTGGCAAGCGCTTTAAGTCTGGTTCATGAAAAATTACTCGCGCAATTGTTTTGCAGGGTTTCTGGGCTTTCATGCATAAATCATAGTATTGATTCAGTGCAAGTATCATACCTATTCAGGTGTACAACTGCATGTGGGCACAACCAAAGCAAGAAAGGATTTAAGCGTGGAAATTGGAGAGGGAAAAACCATCCCCCCCGGTGCTCTGACAAGCTCAGCTACAATTGTCAAACAGACAACTGCAGCCGTCTCAGGACAACATCCACGCAGGAGATAACTGCCTCCCCTTATATATCTGCTTTACTTTAAGCAGTGAAATGTAAGCTGCAGTGGGTTTATCCACCCATCTTCTTTCCCCTTTGAGACTGCACTTTCTTTTTTGATAGAGGAAAGGAAAAAATAGAAGGCACTGGAAGCCCAAGGATGGCCAAGTGAAAGAGAAATAAAATCAATCGTGTGATACGAACTACACCGAATGTCACAGTCAGGGTGAGGAAAGGCAAGGAAGTGTCAGGAATAACCTGCGAGGGCTCATTTCATGGTATCATATTGGCTAGTCACATTTCTGGTTCTTACAACAGAGGGAAAGGCTCCTGTGGCATTACCATCTGCAGGAGAAATAGGCACAAGGGAGGGCTAGCAAGGATGCTGTGCCAAGCAAAAAGCCCTGGAAATGAAAATGGGCACAAAGAATCCCTCTCACTTGCAGATATGCAGGAATTTAATCACTTCCTCTCCCAGTTCATCCCTCAGTATTTTCTGCATAAGAACATTATATTCTGCATTCAAAGACATTAAGATGCCCACAGCCTGGCAAACTCTCCTCCTTGCCCCGTTCTCCAGTAACCTGGAGACATAAAATAAAGGCCTGAACAAGTTCAAGATAAACAACCTATATGCACTTTAAAGTCAAGAGTTTCACTTTGCTTGTACCATGGGGAAATGCAGATGACACAGCACTAATCGCTCTTTCTAATGAAGACCCAAACCATCCTAGGATTCTAATTTGCATTCCACTCATCTTGCTTTTATTTACTATCATTACTTACTCATGATAGCAATAATAATAAAGACAACATGGTCACACCAAGAAGCCACATTTGTGGCTCTCCCCAGCATGGTATCAGGTCTGCAGCTTGTCTGAGCAGCTTCCACACTATCGTTTATTAAAAGAAGCTATTAAAAATCTCATACAATTGTCTGACAGACACAGGAAATTATTCCCATGCCTACTTATTCCTATCCCAGCCTAGTTTTTCCATTGTCTTCCCCTTCACCAGCCATAAAACTCAAGGAAACCTCTACAAGTCCTTTCAAAGCTGCAGCAGTGAGTGTGCTCCCATCGGCGTGTTAAGCCCCAGCCTGGGTTCCTTCTCTCCAAACCCAGCTTTCGCTGTTGCAGCTGTAGATCTCTATCAGGAGTTCAGAAGCTACTGGAGAGCAGCCCCATGGGAAAAGGTCAGGTTTTATGCAAGAAGGTTTAAACCCATAATCAAGCTTTTGTTCTAAATGTCTCTTGCCCTAAAATCTTAATAAATAGTAATGAAATGTTCAGGCTACCCTGATTTAATTTGACCAATCTGCTTCTTCCCAATCTAAATAAAAGAAGTGGGGTAGAGGAAGGGAATTATTTGTATTATTATTATAATGAAAAATAACCATCTGTGTCAGTGTCTTAAATCAAATGAATGCTTTTCTTCTTGTTCCAAGGTTATAATGCAATTAAGTTTTATTCCAATACTTAGCCACATTTACTCCACCTCTCCAATGGTTGAGAATTCAAGCCCTAGCAGCGCTGCTAACTGGCCTTCATAAGCCAGGAAGGGATATGAGGTTGAAACAGCCTGTGGTGCAGTGCTAACATCAAACTTCCATCTTACCTGTTATAAAACTATACATTTATTTAGCACTACAGATGAAACATTCATTCATTACCACCACCCTTGCTGTAGGTATTACTGTCCTTATCTGACAAATGTTCAGACCCAGAGCACTTGACCAAGACAGTGCACAAAGCCCTTAGCAGAGCTGGGTGCAGAGCATGTGGTGCAGCCCCATCCCTTCCTCTTGGAGAAATACCTACGGGTCACCAGTTCTTTCTTAGCAAACACAGTATTGTTCACTCACTTCAGTATCTGCTGCTTTGATCAGTCCCATATTAAATTACTCAAGATTGACAGAACTGTCTCTGTTTCCCCTGGGAGGCTCTGTGACAAGCTATTGGGCTTTAGTGCAACATCTTTCCCCTTTATATTCACCCCTTTTTTTCCCATCCCTATCGAATTATCCAATTACATAAGGTTGTACCTTCTGGCAAAGTGCTCCTTCCCTCCTGCTCCTTGCACTGGTTGGGTGCCTGAAGATGGATGGTGCAGAGCAGGACATCTTCACCCGCTGGCATCACAGGATCAGCCTTTATCTGAGCTAATCAAATGATGACAGCCCCTCTGAAAAGAGAAGTAATTACACAATATAGATTGTATGTATCTCTTAGGAGATGAGGATTTGGATTTGATTACCTAAATTCTCCTTAATGCTTTATGATGAAGTTAAGGATGAATATTGCTTTGAAAGCAATTCAGCCAGAACTTCCCCTTAGAAAGAAAGGCCTGAAACATGATAAAAATGACCAAAGTCAGCAAGAAGAAATTGCCAGCCTAAGGTTTCTGTTCAGTTGTCCAAGATACAATCGGAGAAACTGATTTAAGGTAGCTGGGAAGTGAAGCAATATCCCACCAAGTTAAAAACAAGCTGAACCTGCCAGAACCAGGTGGCAGAAAAATAAGTGAATAAAAAACAATCCCACATTGTCTGGAAGTATTTTGGTTTGTTTTTGACCTTAGCCAGCAAAAGGGAGAAATCAAACATTGGAGTAAGTGACATCTTTGGTAAGCATCTTGGCTGGTACCCACAGGGAGAATAAAATAACCCACAGCTGGGTCTGACGGCTGCTGTTCCACAGCCCCTGAACTCCAATCAAGCACATGCTCACTCCTAGGATCTTCTGGGGAAAAGGAAGTTTCCCCTCAGCATTTTCTGGCCTCCAGATGGAATGAAGATCTCTCCTGGAGATCCTTTCCACTGGCCTTCACCTTTGAAGCAGATCCCCACCAGCTGCTGAGCCTGAGACACCCACCACTACCCTGAGCCGCATCGTGATTCCCATGCTCCTGCAACAGAGGGGTTTTTCAGGCATCAATTTGATCCCAGCTCCAGCCTCGAGCAGAACAGGCTCATGGTGCCAAGGTCCTGCTGCTGAGCAGCCCCTGGCATGGAAAGGCCCATTCAGACTGGAGATCATCACTAATAACACTCGGAGAAGAGCTGCCCTCCCCTCCTCCCTGTTACATCTTTGGCAGGCAGCTGGAAAGAAAGAGGTATATTTGGATCCTGTTTAAATATTGATCACAGCATATTTTTGCTAAAACCAAAGTCTATCGATTCGCCTGCGAGTCTGCAGCCTCAGTACTTTGCTGGATGTTTTCCTGGAGACGGGAGAAGGCTCCTTGAGTTCTGATGTTAGTAAGAGCAGCACAGGAGGAGTCCCTGATGTTCAAACCGCAACTTCAGAGAGAACATTTCTCATTGGCAGCAGCCTCTGGACACTCTGTGCTTCTTAATGTTTCTCTATCAGCTGTGCTGATGAGCCTTTAATAGAAAGGCTTTGGAAAGGAGTTAACTGCAGTTCCTGCAGCTTGCTCTGGAGCTTGTTTCTGTTTTGATTTCAGCCATTTTAGAACCACGCAGGAAAAGCCAGCATCGATGCTGGCATCAGGGGTCTCTGGTCCCTGTGTCCTGCACACAGCCCCTCTCCAGTACTCTACTTATACACGTCATTACCTCAAAGTGTGTGAATTCTGTCTTTGGCATCATTAGAGAGATATCTGCTGCCCTGAAGCTGAGCAAGTGCTGAAGGGTTGGGGTTGTGCATGGGCACGCTGCAGCGGCGATGAGATCCCTGAGCATGAGGAGCGCCTGTTCTATACGCTGTGGAAATCACAAGAGGGAGGGCAGAAGATAACAGCAAACCCCACCAGGGGTATACACACACATCTACCTGCGCTTTTCCATTCCCCACTGGCAATAAAGAAAAAAAACAGGTATCCTGAGTGGCTACCTGGCCTAATCTGAACACACAACAAGGCTTTGCTGGTATCCAGACTGTATCAGGCAGCAGCCTGTTCCCTTTCGGATGGAGTGTGCTATCTTGCTATCGACAATGTTGAATACACAGTGTTAAAAGAGAAAAACAAGCCCCCCGCATACATCCCTCTATTGTATGTGACAACTCAGACCACACTCTGCAAAGGGTAGAATAAATCCTCCCTGTCCCACGCAGCGTTTGGGCTACCATGAAGCATTAAGACTTGTTTAATCTGATTATTTAAGGGACATATCGCTCTCCTGCACATCTGTGGCTGCAGACGATCTCAAGGGAAAAGCCAAATTCAATTATGCCCTCGACAATATTATACGTGGGAGTGCAACCTGCAGTTACAGCATGAGCTCAGGTCTGAGGCTTCACTCCTGACACTGATTCACTGTTCTTAGAGCAAAGCATTTACAGCCTCAACTCCTCATTTGCCAATGGGCAAAAGGAATCAAATCACCAGCTTCTCTGGGAAATCCCAGGGATGTGCCTTTGGTGAATGACACTGTTACAGACAAAAGTATTTCTGGGGGTATTTGAAGAGAAATGTCAGTGATTTGGGAGTTTCTGTGTTTGTGATGCAGCATTTCCTTCCCCATTTGCAGGAGAAATTAAATTGAAAGGACAATCACATCCAATCCTGTTACCAATCCTGGGACAGGATATTAAGTTTTTGAAGAGAGAAATTGAGCCAAGACCTCTCCTTTTTCATGGAATCCTATTTCTTTTTGTTTTCCTCCTAAAATAACTATGTAATAGAAGTGAAATCTGTGATAATTTTTTAGCAATTGTTTCCAGTCTGCACAAAGTATCTTTATGCAGAACTTTACATTTCATCAGTTACTGCTTTTTAAGGACAGGAGAAGTTTTCCTTTTATTTTGTTTTATTTCTGGGAGTTCACTAAAGTTGAAGAATCCAAATCACTGCCAACACACAGCCGTTCTCTTTCAAAAAGAAAGAAAAGGGTGACTTCTAATTCCACCCATCTTTCATCCTTTTTTCATTTGTCTCAAATAAGCAAGTTTGCCAGCAAGAACTTTTTTTGGAGACAGGCTGTCTGAGATGAACGTTGAAGCCTATTCTCATAAGCTTCGTTAAAATTAATTGCAACACGTCATTTTAATGCATGTTTTGAGCAAATGGGCTTGCAGAGCTTACACCACACAGTCTCTGTGCCCTGTTACAATCCTATGTACTCTCTATGTCAAGTATGGTTCAGTGCCAGCTCACAGGTGGGCCATGCACCACAAGGCAGCCCCGGCCACAGCCCCTCACTGCTTCCTGCACTGAGCAGCTGAAGGAATAGCTCAAAACTCAAATACAGCCTAATTCCTGCTTTGGGGTCTTTATTACAATAACCTGACCCAGCACAGAAGCTCTTTGTCATAGAATCCCAGAGTGGTTTAGGTTGGAGGGGACCTTAAAGCTCATCCAGCTCCAATCCCTGCCACAGACAGGGACCCCTTCCACTAGAGCAGCTTGCTCCAAGCCCCATCCACCTTGAACACTGCCAGGGATGGGGCAGCCACAGCTTCTCTGGGCACCCTGTGCCAGTGACAAATGACCTCTTCTTGCTTGTTTTATATCTGCTGTCTGACAATTTCCCTGGATGCTCTCTTGTTCTTGCAATGAAAGAAATATAAAGATGAGTACAGCTCCTGTTGCTCTCCCAGAGACAGGCTGTTGCTATTATAAGGAGTGGTACTGAGGACATATTTACTGCTCTGTCTTACAAAGTTTGCTAGGTTTCGTGCTTTTATGAAATATATTCAGCCACACTTGTGATTATACACCAATATGTTTCTAACATACCGCAGAACTGTAGATGGTGTCAGAACAGGCTGATTTTTTAGCATATTTTAAACATTCTTTTCCCCCCTTCATTGAAATAGAATAATTGTCACAGCATAATGTAACTTAATGTCAAAATGTAAGACACAAGCTTATCTCCCCCATCAAGGTGATTACATTTGAAATCTATGGTCTGTGTTGAACTGCTTTGTTTTCAGCACATTCAAGGCAGCTTCTGGAGTTATTTCCAACGTGGGTTTATTCCAGAAGCATGCTGTGGATGCAGCCATTCCCAGCTCACCTCCTGTGGGACATCAGGCGCTGCTGAGCCCCTGGCAGCAGCAGTGCGGATGCCTGGGATTAAACAACACCAGAGGGAGTAGCTCTTAAAGGGTGATTTTAGCTTTTTATAACGAAGGCCTTGCAAGGGGCCTGGTTTGAGAGCAGAGAAAAGGGAAGCAGCATAAAAGCAGGCCAGGCAGCCCTCTCAGAAATGAATTCTTCCATAATTAGGCCACAAGGTCGAAAGTCCTCTTAACACCACATTACCTGAAAGGAGAGGATAAAACATTTCTTGAGGGTCCACCAAACCTGGAGAAGCAAATCACTGAGGCCAAAGAAAATGAGATTAAGCTGAATTTAAGATGCAGTGTGTCTATTGACCTCCCTCATACCAAGTGCTTTCTTCATCTTCCTGTTCTTAAAAAAGGGGGAAAAAAACCCATCCAGGAGGATGCATGCTGTTCAGCAGATAGCTAGAGGCTGACTTGGATTTGAATTTTGATCAAAGTTTTTCTCATTTGACATGCTTTTCTGTGCCTGCATTCCCAATCTGCCTTTTTTGCTTAAAATAATGCTTCCCACATAAGAAATCTTAGCCACCGTACAGAGTAAGAAACCCTGGGCTCATGAAAGCGTAGTTTCTGATGGTCCTTCTCCAGAATTCATCTACTAGAGAAGGAGGATCAAGAGGCCTCCACCTCTTATACCAGCACCTTTCTGAGCGTGCAACATGGCACAGGCACCCTGCACCACCACGCCTGCCTTTCTGCACACCTAACTTCTCCAAAAACAAGGCTATTTACAGCAAACTGCACAACTCCCTCATTCATCACCTTCCCCTGAGTTAAAGTAACGCAGCCTCCAGTCCTCCTCCTCCTCTTCTTTTTGTTTCACAAAGAGAACATGTACAAACACAGCAAACGAGCACAGTGGCAGAGAAGCCATCTGGGAAGAGCCCTCTCCAATTCCCATCTCCAGGGATTAGCATTCATGCCATGTCCAATCTGCAAATTGTTTGTTTGCTTTGAGGAAATGCTCAATATGGTCCAGACTGTTGATGTAATTGTTTTATAAAGTATCTTCCTTGTGGCCTACACATCCTCATTATGCTAAAGACAGCAGGACAGGAACGTAAGGGCTGCATTAGCTGAAGCCAAGAACATCCCCTGGTCCGCAGAATGATGTGGAGGATGCACCGAGCTGACCTGACTTTTGCTGCTGTTTGTCCTACTGGGGTGTGACATCCGTGTGGCTATGGGTGAGAGGTGCTGGAGAGCCTTGCTATGGACTGAAGAGTGATTCCAGAGAAAGCAGGATTAGTTTGGATTAGCGCATCTGCAGCCACTTGGTTTACTCTGATAGAAGATTATATCTAGTGCGTGGCTCTTCCACTCAGGTTGCTCACGTCCCAGTGCAGAGAAAAGCTGTGGGCTCAAAGCATAAAAACACATAATATTGCTCCTCCAAACACTGCAAAGCCACTGCAATACTTTAAAACATGGATTATCTCCAGCTTCTGCTCTTCTTGATGGTTCCACCTCATTTATCTTGCTACTCTAATTTCCTTAAATGTGTGTTTTCTTTACAGGCTACTAACTACAGAAAACTTGAAGCAATCAAGTGAAGTTTATGCATCGACATAGCACTTTGTTAGCTGTGAATTAATTTCCAAAGGGGCGGTGAACTTTAATGAAGTTGGAAATTGAATCATGCCGTTGTGTTTAGGGAGATGTAGGAGTCTAAAAGAGGGCTGTCCATTGGAAAGGCTCCTTGGCCAATTTGAGTATGAAATCACAGTTTGATCAAGCATTCTGATTTCTTTCTGGTAACCTTCCTCTTTCTGAAAACTTTGCTCTCTTTGGATCTATTCAATAACCAATTTCAGACCATCTCAGTGCCTTGAGAGATACTGGAGACTTGGAGACAGGGAGCAGCCAAAGCAAGCCCTGCAGGCATTCCTTGAGCCCTAACCCAACCCATGGTCACATTCTCCTTCTCAAAAGCAGCACCAGACTGACCCCGCTGTGACACCTCATTGGAAGCCTCCACAGATACCCGTGCCTGAGCCTGTGTGAATGTGCAGTGTGACATTGCAAATCCAACTTTTCTCCCGGAAACTTGGAGTGTTGCCACAGAAACTGCAGCAGGGGAGTCACCAGGTTGATAGGTTGCATCCTCCAGGATTGCACAGGCTCAATCACATCCTGCTCCCCAGGATGGGCTCCTCCTGCTGAGCTCCTGCACCCACACAAAGAAACCACCTTGGTCCACAGGATTAATTCATGATCAAACATGCATGTGTGCACCCACATTCACTGACAGAAATTACAGTAGCTGTTGGAATGAGAAGACGTGTCTGCTCAGGAAAAGCAACTCTAAAGAGCTAAATGAGTAATAATAATAATAGCAATAAGAGTAATAAAAATAATAATCCTTATTATTGCAGCCTTTCCTTGGGACACCCTGCAGCTGCATGTTGCTTAGTACCTGCCAGCAGGCCCTGTATGCAGAGTTATTCCCATTTCAGGAGCAAAATGTGAGAGTAACCAGAAGCAGTCTTGGAAAACAAGGAATGGAGCCTAGGACCATGATGCCCTGTGGCCCTGTTGAGTCCCTTGTCCTGGAGCTCTTCCCTCAAGCAATGGCCAGATCTCAAGAGTCACACTAGGTTTTGCCACTGAAAATGCTGGAACCCATGTCTTTTGAGAACACACTGCTAAAAATGCAAAGTAGCCAAGGCCACTAGTCAGTGACAGTGGCCCTCCACCAGAACCCTCAGACCAAGAAGCCACTTAAGAGACACCAAAAAAACTAGTGTCTGTTGAAGGCATTTGGCTCCCAAGCAGCACCTTCCTCTCCTTTGACTGGTTTGACAGATTTTCCTTTTGAACAACTTTGTTTCTTCATGAATTTGTCTACTCAGAAAGGTCAGGGTACTACATTGTACTGCACATTATCTCTTCCCCTTGTCCCTGTCCCCATAGCAATCATGCCTTCAGCACCTTTCCTGCAAGGCTTTGACACTCCCAAATCCAGCTGAGACTTCTCCAGACTTTAATTAATGAGATAACAAAAGGGAAAACACCCCAAGAGTGAACCCCCGAGTTGAAGACTTTATCTGCTCTTTGCAGCTGCATCTTTCTTCTCCCTCCTTTTTCTTTTTTTTTTTTTTGAGCTGCATTCCAAGTCCATCAATACCGTTTCCCATTAAATTAAATAGCTTATTGACTGGTGTGAGCCGTAGCCACGAGGCCGATAGGATCCGAGCGCAGTACTTCCTCAGTTCAAACAATCACAGGTCACTGCACAGTAAATCAGTTGGTAATGGAGTTTGAACTCTGCGAATCAGTTCTGTGTACCCTTTTTATTTGTTTTTAATTTGTACCAATGGTAATTCTGTCCGTTTCAATTTATGTGACGGCCGCAGGTTGTGGAGCAGCGGAAACACCATTTTTCTTCTTGTTAACCATTGAGTTCACAGCGCCGTGGCAGCCAAGCACATCTGAGCTCCCCCATGTTAAGGTTTCTTGGACCCTGTTTTCGTCTCCTCTGGCTTTCTTCTCCATCAGTGATACCATCGGAATGGGTTTATCCCTGGAAATACAGGCTGGCCCATGCTGCTCTCCAAGATGTCAAATTCTGGAGCCATCAGAACTACTCTGACTCTGTGCAGATGCTCCATCCCTGGCACATTCCCCCAGTTTCCAACTGTTTAGGGACTTCCACCTGGATTTGAGAACTAAGTATTCATTAATGACTCGACGAATTTACCTCATCCCTTTTTGAATCCATTTATCCCGTTAGCATCTGTGATACCTGGTGGCACAGAGTGCCACAACTTAATTATGGATACTACTTCCTTCTGCTGCGTTAAACCTACTGACAGATAATTTTGGCAGGTGTCTCCTAATATTTGCTATGTGAGAATGAATGAATCCTCATTCCTGACACCCTGTTTAAAAATTCTCATCCATCACCTCTGCTCAAGGAAAGGGTTCTGGTCCTGCAGTCTTCTCTGAATCCGGTCCATCAACATCCCTAGCACTGCCCTTTGTACCTTCACCAGTTCCATGGTGCTGTTTTGCAGCAGGAAGACCCCAACAATGGTAAGTTCTGTTGCTGTGCGCATGCCAAAGATTTATCAAGCTGCATAAGGTTTCTTTGGTTTGTTTCAGTTTCTATTTCCTTCTCAATAATTCATACAGTTCTACTCACTAACACTTCACAGGTAATTTTTGAGCAATAATTCTTAAACTGTAGAATCACAGAATGGTTTGGGTTGGAGGGGACCTTAAAGCTCATCCAGTCCCCACGCCCTGCCATGGGCAGGGACACCTTCCACTCGAGCAGCTTACTCCAAGCCCCATCCACCTTGAACACTGCCAGGGATGGGGCAGCCACAGCTTCTCTGGACACCCTGTGCCAGCGCCTCAGCACCCTCACAGGGAAGGATTTTATCAGTGTCCATGCTGCTATTTGCTTGCACACAATTAGGGCCCCATTTCCCATGTGCCTTACTTTACACCTAAAATCACTGCATCTGAGTTGCTGTTTCTGTCTCAGACACTCAACATGCCAAGTGCTCCAGGAACCGCTCTGGCTGTGCCCCTTACGTTAACTGGTGCCACTCTGCTTCACCTGCACAAGAACCATGGCTCTCTGCCTGCATCCAACTCTACCAGCCCCAAAGCCTGGCTGCTTCTTGCTCAGTTTCTAAACAAAACAAGATAAAATCCCTCCTCAGTCTGCAGCAGTGTAAGTTTGCCCCCTCATTGCTGATGCATCCAGCTCTCAAAAGCCTTTAGTGCTTAATGTATTCATTGAAGTGATAATATGAGGTGACTCACATGTCAGGTTGTTAAAACAGTGATAAGACATTGCACTAAGACAACATTATCACTAATAACAGCATTATAATGGTCAGGGAATGTCTCGTGATATTCCCATGTAAACCAAGTGAGTTCATAGTGTCTGGGCCCTTCCTTCAAGCTGCTGCCAGGACAAGAAGCCGTGTTGTGCCTGGGTGCGTGTCTGCCTGGCCTCACAAAGGGGACGTGCACACCATGTCTGCTTGCAAAGTCACACACGCACGTTTCTCCTCTACAATGTTTTGCGAATCTCCCCAGACGTGTTGGGAAAACTGTCACTTGCACAAACTTCCCTGCAACCACAGTGTGAGGGGTTTTTTTCAGCGCTATTAATCAAGGGCTAAAGTGGAACCAGCTTGACAAAAAGAAAAATAACACCCATGGGCTTCTGAAGCATACCAAGGAAGTATGTGAATGAGGCAGAGGTGCACTGAGGAGTTTTTAGCTGTACATAGGTGTTCACATGCCCCACATCACAGAATCCTTTAGGTTGGAAAAGACCTTTAGAATCATTGAATCCATTAACTCAGCACTGCCGAGTCAGCTGCAGGCTGCAGAAGCTGTCCCAGAGATGTGGGAACCTCCCCTGCAGCCACGATGCTCCCAGCTCATCCCAGACCCCAAATCCTGCTCAGCTGCTGTGGATTTCTCCAATATTGGGTTTTCTTCTCCTCTTTTTTTCCTCCCTGTCGCTCTCTGACTGATTCCGGGTGATGCCTCCACCTTACATGAAGTCTCATCATGTACAAGTGTCCGCAGGGGCTTGCACCCCAGAACTCCCCTGGCTCTTTGCTCCCAGTGCTGGAGCCCTTGCAGGCAACATGCCTTTTGCATTTGTGCCTCATCCACGACCAGCATCACTGCATTTTGTACAAGAGTGATGACATGTCCTCACCAGGAAAAGCAGGTATCCTTAGCACATAGTCAAACGGAACTAAACCCCAACACAGGAGCAGGTTTGCAGGCCAGCGGGTACCATAAACCAGAATAAATCATTCTTGTTACTAAATCCCACCTCCCCTTCCCCACTCCTGCACAGCAAATCAATCACAGGGAGAATAACTTCACCACCATGGCAATGGGCTTTTCAGGCTCAGGCAGGTGGTGCCGGTGGGCAGGAGGTGCTGAGCATTTCTCTTGGATTTGCCTTTATCCCTACTGTCCTTGCACAGAACACAACAGGAGGGTGTTTAAGCAGCTAACGAGTGTCTGGAGTTTGCCCGGAATACTGCTGTTAGCACCACTGTCTAAAACTTGGTGTCTACAAAGATTCTGTACAAGGACAGGTTCAAAGCTTTTCTTTCCTCCTTCTTTGCCATCCATTATGGGCTCAAGGAGCTAACTGACACTCCCCTGTGACAGCCTTCCCTCCACTGCTGGACAAGTGTAAGAACCACCCTGGGATAACACATGAGTTATAGGCCATGTGGGATTTATTCAACTTTCAGTAAGAGATTTTCTGTGGCTGTCTGAGCCTCTCCAAGCTGACCAAAGTAGCTAACAGACTTTGTGATCACTTCTGTCATACAGCAAATGGGTCACAAAACTATAAATCAGATAATGGATTTTCAATGATGTGCTTTGGCCCTTTGTGCATTTTTAATTTGCTTTTAATTTGTATTGATCTTCCCCCCATTTCACTCTAATCCCTCCCATGTCAGCAGGTCAGAAAGCATGCCAAGAGGAGCATAATCTCATGGAAAGGCAGAGAAAGGTACAAGAGGAGTGCAAATGCATATGCATGTGCTTCTGAAAGCTGGCAGCATCCGGTGCCGGGGGCTCCAAAAGCTGCAGCTTTGGAGCAGCTCCAGCACCGAGTGGCACCATCTGGGGACCTGTCACTCAAGAGGGTGATTTCCCCAGGCCGGGAGCCATGCAGCTCCCAGCAGGTTGGGGTTCACCTACCAGAGAAGTTCCTTCAAGAAGAATGAGAAGAAAATGCTGCTATTTAAATGCTCCAACCACTCTCAACCTGGAACTTCCCCAGAAGTGATGAACATTTGCTTATTTACTGGCTTCACTCTGGCTTGGCTGCACCTATTTATTGAGATCACAACAGTATTTCTAATTTCTTAATGCTAATCAGCAGCAGGTTTCCAGCTTTCTATTAATTGCAAGAAGAAAAGATGCTTGATGGATAGAAACAGGTTGCCTTGTGCAGCAGTAAGGCAGCAGGGAGAAGACTCAGCTCTATCTCACAGCTCAGCGCTACCCGCGGGATGGTCTTGTTTCTCTCCTCACCTTCACTCCCAGAGAATAAATCCTAGATAGGAAATGACTGATTGAATATCCATGATAAACCATTTACAGCTCAGTCCCAGCCATGCAAAGTGCTGTCAAGCAGTCCTGAATAAGAAGTGTATTAATAAAAATCATGATCCTCACCCAAACAGAAAAGGGCTGAATTCCTCAAATAAATGACTCACAACAAATAATGTGACCAGCTCTCATGATCAGCTTATGCCCTGAAGCATGAAAATTATCAGCTCCATGCAATTTTCTCCTAGCTGATGTAGCTGCAAAGACTATTCATATTCATATAAACGTCTAATGTCTAATCCTCTAATCTAATCCTTTTTTTTCCTGCTCGTGCTAAAGCTCCACATCCAATACTCAAAAGCCCTCTGAGCAATGGAATTATTGATAAATTACTGCAGAGAGGAGGAGCAGAGCACAGACACCAAACCCACCAAGCTCTGCCTCTTCTTGAGGAGTTTCTAGTTTCCTCTTTAGAAGCAGGGGGTGAATTTGCAGGATGATTGCAGGTATTTTTGCCCCTTGCCATTTCTCACACCCTTGCCTCATGTTGGAGCGAGGCGATCAGCATCCACTCCAGCTTCCAGAGAGCTTCAGGAGTAGTGGCATTTCAGCACCACCTCAATTAAGCTTCATCACTGTAAATAATAGAGAAATCTGTTGCAATATTATTTACTGGTCCTGAGAGAGCAAACCCAGCACAAACATGATGTTATGGGTATCAGAAATGAAGTTTGTCTTTTGTCACTGTACTTTGGCCAGCCATGGTGACATCCTTTGGAGCTAACCACAGCCTCAGCACACAGTAAGGCACTTTGTGTCTTGCATATGTCACAAGCAGACAAGAAAGAGAAGAAAGCTGTTCAGCATTTAGAGCATATGGATTTGCCAAACAATAATGTAGCAGGAACATGGCTGAGCATCCCATAGCAATGCCTGCTGCTGCCTGCAGGCTGAGGCTTTGGGAGGAAAAGGCCTGGGTCAGAAACAACACCACATGTCCTTTAACTGCCCACTTCATACAGCAACTGGAAAGATGTTGGGATGGGGCTTGGAGCAACCTGCTCTAGTGGAAGGGGTCCCTGCCTGTGGCTGGGGGTTGGAACTGGAGGAGCTTTAAGGACCCTTCCAACTCAAACCATTCTAGAATTCTGTCTACCTATTTCATACCAGCATAGAGCTGAGGGTGGCTTATAAGAACTCTTTAACATTTTCTTCTTTTTCTGAAATAGTTTATAAGTAGCAATTTATACTTGTTATTTGCAACGTGATGAGATTATTGGGATGACAAGTGCCTGCTTCATTGCTATTGTTTTGCTATATCCATGACAATCTAAAAATAATGCTCTTACACTGCCTGGAACACTCTCCTCCTCACAGCACAATCTGCCTTTTGGAGATGGAGAACATGAACGATTCATGCAGGAACCAGTGGGAACGTGGCAACTGTGCCTTTGGTCCAGGCAGGGTTTGGAAATGAGTCCACTGACACGGCAAAGCTTCAGCCAAAAGGGATGAAGATGGGATGAAGATGGAACAGCCCTTCCAGTAAGCAGTAGAAGCACAGCCTGGGCCTCTCCACTGCTTGCTGTGCAGCACCATGTTTAGGGTATTTAGTTCGTGCACACTCCAGGGTAAAGATTTGAACCATGTACAGGTATTACAAATCCAGACACAGTTTGTGGTCTCTGGGCATTTCTGTAACAAAAATCAGACTCCTGCATCTGGTCTTCACTGGGAAGCAGGCTGAAACTCGGCAGTCCATTATCTCACTTAGACCAACAAATAAGCATCAAACAGGAACTTCTTTCAAATCACTGTGGACTTGGACCAATTTTGAAACACTGCCCTAGAGCAGAAAGACTTAGTATCCTATTTATTAGTCCCCTGGGGCCAGCCAGTTTCTCCATTAACTTTCAGCTCAAACTAATAGCACATTCATGAGCAATTTTGTGGGTGACTGTAGCTGAGACTTTAAGCTGCTCTATTTTTTTTCCCCTCAGAAATTATCTTTTTTGCTTGATGATATGGAATTACTTAGATGACAACTCACATTAAAAGAACCTGTACTCTTATAGGCAAAGACATTTTTTCCCAGACAACACTGCTATAAAATTGTTCTAAATCTACTGACTTCAAGGGACAGTTTTGCCATGATTAAAAAGGAAGGCTTTTTCATTTGAATATTGCTCTTTTTAATAGCTTAAACAGGCATTTCCACGTCAGTAAAGAGCTCTTTTTCCTCAGTTACATCTGCTGCACTCAGTAATGCGCAAGAGTTTTTGTGTGTATTTGTTTGAGAGTGTTAACATATGCACGTGTCCTTCAAAAACACACACAATGCTTGAGTCAGCAGTGCCAACTCAAGATGATGCTTTGGGAAATGCACTGGGAGAAATTTCATCATTAACCCAGAGGAGAAATAAAGACACAGAAATCCACAGTAGTCTCATAACTTTAGGCCACTAACCCAGGACAAGCTGGACAGGGCTTGGAGCAAGCTGCTCTAGTGAAAGGTGTCCCTGCCCATGGCAGGGGGTTGGAACTGGATGAGTTTTAATGTCCCTTCCAACCCAAACCAGTCTGGGATTCTATGCTCTATTTTCCTATCTGTTGTTTCTGCTCCACACATAACATGGTCAGTCATATTCCACTTGCTCATTTTTGTTTTGATTGAGCGACTGCACAGTTCAGAGACAGCAGAGAGAGCCCTGGGGTCACCAGCTCCCAGCCTGGCACCTCTGCAAGCCAAGGGACAGTTTTCACAGCAGTGACTGCTCATTTCCTTGCAGGAAATCATCTGGCATCTCTTGATTTCAGGTCCAGAATACCCCTGCAACTGCCTTTTAGAGGACCCACATCATCATTTGCAGCAACAAGTCTAAAGGTTAAGTCCCAGCCCAGGCAAGCAGTTAGCCACAAGCTCCAGTTTTACACGCGCTTATATGCAAAGCTCACTGTACGGTAATCGGATTTTCAGCTGATCTCCTGACCCAAGATACTTTTAGTGAATTACATCTGGATAAAGTAATGATGCTGAATCCCCATCCTCTCACATAGCCATGTGCATCTTGCTCAGAACAAGGTGGGTAGGTAACATACTATGGAGGAGAAACGCTGATAACACATCAGTGACACTGCCATGGGGCTTGGTAGCTGCAAGGAGACAAGGCCATCACCCCCACAAATACGAGTGTTTCACAATTCCCCAGAACCAAGGGCTATAAATCCCTGACTAGGAGCAAAGAAGCTTTTCCTAGCTGAACTAAGACCCCAGCGGTGTCTTAGCTGTAGATTAATATGGCTTCAAGGGCTTAGTAGAAGAGGACCAGGGAGATTGGGTTATAATGTTGTTCCCATTTTGAGTGAAGCTTTCACTTCACAGAGGTCTCATATACAGTGAAGTTCAGATCTGAAAGGGCCCTTTCTGGGCACATACACCCAAACCATGCAGCTCAAATGTATATGCCTGGCCACAGACTCACGGTGCTGGGACTGCTGCAGGGGAGCTCCCTCTCCTGCCTCTCACCTCAGTCCCCAAAGCACTTGCATATATAAAAGGTTACAGACCTGCAAGATGCACTCTGTCTAGTTAAGGTGAAAACGTGCGCTGCCCTGATAACCTCTCCAGGATGGCTTTATTGGCCACTCTGTCCCCTGCTGACAGACTTATTACCCATACCTACAAGGGGGAGCCTCCCTCTCAGCACCTTATTAAACTTGTGCCAAGCCGAGGATAACAATCTGAGATTCAAGTAATTACTTACTCTAAAGCTGTAATAACAAAGAATCATGGAAACACTGAAGCAGTTTCAGTGGTGCTAAAGCTGAGGACTCTGTATAAACACAGCCTGTCAAGAACAGCTCAGAAAAGAAGCTTGTTTCAAGCTGCTCTCCTTCCCTGCTTGAGGGTATTGCAGGCTGGGCAAGTCCTGGCATTTACCTGCTGCACCCCAAGTACCCCGAACTATGGCACAGCCTCATCCCTGCAGTGGCAACTGATGGGGGGCACTTGTCATTATGGAGGTGATGGAGCTATGACAGAGAGAAACCCAATGCAATGCAGCCCACAAGGAACAGTGAATTCAAGCAGTGGAGAGGAAACAGCCAAGAATAATGGCTGGAAAAAGAGTCACTCTGGGCAGTGACAATAAGATGAGTTAGAAGGAAAAGCTGCTCATGCTGCAGCCTGCTCTACTGGGGGAAAAGCCTGATGCACAGTCTAGCATGAATGGATGGAGAGAAACTGTGTTCTCCATTCAGAGCAACCCCTTACAAGGACGGACAAAAAGGCAGTGGGATAGGCAGAACCGGTAAATGACTCCTAAAGAGCCCTAGGTGGGGTCTAGAGCTCTTGTCCAAGTTCAAAGGAAGTAAATATTAGGGAAGATAAAGCTGCTGGTGCCTTCAAACCATGTCCTTTTTGCACAGACACAGAGGGTTCATTGTCCTGCAAGGCCAGCACAGCCTGCAGGAACTTGGAACTACTCAAGTCACCTCCTTAACCTCGCAGCAGGTACACAAGCAGAAGAGCTTATTTATAGGCTGGAGATCTCACAAATGCTTCCAACAACTTCCAAGACCAAAGCTCACTGATGGTTTCTTGGGCCCTTTTAAACATCCTTCTCACTGTTTTTCAAACACTGACCTTTGACTGCATAAGGAAATAAAGACACATAGAACAACAGCCTGTATGAGGAATAAAAATGTTGAAATTAATAAATCATTAAAGGATTTTGATGCCCAACAGCAAGCACAGACCTTTTATCCCTTATTTCTGCTTTGCAACCGGCAACTAATCCTGTGAAAACAAGACCAAATTATTTATATTCTCTTAGTATCCCATAAATCAAATATTGCTTAAGGACTGAACTAATATTTTGAGAACCAAATATGGGATTTGCTCTGACTCACTACAAGCACAGAATCTCAGTCTGCTGTGATATGAAAAGGCCGAGATATGAAATCCAGGAAAATAAGGAGTCAGAAATGCAGGCAGCAGGAGGAAATCATTTATCATAGCATCGCCCAGTTTGGCTTTGTATAGCGAGTGAGTTCTGAAATGGAGTTATTGTGCTTTCTGTGTGGTGCTTCGCTTTTAAATGCAGATAGTGCGAATCTCTCAAAACGTTATTTGTTTCTGCGTTCCATTTTGCCCACATTGAAGACATTGATATAGATGAACTGCAAAAAATGCATCCATTGACCCTCTGTACCTCCTTTCTTAAGCTACAGACTAGCAAGAAAAAACAAAACTCCCAAAAGCCATATACAGCCACTTGTGTTTTAAAGAAACAGCAAAACCAGAACTGCAAAACTGAAACACTCCAACCTGATTTCCATCCCAACTGTCTGTAACCCATGCTACAGCAGATGGGTGCCCCAAGCAGCCAAGCTACAGCCACCTGAAAAGCAGGGTTTATACAAACACCAAAACCCTTTCACTGGAGCTTTGTGAGCCCTGAGTGTTTCTAGAAACAATATTTTAGTGATTAGACTAGGCAGAAACTCCCATTATTTACAACAGGCTTTTTCACAGCATTTATCCATGTTCCTAAGACTCAAAGGGGAAGGAGACAGACCAGGCAAATAACACAAATGGAGTTGATATAATACTGGACACTCCTCTGGAGCATCAACTCTGAATGCAGCTGGTACCAGCAGATGAGACGAGATGTCCCATGCATGGATTTCCTGCTCTCCTTGTGCACCCCACCTTGTGCTCACACAGACAACTGATGGGGGAAGGCCTGTATTGCTACACCCTTACCAAGAGGGCTGAGCAGTTCTTACAGATAACTCTGGGAGGATGATGCTGGTCTCTTGCGTTTGCAGCCATTTAGCTTTGCTATGAACAGCTCTCCCGGGTACCTCAATGGTAGTCGTCCTGCTGGGAGCAGGGAATGCCAAGCAATGCAGTGCAAACCACTGCTTGGAGAGGCCTCATCAATGATTTTAACCTCCTGACCTGGAATGAAAGAGGTAATTTGATCACCATGGAAACGGGAAAAGGCCTCTCCCCTGCCAAAAGTGGGCTGAATCATCTGCCTTGGCTCTGTGAGATGGGCAGGACAGGGATAACCGAGCCTGTGAGGGAACAAGCTTGAAGCATGATAATGATGCGTGACAGCTTCAACTTCGGGTCACTCCTGGTGCACAAATTGTCAAATAATGTGACAGCAGCAGCAGCTCTCCACACCCCCACGTGCCAGCAGAGAAGTGACAACGTTTCTGGGGATTGCATTAGTTATTCTCACCAAGGACCTCTGAAATGCAAATGGTTTTGCAGCTTCTGCAGGGCTCCAGAGGAGATAATTTGCTGGAGGTTCTTGCAAGAAACACCTTCTGGTCATTCACAATGTTGCTGTGAAGCCCTTTTCGCAGTGAATCTGGAATCATAGATTCCTAGAATGGTTTGGGTTGGAAGGGACCTTAAAGGGAATTTACTCATCCTTTCTGTAAAATGGGATAAGAGAATTTTTCAGGCAGTTATAAGATCCCACCTCTAAGTGAACAACCCCATAGGTTAGCATCAACTTCAGTACTGCAAGTAGCAGCACTAGTAACATCAGTTACTGGTGAGAGCAAATGCTCTGCACTTTAGGGACTGTATTTGCACATAAAGGTGAGAGCTAATGACAAACTGCCTTTTACAGCTACAAATTCAAGTTCACAAAGCCTAAACCACTGTCCATGGTCAGCATCAGGCATAAAAGCTTCATTCCATGTAACAGAACCACATAAACAGAACCAAAGCTCCACCATCACATCAATCTACTGTTTGGCCAAACCATCCCTGCGTAGTAGCGTAAGCTCCCCAGATAAAGCCACCTTCACCCAGCAAAGCCAGGAGCTGCTCACCCCAGGCTGCAGGCAAGGCAGCAATACGTGAAGCAGCACACTTGTAGGTTTGTTTAATTATTTTTAATTAATTTTAATTACTTACATTTTTTTTTTTTAAGCAGTAGCTTAACCTCAGTGAGTCTCAGCCCCTCTGATCGCTCTGGGACTTGTGCCAGCTTCCTCATTACACATCAGTTCCCCTAACACCATCTGATAATGAAATGGGTTTTCAAAGAAAGGGACACAGGAAAAATCAAATACCTTCAGCAGAACCCCAGGGAGCTGCAAGAGGATTATGATTTGGCTTGAAGATAAAATGATAGTTTGGGGAGTTGCTTTATGAATAACACAGACCTGTGTAGAAAGTGTCCTACTTTTAAAAGACAAAAGTTATGGGCCTTTAAGGACTTTCTACCTTCAGGGCTTCTTGCAGGATCCCTTCCATAGGGCAAGCAATAGTAACCTCCTCCTTCCTGGCTCTCTCACCTTAAACAGCCAAGGAGGTGCTGGTACATAACCCTGTCATGGGGATGTGCAGCCAGTCAGAGCAGCACAGATGGAATTTCCTATTGTTCCGTCCCAACCCATCTTGGTGCATCACCTGCTGATTTTATGCTGCAAATCAGAGGCTCTGCATCCAGACCACCTTGCCCAGCAGAGCTCTCACATCCTCCAGGATCAAGTCTATCAAGTACTCCAGTTTCCCATGACCAGTATGTCCTCCCCCAGTCTGCCTCCCAGCTGACATTTACCAGTCTCCCCAGAGCAGAAACAAAGAGAAAGATATTTTTTGACGGAAGGATGCTTTTTAGAGCATGTAAAATGTAGAAAATAAGCAAAATGTTGCAGGTATTTATTACTATTACTGCATGCATCAGGCTTTACTGACAGAAACACTGCTGTTACCACAGTCACCAGCAGCCTAAAGGGCTCGTGCTTTCAACAGGCCCCCAGTGGTACACAAAGACATCTTCATGAAGACAGATCAAACGCAAGGGGTGTCTGAGGAGCCTCCAGCACTGGTGGGGCCCTCTCCAACAAGGATCTGTCCTGAATTGAAGCTAAGACTGGTCTAAGTCCCTGAAACAGCCTGGCCAGCCACAAGGGCAGTGAAAGGTGACCAGTGTACGTACCGCATCACAAACAGGAGCTGGAACAAGAATCAGAAAGAAACAAGGGCCATGAGTGGAGGCGAACAGTACAGCATGACCAGGAACATTTCCCACCTCCCAGCCATTGGAGGGATGTGCATAATTCATAGGCTATAAATTCTATGTATCATATTCATGAAAGTTTAAAGACTGGTTATTCCGATTGACCATTAAAAGGCAATTTTTCCCACCTGTGTGACAAGGACTATTGACATTCCCTTATCCTTGGAAAAAAACAGTAGCTGATGTTCTGACACCTTCTGAGTCCCACATCACTCGTACACGTGCTGAGACTTCCAGGTCTCTGAGCCACCTATGAGTTACCAAACAAGCCACATTAAAATAATTTCTTGTCTATATTACAGATATCATCAAACTGTGTCATTAAAGCACTATTAAAAATTGACAGTCTGATTTTATGCATTTAGACCTAATATTTTAGTATTGAAGAAGTGAGGTGAGATTTTCCCTCTCCCATAGGCAGTGTGATGATATTTAGCATGGGCTAAATTCCTTTGCTCTGTAACCACACTGAATTACTGCTGTCAGCACCCACCCCAACCTGCTGCCTGCATGCACATGTTTCTCTTACTGAAGCTTTTCCTGGGGCTCCTGCTGCAGGCAGGACCAGGGGGCTGATGTCCAACATGGCGAACAAGGGTGGGAGACAGCCCTGGGCAGAGACTTCAGGGCATCCATATGCTCAGGACCTCAAATCTTAGTGCTATTTGGAGCCTGGAGCCCTGGAAGGTGATGCTTTGGCTTGTCACAGGGAGAGGCAGCTAATGCTAAGATAGAGAAGCTGATTTTTTTTTTCCTTTGCAGCCTGTAAGAAAATTAAATTCATGCCCAATGGGCCTAGACACTCTTGGTAGCATTGAAGTGCAAAATTGAGCTAATACCTTCCTGATGTTTAAACAATTATTCATGATATTTTTATACCAATCTAGAAGCAGCTCTAAAGCTTTTGGAACTGCCATCACAGACTGAAAGAGATGCAAGAAATAAAAGGAAGGGAAAACATATTTATTCAGTCATAGGGAGTTCTCTGGATAACACAAAGACACAATGTTATGCCAGTATGACTCCTGAAGCTTCTACCTCAGCTGATGAGTTCATTTTTGGGATGTATACAGGTAGGACAGAATCAGAGGGTGCTGACTCTGTTAAGGGTTCTTTTCCCTACCGAAGCAAAGAAACCATCTCTGTTTGCAAGTCTGTTGCAGTTCAGACTTAATCATAGAATCCCAGCCTGGTTTGTGTTGAAGGAACCTTAAAGCTCCTCCAGTTCCAACCCCCTGCCATGGGCAGGGACCCCTTCCACTGGAGCAGCTTGCTCCAAGCCCCTGTGTCCAACCTGGCCTTGAGCACTGCCAGGGATGGGGCAGCCACAGCTTCTCTGGGCACCCTGTGCCAGCGCCTCAGCACCCTCACAGGGAAGAGCTTCTGCCTAAGAGCTCAGCTCAGTCTCCCCTCGGGCAGGTTCAAGCCATTCCTCTTGACCCGTCCCTACAGGCCCTTGTCCCAAGCCCCTCTCCAGGTTTCCTGCAGCCCCTTTAGGCACTTGAGCTGCTCTAAGTTCTCCTCAGAGTCTTCTCCAGGCTGAACAAGCCCAGGTCTCTCAGCATGTCAAATATTCATCTAGATTAGAGCAACTGAACATGTACTTTATATTTACTTCATAGGGAGAAAAACCATCAAAGCTAATTAATAAGCAAACAGTGGCCATCAAAAAGGTGGACACAATCTAGAGAGAAAGGAAAGAGCTGTGAAAGGTCATTAGCTTCATCCCACCTACTGCCTGTTCAGGCACATATGGGAAAACTGATTGTTTCCCTCTCTGACGTTTACACTGAGTGAATCAGGAACAGATGTAGGCTGGGCACTGCCGACTCCAGCAGATAAAAGACAATTACAAGCAGCAAATGGAGCTACTGATAGCATGCAGCTTCCACTTGGGATGTTCAGTTTAGCTACTGGGAAACAAAATAGAGGCTTGAAACCTAAACTCCTCACAGGAGCCGTCTCTTGCTGCAGACCTGCTGATTCAAGCATCACACAGCTCCTTGTAGACACATGTAGAAACGTTTAAAGGCTCAATTTGAGCCATTTGTTTCTCATTTTTGAGCTCTCATTAAAATAATCTCTTCTGATTGTCTGTGGGAGTTATTTTTTCCTGCTCTGAAAGGCTGCAAAAGACAGCATAGATTAGAAAGTCAGAATCAACCCCGTTAAGCCTGTGACTCATCAAATCCAGGCTCCCTTTCCATGCTATCTTCCAAAGCAGGGAGAAGCCCCCATAATATGGCATAGGGGGGGAAAAGCCCTGTCTGGTCCCCTATGAACAAGAGGTTTGACAAACTTTACCTTCATCAATTCATTCACAGGGACTATGGACAACTCTGTGATACCTGCTTGCAAGGTAGAGGCAGAGGATGCCTTTGGGAAAGGAATGGTTTCTCCCCATCCCCACTCCAGGGAGTATCCTGCTACAAACACTAACGTGGGAGGAAAAGATCTCACCTTCCCATGGAATCACTTCATTCTTGCAGAGCCCCAGGCTGGAGAGGCAGAGCACTGACAGCACATGGATGTGCAACCAACCTAGAGAAAACATTGTTCGAAGGAATCTGTTAAGGCCTAACCAGGGTTATTTGCTATTTGAACTGTATGTAATCCAGGAAAGTGCCAGGAGTTACAACACAAAGAGTAACTTACTTCTTCCATTCCATCCCTCTCCGACTGCCCCATCCTCCACTGTCAGAAAGTACCATGCTGTGCCTACAAGAGCAATTTAAACTCCTCTGTATTATCACCACCTCTCTCAGACACCCGGAGCCAAATTAAAAGACCATCCTGTGAGGCCTGAATTTGCACCTGAGCTCAACTCTGCTGTAGCATCCCAGCAGGCACAGGTAGCCAGCAGCTTCCAGGGCTGCCACAGTCTATGATTCCAGTCAAGTCTGAAAACAAACTCAGGAATTCCAGTGCCCATGGGTGCTGAACTCAGAACTCTCCCAAAACAATTCCTGCCATGTCACTCCCACAGGCACACCCCAACTGTATCTCCCAAGGTTCCCAAGTGATCACCCAGAACACCCGATGCCCAACAACCTCTCCCCTTAAGATACAGGGCTCAGCACCTTTTCACTTCTTCAGCACAAAGGATTTTAAAATCTGACTTTATTTCTTCTCCTCCTTTCTCTCTAAACTCGCAGAAAATCCCTTTTGTTTCAGGGCATTGCAACAGCAAATCTGTTTGTTCTTTGGGCATTTAAACGTTCCTACCATTGACATTTTTAAAGCCATGAGAAAGGCTGTTAATTGGCTGGGATGCTGATTGCCATAACAACTGGCTAATGAACCATCTGGCAGCATATGTAATATTTATTTATACATTCCAAAAATCACAGCTCGAGCTCAGGACAGGCTCTTTTTCAAGGACAGGGGCAGCTCACCAAGGTGCAGATGGCAGGGGAGCACCAGGGTGAGTTTTATGGACTGCAGGGCCCACAGGGACCACTGTGAGCCTCTGGTCCACCCCAGGACAGACATGAGCAAGCTGTCATGTCCCACAGCCACCCCTCCTGCAAGGTTAGCAGCTCCTGATGGATAACCAGGAGGGGAAGAGGGGGCTCAGCGGCACAGGGCTGCCATGCTCCGGGACACCCTTCCCTCCTCCCATGCATAGGGCAGCATCGGAAAAGTCAGGGCTGGAAGATGTGGGAAAACACAAATTTGGGAGCAGCACTTACTGCTGTCCTCCTCCCCCCCCTCTCTCGGGACAGGAGGACCCAAGTGCTCAATGGTGACGTGAAAGTTCACATTACAGATGGAAAAGGGAGGGGAGTTCCCCAGGAGCACTTCACCAAGCTGCTTTCCTCACAGGGAGCTGGCATTTTTAGGAAAAGCCTCTCCCTGGCAGCTCTCAGCTCCCATCTGCCAGCAAACACCCAGCCCCTGTGAAACACCCTTCTTCAAAACCCAGGGTCTGATCCTGACCCGGCCTGAGGCAGTCTCTGCTCCCCTCCAATAGCAAGAAGCCCCCATCATGGCCTTCAGAGAGTACACAGTGCCCCTCTCTGAATCCAGCAGGATGATGCTGGAGGTTCAATGGGGAAGATGTATTTTTAGACTGGTGCTAAAGAGGGAGAGAAGGGAGCGGAGGAAGCCCCATTGCACAGGAGTCACGTGCGTATGCAAAAGGAGCCTAATTGCCCCTCTTTAGAAACTAATCACTCGGGATTTTACAAGCCACATTATAGAACCTGACATGCTTATTTTTCCTTTTATTATGTTTGTAAGCAGTGATCCTATTGAAAAGAAAATCAAACCCTATTTTTACCAGTCACAACCATCTCCCTTTTTCTTTCTGCCTGCTTTATTTTCCTTTCCATCAGTTGAATAGAGCAGCATTTTTATGTGTATTAATTGCCCTGTAAAATGCCCTCAAAGTCATTAGAATTCCCCATTGAAAACTATTATCTGTGCCATTATGTCTTTGCATTATATTTATTTAAATGCGCCTCTTTAGAATTAGCTTATTTTTAACAGCTAGCCATGCCTGAAATATTGTTCCAGGCCAAGCTGTTCTCAAATCTTTATTTTATTTTTTAATGATAACTTCATAGAAGCTCTTGATGCTTTATCCTGAGTGGCATCACGGTCTCATAGCTCTTAACCCTCTTTTCCTTTTGCTATTTCAGAAAGCCAGGCAATAGAATTTTCTTTGGAAACAAGACCTTCTTACAGCAGGACTGCAAAGGTTTCTGCTGCAGTTCCTGGCTGTCATACTCATTTCAATCTGTTGATTGCAAAGGTGAGTAAAAGAATAAACCCACTGTGATTTCCTACATGTAAAGCAAAGCTGCTCTCCCCCCTCCAAATACCCATGCAACATTTTCCACCCATTCTGACAGGTAATTTGGTCAACACTTCGACCCCCCCGTGGCTTGAGTGGCTCCACTTCTAGAAGCATTTGATGGTGAAGATTTGAGGCAGTACTCTCTAATCCCAAGAGCTGTTTCATGGAAGTATTTTGTGCTTGGAAGAGAAGGTCCTGCAGTGGGAAGCTGTGTTTCTGACCAACCTCGCATGCTTTTTGGCCAGTGCCACCCTGACACTGGGCTTTTCCATGCCAACAAGCTCTCAAGACGTATGGGACACCTCCAGGCTTAGGCCTGGGTGCAAGCACAGGAAAGGCCCCTCATAAAAATTAGAGCCTGGACACAGACATCAGCACTTCACCCCCGTGTTTCCCCATCCCTGCTGTCTCTATGGAGGGTCCTCCCTGCAGGAAGGAGCCAGCCTGGCACGGCAGCAGCACCTCCCCCCGGCTCCTCCTGCTCTGCACCATTTTCATATTGTAATTAGAGCAGCCGTTGTGCGTCTGCCTTCATTAACCAGCACCAACAGTTACTGAATGGGTGGACGTGGAACCAGCACTACCCCCATCCATAACCTCTCCCCTGAGACCCAACAGCAGTGCCCTGTCCCCACTTTGTGCTGCCAAACCGTACCACTGCCTCTCATTATTACATACCCCACTGAGACCACTCCTCCTTTCATCCCATGTCATGCACCAGGATAACTGGCAGCTCCTGCTGAATGACTGAAGCAGTCAGCATTACCCTCTGGTCTTACCACAGCAACATCCCTGCCTATTTCTTCCTGCTGACACTTTGTGCCTTGAGGTCCACATTTTAGAGGCCTTAACACCCTCCTTGGTACCCTCCTTCCTTGGTGCACTATGAGAACACAGTCAGGGACGTCTGAAATCTCTCCCTCTCTCTGGGCTATAGAAAAACCCTTCATCTGGACACAGAGAAGGAAACATGCGCTGGCTGTAGTATCTCAATTGGTCTTGTGTTAATGGTGAGGCTCAGCCAAGAGCACACAAGGTCTCAGGTGGGATATAGGGTAGGTTATGTGCCCCAGTCCAGTGCAAAAACCAAATGCATGCAGGTCCCTTTGCTCCACTGCCCATCCCAACAGCTGGGGCTAGGCGCAAGGCTGTGGCCAGGCTGCAGCAGGAATGCACTCATGAGATTGTATTCACAATGAATCCAGCCCATTTTCCTGCTCCCTGGATGCAGCAGCTTGGTGTAGATGGGCTTTCTGTTCAGGCAGGAGGGCTCTGCCAACCACCTCAGCAGGGAAGAGCGCTGTTATTCTTTATAAACATATTTTCCACAGAGCACCAGCAAAATCTCAATTTTCAACCCATCCTTCATAACATTTCTTTAGAATATTTAAGAGTGACAGCAGCTCAGATCCTATCTGCTCTTACATCCTCCTTCATTTCCTTTTGCGGCATCCAGATGACCTGTACAGGCCAATATAAGTCTATAAAAAGATGGACAGATACTTCTGACACCGACAGAAAGCTTCTGCTCCAGCATCTAGCAAGTATTCCCCCAAAGGCAAGTAGAACCTGAGCGCTTTATTACACCACCTCCTTCTTTATCTGGCAGAACAGCAGCACATCAAGTTTAACCCTTCCAAGGCTGACTGCTTTCTACTTGCTGTCCGGATGCACTCAGGAGCAATTCAGGTCAAGTTTCCAGTTGACATCAGAGCAGTGAGCTTGCCTCTGGGAGATCAGCTCCAGACCTACCAGGTTTCGCACCATCATAAACCACCAAGTTTTTCTGCCACTAGATGAAGCTTAAAAACCCTAAAGATGACTTGCCCCTTCCCAGCCCATGCCTTGGCAGGCCCCACTGAACAAGCTGTTGGTATCCAGGGTCCGGACTCTGGGAAACTCAACGTTTGGCATCTACTTGCACATACGTGAAAAGCACCAAGAAAAGAACGCAATACGTAGCGGAGCACTTGGCTTTTCCCAAGGGGTGGATGTGGCATGCTCAGCTCCAGGGCTGGATGGGGCATAGACACTGATTCCCAGCGCAGTGCCCAGCTACTGCCATAGGATTTATATAAAATACAAAATACCCTCCACAATTAGAAAGGATTTGACTTCCAGGGATGCCCCATCCCTGGCAGTGTCCAAGGACAGGTTGGAAGGGGCTTGGAGCAAGCTGCTCTAGTGGGAGGTGTCCCTGCCTGTGGCAGGGGGTTGGAACTGGATGAGCTTTAAGGTCCCTTCCAATCCAAACCACTCCATGGTTCTAGGATATCGATCTGCAGATTTCACTGACATTTACAAATAAATGATGTATTGCAGTTTTCATTTTGCTTGCTGGGCTGACCCTAATGGCCTTTACATAATTTACTTTTGATTAAAGAAGTGCTTTGACGCAGAGAACTAAAAAAAAACCCAACAAAGAAAATCAATACAATTAAGAGATCAGCTTTAAGACAATGTGTTATGGCAGGAAAAAGAAGAAAGTCAAATTCTTTGAAGATGCTGGTATTAAAGTGTGATGTTTAAAGACACTCTGGAGAGGAACAGATTATCCACTTGCCATGGGTTGGAAACCAGCTCATTACACATTACAGGGTTCAGATGGACTGAACTTAAGGCCAGACTGTGGCAGCAGGTTCAGAAACAGTCTCCCTTTTTGCCATGGTTGTGGCAGCATTTTATATTCATAGATAGCCATAACTCACCTGCATAAGAACAAAAAGGAGGAGCAGGCTCCACCATTCACCTCAATACATTTAAATATTTAGCAGTGTGCTACAATGTAGATAGGATCTACGGGAGCTAGTGGAAAAATAACTTACCCCGTTCAAGAAAACAGGGGTTTGCATTAGCTAATGCAGTGTCATATGTTCACTGAAACACCAAAATGTGCCAAATAATGGTGATAGGAAGTTAAAGTAATATTCTGGTAAAGAATATCCCAAAATCAATTTCTTTGGCAACTGACCTGTTCAGAGAATACGTAACTAGTGAGTAGTCTTGGCCCCTGCATAAAGGGAATAAACACAACATGCTTGCATGTGTGAGGCATGACCAAAAGAGGCTTCTCCTCTTTATCGATTCCTCCCTCTGAGCTATGCCACACAACTCCAACGTATAAAAAGGACATGGAACTGCTGGAACAAGTCCAGAGGAGGGCCATGAGGATGATCAGGGGCTGGAGCACCTCCCGTATGAAGACAGGCTGAGGAAGTTGGGGCTGTTCAGCCTGGAGAACAGAAGGCTATGTGGAGACCTCATAGCAGCCTTCCAGTACCTGAAGGGGGCCTATAGGGATGCTGGGGAGGGACTCTTCGTCAGGGATTGTAGTGACAGGACAAGGGGTAACGGGTTCAAACTGAAACAGGGGAAGTTTAGATTGGATCTAAGGAGGAAATTCTTTCCTGTGAGGGTGGTGAGGCACTGGAATCGGCTGCCCAGGGGGGTTGTGAATGCTCCATCCCTGGCAGTGTTCAAGGCCAGGTTGGATGAAGTGGGTGGGATGGTTTAGTGTGAGGTGTCCCTGCCCATGGTGGGGGGGTTGGAACTGGATGATCTTGAGGTGCTTTCCAACCCAAACCATTCTATGATTCTATGCTGTCTTCTAAGAAAACTGGGAGGAAGCTGTTCCTTGGGAACACAAGTCACTGAGATGGCACCAGGCTCATCATGGGTATTCTACAATGGCTGTGAGCTGCCTGCCCTGTTCTCCTCTTGTGTACGCTGAAAGCAAATAATGTGGAAAGGGAGGGAGGAAAGGAACAAAAAGATGTGAGTCCAAGCAACACCCCAGCTGCAGCACACTTACTCAGAAAGGCAGCCTGCATGCAAGCTGCAAGGCATTTTGCTTTGCTCTTTTTGTATTCTTTAGCAAATCCAAGGTTTGACTGAGTCCGGATCCCTGGATGGGGAACCAAAGATCCTGCAGTGCTAAAGTTAACAGAAAAAGCTTGCTTTTGCCACCAGTGGGCACAAGATGGAGTCTTAGAAAGTGCTGAACTGTACAGGGCTGGTTACTGTGCATATCCTTAAATCCCCAAGTCCCCAGATCCTCATTGCAGCCCCCAGACTCTGGAGGTACCCAGTCCCAGCAGGAGCTGCACTGCATCTAGGCACTTCTGCTTCTGGTGCCGCGATTTAACTTGGCATTAAGAGACAAGAGAATTAGGCTCAGCATTATTTATAATGAATGACTTTGTATTCCCTGAGTCATACCGCTTATTCATCCTGTTATTTTTGTTATCCCAAGAACCAGCGTTCTGTAAACTCTGCAGGGATGTTTAGGAAAGGTAAAGCTGTTTGCATTCTTTTCTCTCTCAGCACAAGTCATGATTGCAAAAAAAAAAAAATCCCAGACAAAACAAAGCCCCAGAACTACACACATCAAATCAAATAAATAAAAACGCAATGGCACTGACTGATCTGAAGAAAAACAATCAACTGTGAGCCAGTTTATTCAATCTGCCTAATGTAAGAAGGTTGCAAACATCCCACTGTTTATTCTAGGACTTTTTTTCCCTTTTGGCAGCAATAGAAACAACTAACGCAGAGCCACTCGCTATTCAATTTGAGGGCTGAATACAGCAGAGCTCAACGCCAGCAGCCGAGGGGCGAAAGGCACTTGGCCCAAAGCCTTTTTGCAATGATTCCTGCAAAATTTATTCTTTGTAAGCCATATTTAAGAGGAATTATCCTCACTGTGACACCCCAAAACATGCACAAGGCTGCTGCCGTTCCTTGATTAACCATTTGAATAATTTCTTTAAATCTGCCAGACATCAGCTCCTGTCATACCCTTCTCCGCCAGCTTGAGGAATACTTTGTACCTGGTACTTTCTCCCTGTGAACATATTTAAACAGCACCATCAGGTTGCTTTCTAATCTTCCCTTTGATAAGCTAATCAGATTGATCTCCAGAAGCCTGTCACCGCGAGGCACGTTTCTCAAACCATGGAATATGCCTCACACCTCCTGACAAAGCAAGCGCCCGTCCCTGGGGACGAGGCATCCTCCAAGTTTCAGAGACAGGGTGGAGACCCTCAAGGCACTTCACGAATATATTGGTCTCCTGCCATGGCTCAGACTAATGAGTGTCTTGGCCTAATCACCTGAGAGCATCTTGTTTTGAAACTAGACAGATGACACTGAACCTGAGCAGTTACCCTTAGAAATTGCATCTATGCTTTGAACAAGCACAAAACCGTAAGAAAGGCTGCACAAAGCTAAGCCCCTGTGCAATTCCCACTTGGGGCTTTCAAAGCCGAGTTGGATAGTGCTAAGAAAAAGAACGCCTCATGGCGGAGTTGCCCATAGGGGAGTGTTTTGCCCTCCCAGGTGAGCAGGCAATGATGGGGCCAGTGTTACCCACCCAGAGCCAGAGCCAGCACCCACCCTGCAGAGCAGGCACCAAGGGGGCAGCAGCAAACAGAGCTCTCAGGGAGGACCATCTTAAATTTGGGAAAGGATACAGATGCAGAACAACCTGGGAAAGGTGTTGCTATCAAGAGATGCTTAATACAAGAATAATTTGATAATATTATCTTTTAGGTTCTTTCTGTAACGCAACATTTAACAAACAAACTTGCTTCCAAGACAAGACTTCTTTCCACATGCATTATTAAGCAGATCTTAGTCTGAAACACACATGAGCTCAGGTTAACTCTGCACCCCTCAACTGTCCCAGAGAAATGAATGTTGAGGTACAGAGATCACTGCTGCGGTGCCAGGCACCAGTGCACTGCAGTCCCCGGTGCTCCTCTGCCACACTTCACACAACAGGACAGCACTCCACTTTTCCAGGATGCATTTGTGGTTCTAAACACCCCCTGGCATCATTAAACCACAAATTTGCTCAGAAATCCTTGCATTGTATCCCAGAGGAGATGAAATACAGTCACTTGCAAGCGAGAGAACAACAATAAAAGGAGAATGAATGCTCCCTAAGTGCTTCCTAAACCAAAAATATTTGATATGCAGGCTGTGTACTTCTGCAATTATGAAGCTTCCAGCTCTGAGCTGGAACAGATGGAATTTTTTTCCCCTGTCTCTCTTTGGTGATAAGGTGAATGGTTTCCTCAAGGGAAGAGTAGACAGAGTTGCTGAGTTGGCAAGGCTTGTGCCAAGCAGCTGGTTCCTGATAAAATGATGGGTCTGGATAGGCATGGTCTGGGAAGTAGCATAAGGCCCTTTCTGTCACCAGCCTTTCCAAGGAGGAATTGAAACGGTCACAGATATAGTCATTAAAGCATGTGAGATGGGAAAACAACTGTCATGATGGGAAGTTACTAGAAAGTGATGCAGATTATCTGTGTATTTGTTAAAGTGGATTATTTCCTTTGGACCTCTTTGCACTGCAGCTTATAAATTCAGCTTGAGCACTTCTGGACAAGCATGTACCTGATTAGATGCTCAGTTAACATTGGTAAATCTCTGAATATCTATGCAACCCCCAAAGCAAAATGTAAGCTTTCACCAAAGTAACTTTACTATCTCTCCCAGGTCATGTAGGTTTGAAAGATAGGCTCACAAGTGTCAACAATCTAAAGCCGGTGGAAACAAAGGACAAGCACACACATCCTCCCTCCATGCCCTTTTGGGAAAAGAAAACCCCACATACATCTAAAAATACAGATTAGGTCAATTGCTGAAGAAGCTGAGACTGAGCTTCCAGATGAGAAACTAAATAATTCACTTTGAGAAATGTTACCAGACTCTTTTCAATGGGCTGAAAAAGGTTAAACTCATGTTAGCCACATAACAAATGACATACAACATTATAATGTCCATCTGCTGGTGGCATTTGCTCTGTTCTCCTCTCCCCTTTTTCTCTGAAGCCAGAACATTTTGTTGCCTAATGCTATTTTCATGCAATATCCATCCCTGCTGCTCCTTCATCCAGCTCTGCAGAGCAGGGCTTTGTGGTTTAGATAAGCATCAGCACTCCTAAATGCTTATTCAAAACAAGCCACCCACCATGCTGCAGACCTGCCTGTCAAGGTGACCAAGCTGCATGTTCAGAGCAGAACCAACTACTAAACATCAGGAAAAAATTCTTCCCTGTGAGGGTGCTGAGGCGCTGGCGCAGGGTGCCCAGAGAAGCTGTGGCTGCCCCATCCCTGGCAGCGTTCAGGGCCAGTTTGGATGGGCCTTGGAGCAACGTGCTCTACTGGAAGGTGTCCCTGCCCATGGCAGGGGGCTGGAATTGGATGAGCTTAAAAGTCCCTTCCAACCTAAACCATTGCAAGGTATTTGAGGGTGAAGGCAGCAGCACAGCCACCAGACACGCCTGCTCCCGATGGAGACTCGCATAGCAAAGCAGTGGGGAGGGTTCTGTGTCTGTCAGAGAGAGGGACTCTGCTGCCTTCACCGAGAAATTGTTTGCCGTCTGTAATGTCAGGGGCTCTGCCCTCCATTCTTTTCCCAATCATAACACAACAAAGCCATTTGGATTTCTGAAATGTCACTGTGTCTACCCAGAGACCTGGCTCAGACAAGGTAATTATCCCTTCCTGTCACCCTTTCATATTCTGACTTGTTTAAAAAGAAGTGGTTTTTACTGAGTCTGTCAAGCAGTGTCCTAGGAAATGTTCCTGGCTTCCAGGTGAAACAAGCCAACTCCAGAGACACTGCCATGCTGGGATGCCCTGCTGCAGGCCACCTGCATGAGGCTGCACGTGCATGAGCCGTCCCATCTCTTCTCAGCACTACCACAGGAAAGCACAAAACCAGGTCAGGGGTTTAATACCTGTACAGGTAAATCCCCACAGGAAAAAATCTCTACAGCTGATGATGCTTGTAAGCTGTTCAATACCCAGACCCATGTCAGGGAGACACAAAGAACAGCAGGGGAGTACGATGCTCAGTTCTCAAGGATTTCAATGGGATGAGGGAAATAAACTGCATGGGACTCACCTGAAAAACATCTCGCCTATAACGATCATTCAAGTTAACACTGACCACAGGGATTCCCACTTACTCACTGCAGGGCTTCCCTAGGCTCTCCAGCAACAACTGAACTGAATCCCACAACTTGTTTCCTCCTGCGTAAGAACCACTTGGCTGCAGTCTGCTGAGATCCACAGGATAGAGCATGGGCTTGACTTAATCACAGCAGCAACAGGGCTTTTAATCCCAAAGAAATAAGAACAAATGAAGACCAGATTTCGACTTTGGACATGATACAGGGAAAATAAAGGAATCATTACAGAAAGCAAGCAGTTAACGGTCACGAATGTGCTAGAGGTATTCCAGTTCTGGAAGGATATTTAGGTACCTATCAACACTTGTGAATTAGGCTCATTACTAAAGTAAGACTCCTCTTGCTTTCCAGCCTTGCACACATGGTAAAATTAGACTGGGAGAGATCGGAGGAGGTCAGTTAAATCCTCATCAGGCCCTGTTAAGTAGCCTCTGCTGCCATTCATACTGAGCACTGGGATTTGATATTAACCAGAAGCATTTGGCTGCTTTTCTGCTGGAAAAAAATAAGCACATTTTAAAGGGGAGAGATCTTATCTTTCATTTTATATAGATCAGTTCTGCAGCATCTTGATATATTTATAGTTTTAATACATAACCATAAATGCCCCCTAAACAAGGGATATTGCACCTTTAGATTACTATTATTGCTTTATTGCTCATTGTAACCGTAAATTAAGAGCTTCCCCTAGCAATGCTGAAAGAGTAAAGAATTAGATTACAATGTACATACACAAGAGCCTATTAAGGCATTGCTATTCCATAAAAGTCTTTATAGTTTTTAAGTGTACACCTATAAGTGTTTCAATTAAAGAACTACATGCTTGCCTAGTAATTGCCCTCCCATTTGAGATACGGCTTTGCAGCAAAAAAGAAAGAAGCAAGACTAAAAGGTGGAAAATTAGAACATAAAACATTGAATATGAAACTGCCATAAAGAGAAAACCATGGGTTTAAATTATGCTTATTAGAGTCATTTGCATGGTTTAACTCTTGCTCTCTGGTTGCTGTATGGAATCTGATGTTCGTTTCTCTGGACAGAAAACCCTCTCCTTGGGTGTCATGAGTTCTCAAGCCTTGCAGGAAATCAGTCATTGGGATGAAATGGCTTGTTTTCTGGAGAAAAACTGCCACCATAAATCACTCCAGAATGACTGTAGAGGTCCTTCAAAGCCAGGACAACATGACAGAAACATCAAGTCCTGATTTGGGATTCCCAGAGCAGAAGACAGACGTGGTGACAAGAACCGTGTCCCTACCTGTCAGAAGGATGACATCTTGTGGTAGGATGGGTCAAAGGACCACAAACTAATTAAATACAGTAAAGGAAGCCAACTTCAACATACTACAAAGAGGACAGGGCTTTGTGCAGACATTACAAGGGGAAAGTAGAACTTCAATCAACTGCCCTTTGATTTTCATTACTTTAAACTGCGGGGGGGGGGGGGGGGGGGGAATGTATCGCTTGTGCTTTGGTAATCACCTCCAAGTTCACCAGGGAGATGTGCCTGCTCATTGCAGAACCTCACATAAGCCCTTCTGGTCCCCTACAGTATTTCTGTGTGGGTACCCTCACCTGAAAACTAAGCCTGGGAGATTGTTGGGGCTGGCCTTTGGGTTTCATTTCAGCCATACACTGTAATCCAGCAGCTCCAAGGGGGGAACACAAAAGATGCACTTGGAAGGTTACAGAAAGGGAATTAATAAGGAAACTCACTGTATCACCTGCAGAGTCACTCTCCTGCTTGTGACTGCTCTTGAAAATAGTCTCAGCCTCTGTAGCAAACATCAGTTCATTGTTAACCTCAAAAGCAGCTATTTGTATGAGATAAGTTCGTGCATGGGGGGCAACTGGCATGAGATATGGAACTTGACACTTTACATCCTCTGAAGCTTGCCTGGCATCAGTGACAGTCTGTGCAGCATTTCTATGTGCAATTCTTCAAGAACTAAAGAGTGGGATGGGAGGTAGAAATGGGTAACACTCGATAAGCAGCAGACATTAATTAATGCTATGTTACAATGGAATCCAGCTGAAATAATGTATGGAGGCCACATGAATAGTAAAAGGAAATTCATCATGGTTAATGCTATTACACTGAATGTCAAAGGCAGCAGTGATGATTTGCCACTTACTGTATAATGTAATGTAATCTAAATGCAATTCTGGTTGGATAGCTTTGAACATCCATATTGAGTAGGACTGGGAGAAAAAACAGGATTCAGTCCTTCTCCATGGGCAGTCTACAGTACCCTCAACTAACGTGCAAGTCCAGCTTCTGAATGAGACATCTGTTTGCCAGGGTATGACCAGAATGGATTTTAAACACAGGTATATGGTATTTGTCCTCCTTTTTTCAGGTTCACTGTAACTTCTAGGCATGCTTGGACCCCAAATCTGGGGTCAGATTCCAGCATTATTTTGGGGTAAGCTTCAAAAACCTTCTTTCTCCTCTCCCATCACACATTTCTATGTCATTCTTCTTACTGGGAACATTCTCTACGTACATTTTTTTAAGCTCTTTCCAGTGGATGATGCCCATCCAGGAAAATTTAAGTCTCCTTACAGACATCCGGTTTTAATGAACATGGGTGAGACCACAGGAAGTGGTTACAGCCCATGAGAGTCAAAGCAGGGTGACCAATCCAAAAAGATCTAACAAACTCATCAATATTCTACAATAAAAGCTTTTCCTCTATAAAAGAACATCTCCACCAGACTTTCCTCAACATTCCTTCAACACAAAAATGCTTCTTTCAGAAGCAGAATGCTTGTTTAAAGCATTCCAGAACAAATCCCACCTACCTACGTTCTATCTATCAGGCAGTGCAATCAGCAAGTCCACTTCCACAAAAAAAGCCTTTTGCCTGGAATTGTGCACGATTTACATCGTTCTTCCTCCAAACCATTACGTGTTGAGTTTCAGTAGAGACTTTTGGGAACAGAACTCAGTTCAAGATGGTTTTGTAACATCCGACTTATTTTCCCTGCCACAAAAGCATGAGAAACGCAATCCTGTAGTGATTGCCTGATATATGTAACACTCTCTAAAGCCATTGTTACACATTTCCTTTCAAAAGGAGATAAAATACACAGGGATTTATTTTTATTTTAAATATCTAAAAAACAGCATTCACTGCAGCACTATAGATTCTAATTCCTTGAAAGAAGTAATGTATAACACTTGCAATTCATTTCACTGGAGTCCCACACAACGGTCCTACTGCTGGTTTGTCCGTGAAAGAAAAACATTGAGCTCTCCAGTAACTTTAGCTTATGTTTATGAAAAGAAATACACTTATGTATCTTTTAGAAGATTCTAAATAGTTATTATTTATTTATGGAGCCCTGGAAGCATGCTAGGCATTTCACAGGCACGCAAAGAGAACCTGCAGTCTAAACAGTCAACAAATAAACCCAGCAGAGAAGGGAAGAAGAAACAAACCTTCTCTTCTCAGTATTTCTTGTCTTTGACACACTGCCCCACCTCTGCCGCTTCGTCCAAATTTTCATCTTTCTTACAACTGCTCTGCACCTTTTCCAGCATCATTTGTGCCAAAGCAGGGAGTGGGTGGGAAGGGACTTCTGCATGATGGGTCCCTGCAGTGAGAGCATCCAGTTACACTCAATATAAGTGAAAAACAGACAGAGCTCAATATATGCAACTTGGGTTGTGTCCAGGCATAGCGAGGTAAAGACATCTGTGAAGTGCCACTGCTGGGTGATGGGCTCAAGTCAAGACACAATCTTACATCCACCACACTTAGACACCCTCAGCCTCACAGTTCAAACCCCTTTGCAACCCCAGGATGATGATGAGAGCAGGAGGAGGACCCCAGCTGTGAGCTGATCCCACCTATCAGACAGCTATGGAGAAGGCTGAATGCTTCAAGGCACTGGTTTTTGAAACATCCACCAGGCAGATCTCACCTCATGGACAGCCTACATAGGACAACTGGAAATGAATCTTCACACCCCACAGCGACCACCACAGAAGTAGCTGTTGACAGATTGGTCCTGTACCAGGCACCAGCAGTGGTTTCTCAAGGCCATCTCCCGGGTACACAGACTGGTTTGGGTTGGAAGGGAACTTAAAGCTAATCCAGTTCAAACCTGGGGAGTTCCTGGGGCTTTGTGGCTCACCCTGCAACATCCACAGTGTGCCAGATCATCAAGCCTCACTCTTTAGTGTTTAAGATTATTTCTTAGCACCTGTGCTCAAGAGAATCTGCCTGTGCCATGATGCAAATGAAAAATCATTATTTTTCACTCCTTACCCATCTCATTGTTCCAGGTCTCTTCCTCACCCTGCTGTCTGCAGCCTACAAACACAAAGGTGAATACTGGAGAAAATGAGACTTCGTTTTTTTCTCCCTTTCCTTTGAAGGAGCTAACAAGAGCCAGGGTGACATTTATGGAATAATTAAAGGCAACGTTGATGAGCCCAGTAGTTGCAATTTTGCTTTTCAATTGAAGAACCTTTTTAACTCTGTGTCATCTCTGGTCAGCAGCTTTACAGCTGTGACAAGTCATTTTTACAGAAACACTGTTAGAGGTTGTAAACTTTAATGACCTTTTCCTTTCTCAGTCCTTGTTTTTCTAAACCTGTAATTAAGCAGTGCTATCTATATGTATTGAAAGCATAAGAAAAAAATGCATATTACTATAAAAATCATCTCTGTGCTCACCACTACAAACTCTAACAGTGCTGCAACCCCAGATTCAGCTGTGGCCAACCCTGCAAGAGGAGTCATTACTGTAACTAAATTAGACCGTTTGTTTTCTTTCCCTCAAATCGAATTGTGTAGGAGCTGCTTTATTGCAAAACAGACATTAAAATTCCAGCTAGACCTCAGAGAGAAAGTAATTTCTATTTTATCAGCACTGTAAAGCTGTCTTTATGTTCTGAAGCAGGAAATATTGCAGGGATATTTATAGCTTCAGCACCAAAGCAGTTTGAATAGAAACGTTCCTGCGGTCGGCAGAGCTGTCACGCTGCTCGCTGGAGCAGGGAATTTTAGTGAATTTGTGAATTACTGTTTCTGGCTTGACAAGTCTTTCAAGGAGGCTGGTGTGTGTCTGGAGCTGCTCTGTGATTTCAGGATAATGATTAAAGACTTGGATCACTTTCAGAGATGTAAATGGTAACTCGGAGATAATCAGTTCCTATCAATGAGACCCTCTAACAAAGACCAAGGTGTCCAAACTTTGCTGTGCTCCAGTAGCTCAGCACTGGGCTCCCTTTTACTGCTCCTTTTCCACCAGCTGGAGAAGTTGGTGTATTGTGGCACTACGAATGCCTGTTCCTCACTGCTGCCCAGGATTTCCACAAAGGATTAGCAGCTTCTCCCTTCTATCACCTTTGAGGCACAGGCAGGAATTTTGCCTTATTCATCTTTGTCATTGTCCTCTATAGTGGATTTAATACTGCCATTATACAGATGAATAAACTGATGCATGGAGAAAATGGGATCATTTATCTTAGCAAACTTCCTAACTCTGTGGAAGAGGCAGGAGAGTACTGTCGATTTTCCACATATTTGTGACCACCCTGGCCTTTGGAATTAAACAGGGGTTATTAACAGGCTACACTGGGAGGAAATGTACTCCACTCCCTGATTAAGCCTATCCATTATCATACATGTGGTAACAGACTGTTTTAGGAATCCACAGCACAAGTATTACAAACACACTGCAGAATTCAGCTTAACAAATGTTCCTATCATGCTGTAAATAAAATCATTTACATTGTGGTGGCAAAACACATCTGTAGCCCAGTAGCCATTAAGAAGGTCAAACTGAGTTTTCCATTGCTGTGTTAAATTGTGGATTTACAGTGGGTTTTAGAGCCAGTGACTCTTGCCAGATGCAAGAAACCATCTGAAAAGCTTGAGGAGTTCCTGCCTGTCCTTAGTTTAAAATAGATCTAGTTTCATGTCTCCAAACCTCACACTGCACATGGCAGACCAAGGTTCTCCAAGGTACCTCACTATATCTGCACTGCACTGCCTATGAGGTCACTCTTTAGGTACAGACAGCAGCAGCTCATTCGCGTTCTTACCCATATCCGTCTGACTGCTTAGGCAGGACTGAACTACAGGGTTTGCACACAGACAAACAATTTAGACACCAGGAGCACAGGTTCTTAGCCTGCAACTTGTCAGAGTCTTAGCAAGCCTGTAGAGAGGCCTTGACACTTACACATGAGCTTTTCTAAAGTGATAGTTCTATTGAGTGGAGTCTTATTTTATGGAGCTGCATTGAGAAAGCTGGTGAAAAAGATCCTGCCTGGCCATGACTGCAGCACGAAAGCGGCACATGGGGTTCCCAATACAACTCCTTTGACCCTTAAAATCTTAATCCAAACCAGCTCAGGCCTCAGGCAGATCTCACCTCATGGAAACGAAGTGATTTAATTCAACTACAGTCTTTGTAATGTCCTGGGTCACCCAGCTGCACCAGGAGACAAGAAGCGTCTATCCACCTGCACCAGAACCACCTTTTCCATAGTACATTGAAGACTCCTCTGGTTTGGTATAAGAACAAGTAGCAAAAAAATCCCATAATGACTTTCTGAAACATTAAATAGCAAAAAATACGAAAAGAAGAGCCAGTAAGGCCTGGATTCTGTTCCTATTGCCTCTACCTATAACCAGACTGGATGGCGCTTGGAGCAACCTGGTCTAGTGGAATGTGTCCCTACCCATGGCAGGCGGCTGGAACTGGAGGAACGTTAAGGTCCCTTCCAACCCAAACCATTCCATGATCCATGCAGATACCCAAGGACTGTTTCTCTTCAACAGTAGCAAAGTGCACCATGAAGATGAGATCTGCATACAGTGTTAGTGCACTATTTTCTACTAATCTTGGGTGCCTCAACAGGACTATGAACTTATGGAGCTTCTGCCACTGAAAATGAAAGACAGAGGCTCTCTCCACGAGCTGGATAGTTTATCCATACTTGCAGTTTGTAGCAGTGCATTTCTCTCCCCTACATCTATAAATAAAGCTGGTGCTTTGGCAATTACTGATGTCTGCTGTCATGTTGCAAGGCTGGGGTTTGATGAAGCATGTGGTGTTATAGGCTAATATTTCTCATTTCTAGTGTTCTCTAATTCTATTTCTTATGGAAATTGAGCTACAGTTTTATGCACAATGATTCTTTCTATTTTATTTTTTTTTATCCTCCCTGAGAAATGGGATGGGGGATGAATGATGGAGGGAGAGATTTGGCTGAGTGTGCACCTTGGGAAGTGAGGGGAAAAAAACCAAGGCTCCACACAAGTGCTTTCTGAAGGGATCTCCACACAAAGGAGGGAGTCCTCCAGTACCCACAGAGGCTGCAACAGCAGAGAAAAGGACAAACCCTTCAAGAAGGTAGAAAAGTGTGCTTGAGTCTAAGTAAAACAGATCCTTGACTTCAGGCAGGGCAACAGCTCCATTTGTAAACATTATTTCTGATGGGTTTCCACTTCTCTCTGAGCTCAATTTGTTGTCCGATTTGATTTTTGTTTCAACTTAGCATTTCCCTCCCTTTCAGTTTTTATTCTTCTACTTCTTTCTCATCATTATTCTTTTTCTTCTGTGAATACGTGCAGTTTCCTCCTCTCTTCCCTGTGAGCTTCACTTAAGCCCTAGCATTTATTTGTGCCTCCCAAATCCTATTCCCACTAAATCTCATTCCCATCAAGACTACCTGCAAACCATCCTCCCTCTCCTTTGCTTTGGTTCTTTCCTATCCCATGCTCCCTTTGCTGTGTCTCTGTTTATGCTACATTTAATTAACATCACAGACCTGATCCAGTTCTTACTGAAGTCAGAGAAGATTCCCATTGCTATTGGTAGGTGCTGAATACGAAACAGCAGCTTTGCACCTAGAGGTGACAAGTGTCATTTAGAACTGAGGGTGCTCCAGGAATAACAGGATGAGGCCTGATGTGTCTGCATAGCTAATGCAATCAGCCTAGTGAAAGTAAATGCAGCAGCTTTGCCTTCTGCTCTATCAGGCCTTCAATGGACATATGTCTCCAGGATGCTGATAATAATCAGTTGTTTGAAAGGAATTAGCTGCCTTTTCATTCTTTCCCTCTTTCTACCTCTGCTTCATGAATTTTCTCTTGTGTTTAGTAGACCCATTTATAAAATATAGATTCCTATTGATTTCCAAGGAGAATGAACATTAATATACTCCAGTGTCCATCTGTTTTCTCCCCCACATGGCAGAGAAAAAGATTTATATGACTATTCTGGGTACGCTGCTGACCTGCAATTGAGTCAACAATCAAGTCACACTAAATTAAACAAAGATATATTTCTTTTGCTGGCCTACACAAGCCTGCTCTGCCAGGCAGCCCCTGGGGGAAGGGATGCATCTCCTCCCTTAGGGTCAAGCAAAGCCACATTTATCTGGACCAGAACTAAATTCATACACTAAGATCACCTGAGCAGCTCAATACCATTTACCAATAGGAGTTTTGTCTATCTCAAACACGCTGTAGATGCACCTTATACACCTATAGACATACAGGAATGTCTGTATATATAAATCTCTCTGCATGTGTGTGTATGAACACACCCATGTGAATATACCTGCTTGTTCCTCCCCCTGCCCCAGATGCCCTTCACAATTAAATGAACTCTTCATCTTTAATAATGACCAGTAAGCTGCTTTGCTTTCAGCAGCTTCAATAAGATGCTGTGCCACAGAAAGAGCTTTGAAGAATGAAAAATGAAAGATGCCACAAAACATCTCAAGATCAATTGCTGTAATTATTCTTTGAATAATTTCTCAGCCATTACTCAGGGCCTGCATATTTACATGAAAGGCTATTTTCTAGCCAACTAGAAGTTCTGTAGCTTTTGGATTTACTGCTTAGTGTGTACTAAAGACTTTGCAAGGCACCCTTCGGAAATGCATCCCAAGATTTTTGAGAAGATAAAATGCGCGTTCCCTTAATCTTAATGTCCTTTATCTGTTATTCATTACTGCTCAATACATTTTCTAGGGAGCCTGTGACAATGACAGCCTCGATAGCTTACAACTATACAACTTCTTTTCCCCATTTCCAATAGTGACATTTACAAACTGCCAAGTACCCAGGACGTATGTACCGGAAAGGAGATCTTCATCCTTTCTGCATTAATTCAAGGTTCAGAGTCTCCCTGCACTGCCAAAGGAAGGGATAACAGAAGGGACAGCGAAAGCTTCATAAGCTCATAAATATGTGACAAGCTGTCTTGTCTTATTGCTCCTTTTAGCACCCTATGGGACTGGAATTGATAGTGTAATAGACTTCCTCCCAATGCCACTGAAACCATCAGAAGGGGGTTTAGTTTTATCAGACCTAATTTTTATGCTGACAAGAAAAAAGAATTATCAGTGAAAGGCAAAATGTGAGCTGTTTGCTACAGCATTAATTTTAAACATCTGGAATGGGATATAATGTGTGCAGATGTTTTGTAATGAAGACAGGTTACAAGGAAAATAAAATCTATTGTGTGTTGCTGTTGCTCGTTCATATAAACTGACATCTGCTGAGGCTGGAGGTAGACTCTCATCCAGGCTGGAATAATATTCCATCTGCTATGCTAATGTAGCTGAACATCACTCATCCCTTAAGTCATCCTTGATGGGTCTAGACCTGGAAAAACTGTTCGAGATAATATGGAGGTTATATCTTGGACTTATCTAAATATCTTCTTATACTACTGAGAAATCTCAGCTTAGGCTGTTGAAGTCAGACTGGAACGCCTCTCATCCACACAGGCTTTCACATTCAGACACTCTGAACAGAAGCTGGAATCTAATTCCAAAGGAGCTATTTAGTAGCAAACAGTTGGAAGCTACATTCACAAGATCAAGAGGAAAATGCTGCTCAAATTTATTATATTCACTGGTATATGACAGCCATGATGAACCCAAATGCTGATATTTCCACACATGGAGGCATCTTCCACTTATTTCAGAATTTTTATGGGCTTTTTCTGACCTTGCAACAGAGCAAGTTTGAGGTCTCTGGCTGAAACTTTTGCCAGCTGGAAAACTGTTTCTCAAGGAATGGGATGGTCTTTAAGGTCCCTTCCAACCCAAAGCACTCTGTGATTCTACGATTATATGGAAATGCTCGGTCTGGTTTTGTGTGAAGAGAACCTTCACTCAGTCATTAATGGGGCAGGTACAGGTCCATGCTTATCCCTGACTCCATAGTACATGGCCTTTACATGGAACCATGCTCATTTTCTGACTGAAGCTGCTCAGTACTTACACTTCAGAAGTCCCATCTCTAATATACAAACACCAGCCCAGCACCAGGATGGCACAAATATCGTCCCCACAACAGGAAAACCAGAGGAGTAGGGAATCACAGGCTTCCTTACAGTTTTCCAGTATCCTAGAATTCCATTTCTGTGGGAAATGTCTCCAAGCCATGGCCACAATATCAAACATCTCAATGGGGCTTCTTTTTTTCTTCTCATTTGCTTTTAAAAATTGTTCTTTGATTGAAACCAGTGTGAACCTGGAGCAAGAAAACATGCTCTGCATGCTGAAATCCTCCACTCAGACTGCAGTGGGAACAGGCCCGGCACCACTCGTGCTTGGCAAGAATTGAGTTGCATGTCAAACACTTCAAAACAAAAGGAAAAAAAAAAAGAAAAGAAGCTCAAGGCAACTCCTGGAATAAACCTTTGAGGAGCCAATGAGAAACTGCCACCAAATGAAAGCACTACAAGAAAACGGATGGAAAATGAGAGGAACATCAGAAAATCAAATGACATGTTTGAAAGGGCAAAACATCAATACTACCCAGAGAATTGATAGAATGTGTCATTCTAAAGGATGCTGTAAAGCAAAGAAATCACAAAACGCATTATGACTATGAAAGGGAAAGAGAAAAAAAAAACCTAGCACATGCATCTACCTTTATGGATAGCTCCAGTATCTACAAAATTAGATTTTATTTCAAGACTGAGTGTATATGTATGTAAATACACAAAGGGAGATGCACTAGTGTTCGCAGAAAGTTCGAAGTCATTAGAGAATGACAGTATGTGATACATGAACATTGGCAACATTTGTTCATTTACCTTGCTGAAAACCACAGATCCACTATCTGCGCTTAGAAATTCCTCCCAGGAACATTTCCCCTGAGCTGGGCCTGTTGTGCCACTTGTGGGTTGATGCACCCTCTGCTTGCTCTCTTCCAAGCCACCTGAGTGAAGGGACACACTCTCCAGTGTGTATCTACTGGCAAACTGAATATGAAAAACAATTAACTAAAGCACTTTGATCATCACATTAGGTACTGGTTGTTTACCTCCGGGATCCTTGTGTGAAGAGCCTCTGAGCACATTATCCAGAATACAAGTTAAAGAAATGAGACATGAGGTGTTTCAAATAGGCACCAATTCACTTTTTTTTCCATGCTAGAGGGATTAATTTTTCCTTCATTTCTCCTATGTGTAACACTCTTAAAAGTCAACCTATATCCCCAGTATGAACAAATGAGGGCAGCTTATGAATTAAGACCAGCCTACAGTGTTGGTTGGACTGCTGCTATATGCTCAACATTTCCATTTATACGACCAGGACCAGCAGCTATGACATTAACCAGCCACAGCAGGTACTGACAACCGAGCCTTAGGAAAAATAATAAATCCACTTTTTTAAATGAATATTCAGCCAGTCCAGATAGGGAGAGATCTTCAGACCAGCAGTGCTTGTTTCACTGAGCAGCACCTGCATTCCAGTGGTGGCAGCACCCTGGAGAAAACCACAGGATCCCAGACTGGTTTGTGTTGAAGGGACCTTAAAGCTCATCCAGTTCCAACCCCCTGCCACTGGCAGGGACACCTTCCACTGGAGCAGCTTGCTCTAAGCCCCTGTGTCCAACCTGGCCTTGAACACTGCCAGGCATGGGGCAGCCACAGCTTCTCTGGGCACCCTGTGCCAGCGCCTCAGCACCCTCACAGGGAAGAGCTTCCTCCTAAAATCTAAGAGATGCTAGGAAATAAGGATATTTCTATATTAGGGGATATTATGACATACTAGATATTCCTGATACCTAAGAGAAGGTGTCCTAGAACTCACAGAAAACAGCATAACAGTGAGAAAGTTCCAAGCAAGTGCACAAGAAGGGTTAAGCATGGAGATAAAAGAGGATTTCAGAAGAAAAAGTGGAATTAGATTCAAAAGCCTTAATGTTTAATGCTGATAATGGCACTCACAATATTAAGTGATAATCAGCAGTGAAGACAAGGCCCTTAATGACATGGTTTCATGGTGGCCTTGGCCGTGCTGGGATAAAAGCTGGACTTGATGATCTTAAAGGTCTTTTTCAACCTGATTGCTTTTACCAGCTCCCTTGGGCTGTATTTCTAAAAGCCTGGAGGGTTTTTTCAAAAGACAGCTGAGGCTTTTGGGGTTTTTTCCCCCACAAAACTCCCTGAAGTTGAACAGAATTGGGCTTTTCCTGTTATATTTCAGTGTTTTGAACCAAGACAGAAGAAACAAGCATTCAAATCTTTTGAAACAGCAAGATAATGTTGCCTGGAATTTGCCTGTACAGATGAGGGAGGACAGAAGTGATGTCCAATTTTATTTTTCTTTAATCACAACAGACTCAGTTTGCATGAAAATCAGCCTGCACAGAGACAGGAATCCCTGCAGGACAGGCCCGCTGCCTAGCATTAGAGAGACTTTGCATAAAACCCACGTTTGGATGCTCAGCTCATGCCTGGATTAAGAGTATAGGGTATTTGGCAAACAGAAAGGTTTAGGTGGATTGCAAACAAATCATACCAAAGTATTGAGTCTTCATGAAAAATAAGCTGGTTTTGCTGATAATGCACTGGAGTAGCAAACAACAAAGAGGAAAACAGCAAGATCAAATGAAGGACTTGAGTTCCTATCAAAAGCATGGAAAATGGTAATGTACAACCTGCATCCTTTTGGAAAACGACAATTAATAATAAACAGCAGCATTATTGTGGATTCCTTTGCCCAGTTCCGAGAGCAGCATGTCCCAGCTTGCCCAGGAAGGCCCGCAGCTATGAGACAGCCAAGCTAAGACCTTAAGACCTAAGACAGCTCAAAGGTAAGGCCTTCAAGCAGTGTTTTAGAAGGTGGAATACAGTTACGGCAGTTACTGAGTTCTGTGGTTGGGTCGGGTTTTTCTTTTTTAGGCCTAGCAGTATCAGTTGCCCATCACAGCCACATTTATTGCTAGTACCAGATACAAAGAGTAATGATTCCCTCCCTCACCCAGAACTTTCTGCTCTTCAGAGTATTTCCATGCTTGTACCAAAGTTATCTTTGTGATACAAAAACTAATCACAATTACATGATTTATTATTTATCCAGATACACTTTAAGCACTGAGATTTTTACTGCATTGATCAAAGCCTCCTGGCTTTCTACCACAACTTCCTAAGTTCCTAAGAACAGAGCAACATGCAAAAAAGTTGCATTAAAGAGTGACACTTTTCTCTCTTCATAACTATTCAATGGGCTGCCTCTTTCGTTTTGTTTTCAAAGCAAGATGAAAATGTAGATATGATTTTGGAATAATCACATGTAATCCATTGGTCACAGAAGTCTAAATCCCAACATTTTCTCTTTGAAACTTCAGAACCAGTTTCCCAGCTGCTTGGGCTGTGAGCAGAGAAACATGGCACTGAGCAGTGGGGACCAGGTCCCATGGGATCATCCCCACCCCATCAAAGGGAGCATCTTGCACAAAGACAACTTGAGAGCACCCAATAAAGATCTAGAGTCAGCAGTGAGACAGACTCGAGAGGGGTGTGGAGCAACAGAAAGGTTTTGTGGCTTAAAACTCACCTAGTTCCAGCTCCCTGCCACAGGCAGGGACACCTTCCACTGGAGCAGCTTGCTCCAAGCCCCTGTGTCCAACCTGGCCTTGAGCACTGCCAGGGATGGGGCAGCCACAGCTTCTCTGGGCACCCTGTGCCAGCGCCTCAGCACCCTCACAGGGAAGAGCTTCTGCCTAAGAGCTCAGCTCAGTCTCCCCTCGGGCAGGTTCAAGCCATCCCCCTTGGCCTGTCCCTACAGGCCCTTGACCAAAGCCCCTCTCGAGGTTTCTTGTGCCTTTAGGCACTGGGAGCTGCTCTAAGGTCTCCCCTTAAGGAGCCTTCTCTTCTCTAGGCTGAACAAGCCCTGCTCTCTCAGCCTGGCTCCAGAGCAGAGCTGTTCCAGCCCTTGCAGCATCTCTGTGGTTCATTTCTCTCTGTTTAAGGACTTCTTTTCACATCCCTCCTTGGCTGCTGCATAGCAGAGCTGAAAGTCCCAGCAAATAATTTATAAAGAATACATTAAAGGAGACATGTACTTGCTGCATTCACAAATGCCTGGTTCAGAGGCCCACCATTAACTTGCAGTTATCCATCATTTACTGAATCACAGATGAGCAATCACTGGCCAACTGCTTGCGTTCTTGCAACCGAGACTGTGTCACACTGAAACCGCTTTTGGCTCTGAATTATTAAAATATGGGAAGTTCTAAATTGACTTACAAATGGGACATGTCATAGATCTCCACACACACAGAGGAATCTGCTTTTTAGGCCAGGATCACATGCCAGGGAAATGGCAGCATTAGGTAGAAGATAATTAGGCACAGATTAGTACTAGGAGGGCAAGTCAGGCACTAAAGCTGAAATCAGACTTCCAAAGGGCCAGGGCAAGTTAAATCCCCAATAGGAGAATCAAACAACTGGTAAGAAAAATCCCCTAAGAAACACTAAGATAAAGCATATGATGCATGATACAACTCTCCTGAGAAGAACTGGGCAGAATACCTTTTCCTATGCCATAAACATCTTGGCAGTAACACACCCCAGTTCTCCCATTTCACATGAGAGCGGTCTGAAATGGTACAAAATTCACCATGGAGGAAAAACAATCAGAGATAAAACACAGAAAATTTCTACCACCCAACACAGAGATTCTCTGAGCCATGGACAAGCCTACTTAGAATTCCTGTTCCCAGCAAAATATAAGTTTTTCTACCTTTGGTTTAGCTTTTCTAAAGCAGGAATTCCAGTATAGACCTGTTTCAGTAGAACTGATTTGTTCCAAAGACGAGCTTTGATTCTTTACAAGTAGATACTCCCTGGACAAACATGCACATTCCCCCCAATCCAAACTTCCCTTCCACTTTATTTATAATGCTTACATGCGTTTATATCCATCCTGTATCCTGTAGTCTTGGGATTTCAGAGATGTGGTAGGTCAGGCCTCAACTGCAGAGACACCTGGGTCTTGGCTCAAGGCAGCAGCAACCTCATAAAAGAAAAGATTCATTTACAGCTCTCAATCATTGCAGTCACTGTGTTCAAGTGTGTCTGACTGAGATCCTGGATTATACTGATAAGAATTAATTTCAGAAGCACAATTCCAGCATATAAACTGTGCTGCTTGTTTTCAGATGCCATCATTTAGAGAATGTTCAAGGGAATTGTAAAACAGGATTCACTTTATGATGCGGATGAAGTCGGCGCTGAATTCTAAATGAGCTGGATACCACATGCTAAATTGTGTCAGCAACACCTCAGTGAGCAGAAATATGAGCTCTTCTCTGTCTCTTTGAGACACCTCTCCTTGAGTGATCCATCGAATGGCATCCTTATCAACCTAGACAGAACACACTAGATCTGATGACAAATCTGTCAGTTGTGCAAGGTTTGAGATATGTTTCCAGCTGGGTGTAGTCAGCGCGTGTAACAAGGATGTGGTCTCTCAGATCAGCACTTTCCAGAGTTATAGTTTAGGTAATATATTGAAAACCTATCTGAAACATTAATTCCCATTCCCCGCAGAGATCAATATCCAGTGAAGCTCAGACCTGAGACAGTTCCATAGCCCAGTTTCCTCCTCGCTTCACTGCAATGAAGAGGGATAACGCTCCTCATACCACCTCCTCTGCCAGTGCTTCCCTTGTACTATGAATGACCTGGAGTAGCCACATGAACTACACAAACTGGGAGGTGAGGCTGCAGTTCTGACCCTAAGAGCTTGCAAACCAGGTGAACAGCAATGTCACACGAGTGACTCAATAGAGCTCTGATAATCTCTAACAGTCCAACCATGGATTTTTTCCCAGGGCTATACATCTCCCATGTACAGACACTGGGAATCAGATGTACAGAAAAATGCATGAATAACAGTATTTTTCATATCGCCATATTTGCAAGATTCCATACACTTACAATGAGAGAGCAGAAGTGCTAAAAATAGGGTTAGCTCACAAACTCTAAGAGTATGTTTACTCAAATCATACCTAAGGATCTGGGCCCTGCTCAGCCATGCAGAAGTAATCAAAATGGTCCCTCACATCCCTCAAAACAGAGTACAGCAAGGTTTTACTTTTGACGTTTGTGCATCAAGCCATGGAAAGAAATAGGCGATCACACAGAAGTGATAGATTTTCTTAGCAAGGCTTCAACCTGAAGCACCAGGATACAAGCAATGATAAAAGCAGTGTGCTTTCACCTTGTGTCGTCTCCCCACTGACAGACCAGACCCATGACTAAGATGTAAAGTGTTTACATGTCACCACCATTGACAGACACTTGCCATGGTGTTTGGGCTTTACCCATTGCAGGGTAGGACCTTAAAAGAGAATACATTATTGTATCTCAGTAAGTCAGTGTGGTCAAAATAGCAACTGCCAATTTGCAGGACAGTGTGGGTTCCAATATGTCTGTTATTTATGTTAGAATGGAAATGGGATGGAAGAAATGACAAATACACTTAGCGGATATGATGAGCATCCAGATGGAAAGGCATTATTAGCAAACATTCAAACAGCACAGGCAACTCCTGCCGCTACAGCCTGGGTAGTATATTGGATAGAACATGAGCTTGGAACAGGAATACCTCAAATGAACATGCAGAGAAGAAAAAGTATGAAGGAAAATATCAGTGGCACGGCTGCATATGGCAGCAAGTGCTGTGCCAGGACTGAGATTCCTTCAGCCACCGAGATGAGCTGAGTTGTGCAGCTAAACATCGCCATTGACTCTTTGAATGTCCCTTTGGGATCTGAGGAGAATTAGGAAAACGGGACTTCAGACCTCGCCTGAAGCAATGCATCATCATAAACCAAGTGTACCCAGGCAGATGCAGACAGCTGTGCACTAATCCCACAGCCTGGCTTAGATGAGAAGTGAGAGGAAGGAACAGGCTCTGACTCGGGGCTGGGTTTCTCTGCTGGCACAGCCCACATGTTTATTTCTGATGCCTTTCCCATCTTGTGCTTTCTTGTTCCCATAATGCACATGCTGCTCTTTAGTCTATAATGAACACATACACAAAACACCCCCAACAAACCACCACCAAAGCCAGCATCTTCCTGCCTTCCCAAAGAGGGAATTTATCACTGCCCTCATATGGTGTCAATGCTGACTCCTCACTGCCAATTCCTACAACTCCTGCACTAAAACCAGAGCAATTTACTGACCAACAAGCAGCAGATCCAGGCAGCTGGGGCAATGTGTGGCTCTTTGGCCTTTGCTTTCACCTCTTTGCAGCCCTTTGCAGTCCTGCTTCTCCACTTTGCTCAAGCCACACACATCCTCACAGCAGGTTTGCTGCTATCCACAACATTTCTAACAGGATTCTGAAAATCCAAGCCAGAGAGATGCTGACTATTTTAAGCTTGCCATATTCAAAAGCTTCCTTTATGTCAGAAAGATCTGCACAGGGTTTCCAGACTCCGGTGACAAGGCCCACCGATGAAGAAAAAAGTCTCTTGAACTTCCAGTGAGCTCCCTAACTGCAGGCTTCTGAGGGAATATGAATCCCCTGGTGTCCGCAGATCCGGTACCAATGCAGTGCTTTGGTCTCCACAGAAATCTTGTACTCTGCCTCTAACACAAATGATGAGAAACTAAAACTTAACCTTTTCCACGGGAAAAGCCAAGTGGGTGCCTCTCTGAGCATGAGCTGCTCTTGGCAGGCATTGCTTCTAATATTAGCAGAAAAGAGAAAGGTAGAAGTGGGAATAATGGGAAGCCAATCCTTAACTATTTCATCCCCTTTCATGACTCAAATCAGGCACAATGTTGTGAGAGAAAGCACTAGCAGAGACCACCACCTCAGCATCCCTGTCTAGCTGCTGCTGCCCTGTCCCACCACCTCCTGCCCTTGAGTGACAGCTGACACCCCGCACACAGACCCTGTACCCACAAGTCCCATTCCAAATCCTGCTAAGACTGCCTGCCCTTCATTTATATTCCTTCTCCTGTCAAAGTGATGGTGACATTAATGAGCACACTCCGAGGGGGGTTTTGTGCCAATTAACAATTTCTCGTTAGCTTAATTAGGGGACACATGTTTTTAATCACAGCTAAGAATGGGGAGTGATTGAAGAATTGATTCGCAGCTTTTGAAAGCATCACTGTCAGCGCATGGAATTTAATTGGGCAGATGTGGCTAAAGAAAGAGAGCAAGGGCCTTAAATGACTGCCTAAATCAGCTTCATAGCACACTGAGACACAAGGAGCCACAGCTCCATGGACAGTATTTCCCTATCATCAGCCTTTCAAGACACTGAGAAATGTGTATAGAAGCACCAGCACCAACACAGATTTAATTCTTAGATTAACAGCTGTCATTTTCCAGTACAAATACATTCTGTCTGCTAAGCCCTATGCCTCCTCTGAGACCTCCCCATCTTCTCCTCCATGATTACCTTCCCCAAAGATGAAGGAATTCCAGCAACCGGGTTGGTTTATCTCACATTTCAGTTCCATTCAAAAAAATCTTCTCCTAAACCTTTCAGTGGAAGTGACAAATGACTCTGGGACATCACTCAACCATGGGCAGGTTGAGTGTAATGAGAAGCTCTCAACATCAGCCAGAGCATACAAGATACTCCTCCAGTGAGGCTCTGATCAGGCTCACTGCTGACACAGAAAACACAGCTTTAGTCACAAAGAGGTTAGGCTGAATTCTGGCCGCAGAGATGTGAACTTTCTTTTCCTGAACAACTAATTGAGATGCCTAATTTGAGTTCCTGGATACCACAACTTCACCCTAAGATAGAATCCTTTTTGCTTATCAGGAAAGGCAAATATCACTTCAGAAATGAACACTATCCAGGCCAGTGCCATCTCTCTGGCATAAAAGTCCAGACCACCTCAAACCTCACTTGGTGTCAACATTATGAACTCTTCTCTTAAGTTGACCCAGCAGCTCTCAGAGAAGCAGGAAGCAAGTAAAAGGTGTTCTGAAGTCATCCATCACTAGACACTGGAGCCAGAGTTGGTGCCAATGCAGACTAAAGCTGTGAGACCTGAGCTGGGTGTTTCAAGAAAATAACTGCAGCTTCATTTGCTTTTTCTTAAGGGAACACACTGCATCACAGCACGAGATGGAGACACGCAGACCTATCACAAGGGCTTCATTGCAAAAAATGAAGATGTAATATTCTTGTTGCAGAAAGCAAATGCAACTACTAGCACCTCTCTGCCTCTCCATCCTCATCTGCAGTTGTTGTTTCCCTGTCCATTGTAACTCTAGTTTTCATTTAATAGTGTTACTTAACATATCCCATTTGTCATGTCATTCTAACCTCGCTTTTGAAATAGCAGAACATAACATACTGCAGCATTTGCACAATGCAAGAAATGATGACATTTACCAGCAATATTATATATAGGAATAAAAGCCCCAAGGTCTTTGACTGCAGTAAGAGTACTTATGCAAGTGCCAACATAGTTGGTTTTAAGCAACAAAAATACACAGACGGACAATTAACAGTGTGGGCTTGACAAGAAGAGGTTACCTCTAATGCAGGTGGGTCAGCAGATCTCCACCTGCTTCTGCACTACCTCTACAGACTCTGAATGTAAACAGAAGCCAGCTTTTTTTTTTAGCCTTTTACATCACAGACCACATCACTGCTTTCTCTAGAGGGAGACTAAATGGCTACCCAACTTTAAACACACCTGAAAACAAATGACACAACAGACTTGCATTGCCTTGACCTTGTGCTGGCATTTACACTCACCATTGTAACTCAGTCCCATTTTACACATACACTTTAAATGATCGTACTATGTTCTGGGTGATAGATGTTCAAGGACTACAGCTTTGATGAATATCTGTATTACCCCATGTCTCAGCCACTATGAGTCAGGTCTGCTCTTTTAACGTGCCTTCACTCTGCATCCACAAGCCCATTCCTCTTTCAGGAAACAGAACTGAGGATGTCTTGTCCACTGGTTGCATCCATCAGACTTTGCAGAGTCACAGGTTTTCATTTCTTCCAAGGAATTTCCCTATTAGGTTGCAGGCACAGTGCAGGTATTGCAACAACAAATCCTGGTTTATTCAAAACCATCTCAGAGCCGTTTGTCACAGGCTCACACTGACCTCATCAGAGCTTTGGTGTCTTAACAAATTTGGAATATGCCATCTAAAATGAGAAGGAGATCACTGGTTCCTGAATGTGCATGTAGATATCTTGTTTCTACCCCCGACTTGTTTGTTTCATGCATTTTTCCTTTCCCTACCCAAATACAATAAATACTGTGGCAAGGTTAAGGTCAGAAATAGATGGATTCTCCAAGCTAGCAGACTGGAAATATTCAAGGAATAAAATCAGCAGAACTGAAGCCAGCAATAATAGCTTTCATCTGTTATGTTTGCCTTCTCTCACTAATCTAATGCCCATGTTTTCGTAGGAAAGGAGTTAAACATAACTTTTTTTCCTCCCAGATTTATGAGTAATACGTAGCAGATCAGGCAGCTCACTCATGCAAACAGCAGCTTGCCAGTCTGCAGAAACATTCATCTTGAATACAATTTGTATGTGGGATTTCTTAACAATGTTGCAGTCCTTGGGTAAGTGTAGCTATTGATTTCACCTTTAGAATAGCAATTATAAGATATATATGCAATGTCAGTGTTGCTGTTAATGAAACTTATCTCCCCTACTCAGTATTCTGCTTATTTTCTTCGCTATAGAACCTGAGGAAGTTAAAAATCATGCTGCAGTACGAGTTGGTGATGTATTACAAAAGATAATCATATTTTACAAAGCATCATTCATCCTGAGTGGTCCCAAATTGCTTGTGAAATATTTGCATAGGCACACATTTCCTAAAACAGTGGCAGAAAAGAGACAAGAGGCTGCCTCTGCCCTTTCAACTTCTACACAGAATTCAGGAGGCAACTAGGTTTTGTAGGAGTCAAATTGGCCTGTGGAACTGTACCAGTACAAAGAAAGTCACACTTCACTCTGGCACTGGGAGTGTAACAATGGATGGACCCTACATATTTTCTAACCTCCAAAAAAAAAAAGGGTTGGGTGGTCCTACTGAGACCAGATCTGTATTTCCAGGTGGACTCACCCAGCTGGTTTTGGGTGTTACGCTCTTTTCTCCTTCCTCTTTCTAGTTCTCTCTTTATAGCTAACCTCTCAAAGACAAATTGATGATGTGTTCTGGAAGACAACTGCATTTTTATCCAGCATCATGATTTCTGAACATCTTTGTCACCCACACAATTCCACTGTTTCAGCAAGATTAATGGATGCTTCCCTAAGGCAATGCTACAACAGCCCAGAGAACCTTCTGATGAGGGCAAAGCAGTTTATGGGGTGATCCATCAGAGCAGCCACTTTATGCCACCTAGAGACACAACACCCCTCCAATTTGTTTCAGATTCTACATTATTATGTTCCATAGAGACATTTGACTTTAGCCCAGGGTAAAATCCATAGAACTTCCCAAATACTTTCTCCAACACAGAGAAAAAGAATATTACACAAGCAGAATTACATACCTCCTGCAGTAATGCAGTTGAAGTGAATGGAAGGCTCTTCTCACAGAATACATGTTCAGTCCTTGGCAGCTCCATCCCAGAAGAATCATTGCTGGCTAACACATATGCAAAAAACACAAGATTTCAAGCCATCTTGCTCAGTCACCAACCTCTTCCTCACCACTTTTCAGATCTATTACTTCAGGATCTATTCTGCAAGGAAACCTCTCCTTGAGTTACACTACTCAGCAGAAAATCACCTACTCACACAAACAGCACCCCACCAACAGCATCCACAAGCCCCCAGCTCCCTGACTTTACAGCTCAACTGCAGGGACTGGAGTACACCTGCGAGCACGACCCAACAGCAATTCCCATGCAGGCTCCATACATTATAATGATTAATTGTTAACAGGAATTTTAATCACCTGTAGATTTGAAAAACAAACCAAGTCAATTAGAGACTCTCACCTGAGTCACCCCTTTATCTGCTGCTAAACCTGTGATGTTAACCAGAGCTGATATTCAGACACTACTCCAAATGACGTTGCCATTATCAGTGTCTCAATTCAGAGGATGAGGCCAAGGAGTCAGTGGCCAAACTGGTCTCTAAAAGCAGGTCAAGCAGAAACATTGCACTGGGCGCAATAAGAGAAAATGATCTGTTATCCTGGGGCTTGAATGTCAGCTGAGGTTTCTGGGCAATACAAGTACCAATGCTCAGGAGGATACCAGGCTCAGGTGCTTGGAAAGTAGCTGAAACTCACTGGGAAAAGGAGAGCTTTTAAAACCTCTGAAAAGATTTTTTTTTTCTAAAGAATGAAATTACTTTACATATTTTTAGAATATGAAATAATTACTGCAAAGATTTAGAAAAAAAAAAGAAGGAAATTGCTAAACAAATAAAATTCCTATAAACAAACACATTTCTCAAAGAAATCAAAGGATTATGGCAAAGCTTGCCTGGGGAAATGGATGAAAAGCCTTATTCTTCATTTTCTCCCCCTCCATTAGGAGCCAGCCATGTGGAGAAATTATTAGGAGCTGTAATATTTCAACCTGTATTTTTAATCAGTCATTCAAATTAATGCAAAGCAGATGGAATGGACCATATTTTCCTAAATCACACACATTAAAATATGTAATTGAAGTTTTTGAGCTTGGAAATTAAAATGTGCTAAAACCATGGTCCCAAGTCCCATATTATCTACCCTGACCTAATCAAGGGCAGGTACAATGGATTCAGGACACATCTGGAGCATCTCCTGTGCCACACTGAGGACAAGCCCTGTTTCAGGAGTCCTCATTAGGAAATGTTTTGTAGAAATTAGGGTTACTAAAAACGTGGTCCATATTTTGCCCCCTCAGACAAGGACTGGTCTAATCTATTCTTCACAGATATTTGTCTAACTTGTTATTAAAAATCATCATCGATAGTTCAAATGCAGACTTGAGACTGGTTTGACATGGGGCACATCTGCTGCTCTGACACTGGCGTGTCAGAGCAGAGCCATTGATCCTGCCCAGGTCCACAATGGACTCCATGTCCCATCCGTAGGTTCAGTGAGCCTGTGCACTCCCAATGGGTGTGCAGGCCAGGCTTGTGCACCAGGCTCAGTACAAGCTGGGGATCACAGAATCATCACAGAATCCCGATAGAATCACAGGATGGTTTGTGTTGGAAGGGAGCTTAAAGCTCATCCGGTTTCAAACCCCTGCCGCGGGCAGGGACACCTTCCACTAGAGGAGGTTGCTCCAAGCCCCATCCAACCAGGCCCCAAACCTGTGCCGGTGCAGCCTGGCAGCTCCCAGGGATGCGCGTGAGCCGGCAGCATATGTACCACCAGGACAAACACGTCTCCCTCTTGCAGAGATAGTCTGGCAAGAGCTCACATAGAGGTGTGAAGAAAGTTGTGAGAAAGGAGGCGAGAAGACAGCTGGCCTCTGAGCACAAAGCACGATCTTTCACTCAAGCAGCAAGGCCAACAAAGCCTTTCCTCCCCCCGACATCCCTTCTACTCTTTCTCCCTTCCCAGGAAGCTGCAGCTTTGCTGAAAGGCTAACTGGTTTCTGCAAACTGCTCCTGACATTTGGAGACCAATTAAGCATATGTGCATCCACCTCTGCAAAACAGGAGTGGAGAGAGCCGTGTAATAAGGCACACTCTTTGCAAGGGGCAATTCTAGGACATCTTCCAGTGAAGTGTGTCTCAATTAGGATGTGCTTGATCATGCAAAAACCTCCAGCAGGGTCGGTGCCTCTCACTGGGTTGTGAATCCTTTCCTCTACACAAAGTGCTTAGAAAAAGACGCTGCAGATTAGCCTGGTCCGTAGGATCAGTGTATAAAACAGAAAGTGATCATTATCGTTATCACAAACATGCAAACACGCCACCATTCATCCATAGCTGTTGATAAGAGGATATTATTTGGCAGCTTTGGTTTGGACTGAGGGAGAGAGAAGTTGTTTTTTCCTACATTTCCAAACCCTTTAATGAGCAAAAACTCCAAATTTCCGTTCCACTTCAAATGTTAATGGCTTTGCTTTCCGATTTGCAGAAATTGCCATGTTTGTACACTACAATGGTAAGCACCCAGTGCTGACAGATGAAGCTGTGCACTGCTAAAAATGAACGGAGATGGGAAGGCTGGGTTCAAAAAACAAGTCTGAAGGGAAAACAGAATTAAACATGGCACAATATTTCCAGCTAATTCTATCAGAAATAGGGATAGGGATTTCTAGCAAAACCAGGGAAAGACTCCCTGTATGTGAAGGGATTCCAAATTCACTGGAGATTGCTTGGAAACAAAAACCTTCTCAGTGAAGACAGGTATATTTTTCACCACTCTTTAAATTGTAACTTAATAGTTAAGTAATGTTTTCTAACTCAATGTAAATAGATCTGTGTTAATCTAACACCACTTATTTCTCTATTCTATTCAGAGGAAAAACTGCTCTTCTGTTTCAAATCAAACAGAGAGTTTCTTCCCTGTTGGAGTGGGTTTGATCTTGTTGTTTCTCCATCTGCTTGTATTAACATCTGCAAATGAAACAAAAGCTTTCCCTTCGCACATTGGTTTGCTCCTTGTCACAGCTGGCAACACCTGCACAACAGCAGCACTGATGGCCCCAGGTCAGGCTCCTCCAGGAGCTGCCTGCTCTTGCTGCAAAGCTTGTGCTTCATTTACGAGTATTTTCCTCCTGGCAAAATAGAATCATACAATTACAGACTGGTCTGGGTTGGAATGGACCTTAAAGCTCATCCAGCGCCTCATCACCCCCACAGGGAAGAGCTTCTGCCCCAGGTCTCATCTCTATCTCCCTTCTGTCAATTAAAGCCATTCCCCCTTGTCCTGTCCCCACAGCCCCTTCCACTAGTAGGAGTGCAATGACAGCCTTGGCTGTCCTGCCCTGCAAAACACTACAGTAGAGCTGAGCTGAGTCTGGTTTGGTCAGTTAGGCTGTGTTTAGAACAGACCCTGAGGTAACACACACCCCAACCCACCCCCAGTTAAGCCTGCAACTGCAGGCTCCAGCCAGCAACAGGCAAGTCCCCTCTGCCAGGCTAAATCCATGGGCAAGCAGCCAGAGGAGCTGTGATAGCACAAACTGCCTGAGAATCTGCTCTGCTGCATCCAAATAAAGGAAAAAACTCACCGCCAGAAGGTTGGCTACTTGTGTACACAGAGAGGGAGGCTTCAAACAGATAAATCTGGAAGAAAGCACAAGGTCTGCAGGGGTTTTTGATGGATTACGTTGCATGTTTGAACATAATACACATTAAGGCTGGAGACACTGATGCTTTGAATGGTGTGAAATTCCATCTAACGTGGGTTGTTTACCTGACACAAACGATGTTTAACACGAGATGAACAAAGGCAAGAAAATCACTGCAGAGTTTTTGAGTGATGCTTGAAAAATTATATGCTATTTCTCCCCCCACACACTTTAAAAATGCTACTTTTTTTGACTCCAGCCCCATAGATCCCCCCCCCCCCCCACCTTGGTAATGGCTTAGTAAATAATTCAGAGCAAAAACAAGAACCAGAACTGAGCGTAATAAAAATGATGTCTCTATCTGCTGTTGAGGCGCATCGTGCCACTTAAGTAAGACAGATGGGAGGATATGTAGTACTTTGCTTAGTAAACTGCATTCAGAGAAACTGAATAAGCCTGAAATTAGAGCAGAGGGTGAGCTGGGGGTGGATGTACTGGTACAGTGTTGCCTGACAAAGATGCGGGGAAAAGTAATTTACTCTGAAATGACAGTTTGAAGGGGGAAGAAAAATAAACACACAGGAGGGAGCTCAGACTCATTAGCAGCCCAGCCTCAGTATTTCATCATTAATAATAATAAAGGACCCAGCTGAACCAGTGACTCACAATAACACTCAAGTCTCTGGGTCTCCATTTTTAGTTACCACATAATAAGTGGCAGTGCAGCAGGAAGGCGGGATGAGGAATGGGGCAGACAGGACACGGGCTGCTGCCTCCGGAGCTGTGGAAGGACAGGCAGACTCTTCAGGGAGCACAGCTGATTTATGCCAGGCCAAAGCACAGGCAACTTCAGCTGCAGCATTGCTCCATCTTCAGTGGTGTGTCCTGACTCCTGGAGAGCCAGCTCAGGGCTGCCTGGGCTCCATCACTTCCATTTGCTTGTATGGATATTCCCTTTAGAAATCTGTTCTCTGGCTACAGGTAACAGGGAGGAGTGGAGACAAAGGGAAATAGTGGGGGTGGCTGTGTGCCATGCTCAGAGCCCACGAGATAGGACAGCAACATGGCTGGAGCTCAAACTAAGGCATGAGCAGACGGAACTCTTTTGATTTTAAGGACCAGGGTTGATAAAAATAGTATCTTTACCATTTAACACTTGCTTTCTGTGTGAGGTCCTCCGTTCTGCATGAGCCAGTGGCAGGACTTGGTGTCTCACGCAGACCGCGTCCCCAGCACCTCTCCTGCAGATAGGGCGTTGTTCTGTCTTTCCCCAACCTCCCGGCTCCAGAGGTGATGTGTACACAGCCCATCAAGCATGCACAGTGAAGACAGACTTCAATGGAGAGGTACAGAACTGGCTGCCTAACTCATTGATAAAATACCTATACCAGCAAAGAATTATCCCACAGATGAAATCCAAGAATGAAATGTTCTCAATAGGTGAAATTCTTCTTATCCTTTCCTGCTCTTAGTGATTGTATAAAAAACCTGAGACCGGTGTTCCCAGCACAGTGCCTTCCATGAAGCAAGTGAGAGCTCATTCAATGTGTAAATGAGAGTGAATCAGGAACTTCCCGCTGTTCCCAACGAGAACACTTCCTGTAATTTGCATGATAAAATTCTGCTGATTTCAGATAGCGTTTCTCAGGACGGATTATTTGACACCCAGACTGTATGTCAGGGAATAAATTACTTTGCAGTGCTCCCAACTGATCAGAGTCATGAATTCTGATTTGCTGACATTGAGGCCCAAACAAAAGCGCAGAACCCTGTCTAATAGCGCAAGGAAAAAGGATAGTCAGGAAATATTAACAAGTTTCATATGGTAATTTATGTAAATATAAACCATAACTCAGTTGAAAAGATTTAGTTGAACCTATAGAAAGAAGCTGAAAGCCAAGATTTTCATGATAAAACATAAATTGATACTTAAGTCTTTACAACCCAAATGTTATGCTTTCTGGTACAGAACGAAGAGGGGAAAACCAGAAGCTTCGCTTCAAAAAGTGAAGCGTTTCCCAGTTCTGAGTTTAGAATCTTTTCCAGAATTATGAATAGACCCTTTCAGATAACATCTCTGTAGAAAAAAACCTACAGCATTATGGTTCAGGGTGTCACTGTCCTTGTGGGCTTTTAGGGACACGTCACGTTTCTCCCTTCCATGCAGAGCCAGTGCTCAGTGTGGCAGGAGCAGGACCTAAGCACTCCCTGGGCTCAATCCATCCAGATTCTGAGATGGAAGCAAACAAGATCACAAGACGACTTCTTTCTGGGGGCAGGCATCATCTCTGCTGTAGAGACTGAGGGGGAGAACTCAGTATCCTGCTAACACGTGTAAGATCTGCCAGTCAGCTTGATCTGATGGTCTGCTGATGCAGACAGTGAAGACACTGGGCTTGGTGTAGTTCTAGGTACCTTCAGGAAGCTATTTCCAAGCTTCTCAGAGCCAGCTCTTCCATGTCCAGTCTGAGTTTTGCATGGACCATGTGTTTTAATTAAAAACTTTTAATTAGTCTGCCCATAATCTGTCAGAGCCCTCATGCTGAGGCATAATTAATGTACGAAACCTCTACCTTGCAGCTTCCACTGTATGTGTGCTTTCAAAACAAATCTGTACTTGTGTTTGAAGGGCCATAACAATAACAATACTTGGCACTTCTAGTTGCTAGAATAAGTGTATTGTGTGCATTTATCAAGTGTCTTTCCCCTGAGGCTGTCCAAAGGGCATCGGTAAGATCTGTGTGTACTCAGCACCTTGCAAGATTGAGCCTCCAGCACACAATCAATATTTATAAATTAGGCTTCAGCCTTAAAGCAACGTGGGACTTTCTGGAGGTGTTGGTGCTTTATTTGGTTTCCAGTGGAAGCAAAATACCAAAGGCCTGAATGTGAGGTATACTGAAAGCCAAGTTTTCAACATTCAGAATTCAAAGATAAGCTCTTCTAAATAGCTCAGTTTCCATTTTGGCACCAAAATAAGTGTTTAGATTCTCAGGATCTCTTAGCACATTGGATCTGAGGTTTAACTGAAAATGTACTTTCAGTTATAGGTGATCTTTGGTTGTTGCGACTGCCAGCTCTTTCTATAGCTGAATCACAGAGAGAGACTTTTAGCACTGAAGAATCAGAGCAATAATCTAAGGGAAAGGGGCACGGGACCTTCATGATAAAAATAACATGCTGTCCTGCTGAGATACTGGCTCATTACTGACTGTGGAAAAAGGCCATTTACCGAAGCATGAACACTGTTCATATCTTCCTTTTCCCTGGCTGGTTTCACACTGAAATACTGATCCAGGACAGAGCTTGTTTAGTTTGCAATGCTGAGAAGCCCACGGCCTGGTGTGATGTGGAGGAGACAACATGGACAAAGTATTTCAGCAGGAAGGTTTCTAAGGGAGATAAATACTCTGACTATATAAAGTCCCTGGGGAGACCCTAAAGCAGCTCACAGTGCCTACAGGGGCTACAAGAAACCTGGACAGGGGCTTTGAACAAGGGCCTGTAGGGACAGGCCAAGGGGAATGGCTTTAACCTGCCAGAGGGGAGACTGAGATGAGCTCTTAGGCACAAGTTCCTCCTTGTAAAGGTGGTTATGCCCTGGCACAGGGTGCCCAGAGAAGCTGTGGCTGCCCCACCCCTGGCAGTGTTCAAGGCCAGGCTGGATGGGGCTTGGAGCAACCTGCTTTAGTGTAACGTGTCCCTGCCCGTGGCAGGGAGCTGGAACTGGATAAGCTTTAAGGTCCCTTCCGACCCAAACCATTCCATGATTCTATGACCCAACCATTGTTTCTGAGAACTAAGCACTGTGGCCTTGTCTTTGTTGCTGAGAGGTTTACTTTTGAACACAAACTATCCCTAGGCAAAAAGGATACAGTGAAGATAATGATACTTGTTTTACCATGGGAGCATCACTATATTCTTACTAGTGTACATCTCGGCAAGTTTGTTAGGAAATGACAAACTCGCTTCCGATTGTATCTGTGCAAGCTGGTACTAACTGATAATTGTTATCATCTCCTTATTGATGCTGACACATGTTAAGTCGAGCACTGCAGAGCAGATACTGCCACCTCGGCAGGCAGGTACATGAGAAGGGTAACACCTAAACCTGCCTGACCCAGCATGGATTTTTCATGGAAAATCAAGAGTGAATTCACCAGAATGATCAGCTGTTCAGCAGCATTGTTCTCCCACCTGTAACAACAGGCTGGGGGGGGGGGGGGGGTGTAGGACAGCAAATCTGGACTGCAGCTGTCATTAATGACAAGGGATGAAATTAGATTCCATCCACAACTGAGTCTAATTTCTCTGAGGACCATGAATCTGTCCTTGGAAAGGGTGCTCACAGGAGTGGATGACAGTGCTTACTCAGGGCAATGATGTATTTGTGTGATCCACATTAATTCAGTCCCGGCCTTTCTCCTCTTCTGTAGATGAGAAACTATTTTTTATGAGGGCTTTTGGGGTTTTGTTGGTGCTTTTTTTGTTTGGTTTGGGTTCTTCTTCCTTGATAACAGTGCCCTCTTCCTAATCCAGGCCCTTTGGGAAAGCTTAGAGCCTGTTACCATTTCTGCCACTGGATGCTTTTCATTTCTCATTAATCCCTTCCTCCCAATTTGCTGTTTCACCCTGCGCTGGAACACGGGAGAGCTGGAGGCAAGCAAAAGAGGCCAAAGCCCCTATGAGGGAGAGGTGATGAGATCACCCACCATCTGGAGCCTGTGGTCTTCCAAAGAAGAAACTCAAAAACTAATTAAAAATATTCTGTGTCATAAAGGCTAAACTGCCACTGGGACCAAGAATAAATTGAAGATCATTAGACCCTCATTTCTCTGCAGTATCTCCAAGTAATTTTAGTTCTGTGAACCAAACAGTTTGTGGCAGGGAGGAAAGCCAATATAATAGGAAGAGATTGCAGCAAGTCATATAGCTCTGAGAGCTCAGAATAAGAGCTTTTGGCTCTTAAGACTGGTTTATTGACACATCTGGATGGTGCAAACCTCCCAGTAACATGTTCTCCTCTCCTGACAAAAGGGGAAAATGGTTAAAATGGGAGCTGTCCATGTCCCAGGAAAATGGGCAGAAATCCCTCTTCAGTTTTAGGCTCCTCCTCAGTTCGTGTCCCCCTCCTACCCCTGCTCACACATGCCAGAAGCCCTTCTCCAGCCTCTGATCTTTGACTCTGAGCTCACCCCACCTAATATGAGCAATCAAAAGTGGAAAATAGCAGCCTCTCTGTGATGTTCATTCTTATTACAGATGGAACAGAATCATCTTTCAAGTTTCATCTCAGTGACAAAATCTCTCTAAGACATCTCACAAAGGCAGCAAAAACTGGTGACCTTCAAGGCTACTAGATGGACTTACTTTTTCTTATTCTGGCTTAGACCAAAAGGTATCAGAGCCATAATTACCCTGTACACACAGGGTGCAGCGTGATGCCTCACTGCCTGCTGAGGTCAGAAGGCTCATTGTCAACAAACCTTCTAATGGCAATCACACAAAAGGCAATTTCTCTTCCAGGGCCCATCACCCCACTAATGAACCCGTAAAGCTGAAGAACAGCAGTTTCCAAGATTTAGAGACATTTCTTTTCTTGTCTGAGGGCTATCAGCTCTAGAGAATAATTTCATTTTGCCAAGCTGCATGGTATGCAGGCAGGCACCTACCCTGCAGAAGGTATTTTCTTTCCCTTAAAGGACTTTCCATGTCATTACACTAATAAATTAAAATGTGTTTTTACTAATAACTCCAGCTATGTGGTCTCAATCTCTCTTTGCCACTTGATTTACCAAGACTCGTCTTGAAGGAGCTACAGAGTTATTTTTGCACCAGAGGTCTCAGGGTTGCAATCAACAACTTCATTTTTTGAGTCACTCAGCATCAGCTGTGCTGATTTCCCATTGATTTTTATCTCTAAGTAGCCTTTAAAAGCTGTAATAGCGAAGGCCAAATAGGAGGCTTTCAAACTTCTAAATACGGGTTAAGGCTAAGAGCAACTTTTGGCCAAGTGAGAGAATCATGGAGAAGTGGTATGAAACTGCCCCCCATTCTCATCTTACAATAGCTCTTCCTAAGAAAAGGATGACAGAAAAGGGAGCTGCTTTTGGAGGTTATTGCCCAGTCTACAGGCAGCCTCCATAGCTTGGGAAAGCTGTCTCCTGGAGTTCTTCATTTCTGTGTCTTCCTTAAAGATCTTACAATGTAGTGTAAAGGGAGACTGAGCTGCCTGAGACTGAGCAGCTTCTTGCAGGATAGGTCCTGATTTTGCTGGGGTTTCTTTCATTTCCCTTGTCCTTAAACAGGAATTCTTAATGCTCCATGTAAGAAGCAAGCAGTTTATCAGAAGGAGGAACAGTGAATCACTGTATGTGACACAAACTTGCTTTTCTTGGTGAAAATGGCCAGAACCCCATCAAAGCTTTCCAGAAGAGCTGATGAAAAGTGCTAATAGGAACTGGGTGTTTCAATTGATAACTCACTCAGGATTATTCTAAGTGATGTGTTGAAATTTGGTTTTCTCTGATGTTTGAGCCCCTTCTGAGGACCGTGAGGACCAGAACAAACACTAGAGATGAGAGAAGTGGAAATTCTGCATGACATTGTTTTTCAGCTTTGGAAAGATGGGTTTTATCTATGCACAAATAAATAGGACTTTCATTCCGGGGACTTTGCTGTTTTCAGATCTTTTCTCTTGACTGCAATACCATTTGAAAACAGATCCATGCAGTTTTATTTTCTCTCCTTCCATTAGTCCTACGCTTGCCACTGACTGAACAGCTCCTGTCCAAGGAGGACTGAGATGAGTCAGGGACTGGGATCTGGAGGGAGTCAGAAAACCAGGAGGTTCTTCTAACTACAGATCACATTTCTTTCTGAATTCATACCATTCAGGGACCATATTCATCTGGCTGCCATTCCTCTGTAATTTATGTTCAGGCATAATCTAGCACATCTAAAAGGAGAAGTGTTTTATTTTCAAAGGAAAGTGAGCAATTCATAAAACATTACATGTTGACATTTTCTGGAGAATATAAAGGGCTCATTGCTCTGATTCAGGTCCTATTTGCATAATTTTTCCTTTTCTCACTACAGGTAAATCATGGTTAAATATTGAGGCATTTATCACCTGTGTATTTTCAAGCCAAACTTTATGTGAGCATAAAAGAGAGGGACACACTTTTCTCAATGCATCAACCTGAAAAAATATTTTGGCATTCTTCTTCCTCTGTGCTGACAAAATCAAGCAGACCTGGGCATAAACACCTGTCCTTGGAAGACACTTACGCTAGGATGACTTTTCACACAATTCCTAAGGAAGGATCCAAAGCATTGCTCATGTATGACCAAAATGATGCATGGATTTACACTGTCATCTGCACAATGGGGAACTACCAATGAAGAATACTCATGAAGTATCAAGTAAAAGAGTATTTGGCTGTTCAGCCACCCACACCAGAGGCCCTGCTCTATCAGCTGACCTGTTGCTCTTCAAGTTCATTGCTCTGTAATCCTGAGACATTTAATTTGGCTCAGGATTACTGGCTACATCCTCTGCTAATGGAAATTGAGGTGACTTCACAGCAGATGCTGACATGGGGATCGCATCTTGTTGCCCAAGTTCCTCCTCTGCAACTCTACAATATGTAAATGGTAGTCAATTAAATATATATCTATTTTACACAATAGAAGCTTTCAGCCTTTCACAAGTGAAAACATGACAGAATAAAACGTGTCTGTTCTTACACTGTCCACTTTCATTTCAACTCCAAACTGTGACTGAGAGACAAATGAATAAGTGAAAAGAGAAATGCTACTCTTTGTCACATAACATTAAACATTTTCCCTTGCCTCAGCCTCCATTTTCCCTTCTGTTGTCCTGATAAATAAAATAATACTTTGGGGATTTGGATTTACAAACAAACCATCTCTGTATTTGGCTCTATCTTCTATAGCAAGGCAGGAGGAAGGTTCTGTTACTCAATAACTAACTGTACACAGAAAATGCATACAAATTATTGCAGCTGTCGCTATCACAACTTAGGAGTAAATGCAGATGGCATGAAATAATATTCACAAACAGCTAATAGAATTTTAATGGCTTTAGAAGGAAAATAAAATGAAAGACACTGTATTTTCTTGTGATATGAAGGGAATTTATAGTGTGCCAGTGCAAGTAACGAGTCACTTTGGACCTTGCATTTTCACACACACAGAAGTGGGCAAGTCCCTCTGGGGTTTATTTATGGGGAATTTAAATAGCAATCATAATTTGTGAAATATTCAAGATGCATCTGCATAAAGTATGATGTTCACATTATGCAAATGTCATGTACGATGAATGAAATGCATCAAATGTCTTGAGGACACCCAGATGTTAAGCCTACCAGGATGCCAGGAAACATGGAAGGAGGTGAAGAACATGATTTCTCCTTGAGTTAATTGATTTTCATGTTCCAGCATCACCTTCTAAACACTTCCATTCAAGAAGCAAGCTACAGTCACAGTTCACTTGCTGTGGTTGTCTTTTCCAATCATCATTCCCACTTCCTTTTTCCCAGCACAGTCCAAGAACCAACACTGCCTTTTAAATGGTTAAATGACACCATTTCCATCCACACACAGTGCTCAAATGGGAATGGCACTAGTTAAGTGCTACATTTGGAGCTCTGCTTTCTTTCTGTTTTTTGTTCTGCAGCCAACAAAACCGGCAGAAAGGCCACGCTACAACTCCCTGTGATGGGCATTCATGTACGAGCACTGAGCATGGAGGAATTCCAGTCCTGGCACAAAGCAACGGCCCAAGAACCGGAAGGCAGATGGGCTTTGCAGGGTGGCATGATGCTGCTGTGGCTTTTCCTTAGAGATTTGGGGGTGCAGATCATAAAGATCCGTATGTGCTGAAGTGTGAAATTAATGACAGATTAAAAGCCTGCCACAGAATCACAGAATCCCAGCCTGGTTTGGGTTGGAAGAGACCTTAAAGCTCATCCAGTCCTAACCCCTGCCACAGGCAGGGACACCTTCCACTAGAGCAGCTTGCTCCAAGCCCTGTCCAACCTGGCCTTGAACACTGCAGCACAGTGCCCCTTGAACATGGGGCAGCCACAGCTTCTCTGGGCACCCTGTGCCAGCGCCTCAGCACCCTCACAGGGAAGAACTTCTACCTAATATCTAGATCTATTAAAATTATCAGAAGCTCTTCCTTTGGCTTTCTTTAGACATTATTTCATCCCCAGTACTGAGCACATCCAGAACCATGCCCCCTTACCCTAAACCCCATTATTTTTGGTTAAGCCATTACCGTATAGACACTGTAATACCAGCAACCTCTTTTCCCATGTAAAAGGGCTGTGTGACACAGCTGGGTTTGCTGGAGCAGAGGGCTCTGACCTGATGTCCCAGAGCTGGAGGAATCACAGAATTCTGCAGCTCATGGTGCAAATGAATTCTCAGATAAAAGGCTGCTCATCTCCTGTACCACGCACAAGGCTAACCAACAGAACCAGAAGCTACCTGTGATGAGGGCAAGGGATCAGATCATTTTTACTGGTAGAACAGTGATGAAGTAATAACTGCTGATTATCTTAGGAAAAAGGTCTAATACTCTTCCTTGTCTTTGGGGGAAATAGAAAATGGCCATTATCCTGTTACTGCTGAAGAAAAGAAGTTTGATTTAAATGAATGGGGCATGTCAGTGTAGCTTTCCCACATGGTAGAGGAGGACAGAGCTGCAGCAGGTGGGACAGAGAAGATGTGAAACACGTGAAAAGAATTCACACACAATCAGGACCTGGCTTAGACTGTACTCACTAAAGTCACGAACAGGCCACCAGAGGGAATGATCCCACCCTGACCCAGAGGGAAAAGATGTGAGGTAAAATCCTTAAAAGTATCGAAGCAACTGACACATCACATGTGATTTACTCTCATCCAGAGCAGGTACCTCCCAGGAGCATCAACCCCTTTGTTTTCTCAAGTCTTCCTTGTGGACCAGACTACAACTCAGCAGCATCACTGAGATGCTGTTTGGTGGTATCCAAAGTCATTTATTTCTTAACTGAGGATTTGAATAAAATTGAGTAAGCTCATAATTAAGTTAGAAATGTAAATCCCAGTTAACTTCAATGCTGCTGATCATATTGATAGGGCAAATCAGTAACTGTCTTGAAATGTCAGGTTACAACTGATAAAAATAATTTTACTATTGAACAAATCATTTGCTGTTGTGAAAATGGAATTTGTGAAAGGCAGTTACAATGATGACTATTGAATCTGTTTGCAGTGATAGATAGCTTTTAAATGCACGTAACTTGCCCACAAGCTGAAATTCATAGTGATTTTTGAGAATGTCCCCAGTAAAGGAACACTCAGGCATAAATACACATTTCTGTGTGACAGCAGAAGTATTCCACTTTAAATATGGCTATATATCCTTATACCTTCTACTCAGTTTAACTGGAGGAGAGTGATGTGTGTGTGCCTGTACTTAACAGCAGACAGCATGTGACACATAAGCTGGTTCCCACTCGGCAGTTGTTTAGCCTGAGACTCTTGGAAAGCCCGTAAGGACTCTGCAATCCATATGGAAGAGTAAAATCAAGAATATCATTTTTCTTGCACCAGACGCTATCAGACAAAGTGATTAAAACTACATCAGTCATTTGATGGAATAGGAATAGTGCCTATGGAGCGAGATGCTGCTACAGGATCAATAGCTTCTGTTTTATAACAAAACCCACATGCCTCGGCTTTGCTTGCAGTTTTTCTAGCAGTAAGGGGCTATTACACAATGGCTGCACTCAATTCCATTGACATCCGCTCTTAAATGTTATGGATTCCCAAAGAGTTCATGCAAATTCAACTTACATCTGTCATTAAAACGCTCTGCTCACGTCTCTTTGAGAGTCACAACAATCATGGTGGTGTATGTGTACAGCGAGCACGAAGTTTCACACCCAGTTTTGGCTTCTAACAGCTTCTGTTGCAATCCTTCCTCTGCACAAATACCAACCCAGCAGTCAGTCTGGGGAGAGAGGGATGAGAGGAACCTGATGGGCTAGGTAGGTCTAAGTAGGCTGGCTCCTAATGTCATGGCTGGCACATAAACCAAGCACAGTTTCCCCAGCAGCAGATCAGGAATAACAGCACTTATACATGGCACCCCTCAGGAAATTGTGGGGATTACCCTGTTAATATCTGTTAAGTGCCCTGGAGATAGAATATGCTAAGTGGAAAACTAGGTTATTAGCCAATCCCTCCTATTTAGTGCTTGCATTTATTTGTCATTAATAACACATATCAGAATATATAGTGGTAATAACATAATAGCACATGATACTGTTCTTCCTTTGACTTGGGCCTTCCTTGCTCTCTGTTGATTTGCATTGTAGCTCTCCTTAATGTATTTCATGTGTGTGAGGGTGAATTTATACTGCAGTGAACCAAGGCACTGCCATTAATGCATCTCTTTCCCTCGCCTCCTCTGAGTGCATGAATCTTCCACCTCCCTGATGCTGCACAGATATTAAACACATTATTCTGCTTTGATTGAATACTAGTGAAATTAAATTTCTTCAGTGACTTACTCCTTTCTGCCAAAGCTGGGCAGGGAAAATGCACTCAGGGAAGTAGAGAGAAAAGAGAGAAAAAAAGGAAAGGATCAAGCACTGAACTAAAGAGGGACCATTTTCACCTCCATTAGCGGCTTTATGCTAGATATGATAAATTTTAGCTTCAGTGGTGCAAATTCCAACATCTGCTCCATCTCTGCCTCCCAGACGTGTTGACAGGTGTAGTCTCCTTTCAGTATTGCTTGGGAGCTGACAGATGGACTGTCAGCAGTAAATAAAGGGTAAATCCCACCGGCAGTGGCAAGAGCTCCTGAACTTTTCCTTTGTTTTCACTCACTTGATTTCATGTCTCTAGACTCTGTACGCACTGTCTTAACAGCATTTAGCAAGAATTTCCTTCCCTTTAATCCTTCCTCTTATCTCCCTTGAGAAGATGAAAGCTAAACGATGTTAATCTGCCAAATATTTCTGATCATTAAGAGTGCAGTAGAAATTACCACCCTGACTGGAAATTAATTGTAAAATAAAATGAGTTAGAGGGTTTGTCACAATCTGAATGCTGGTTCTGCTCTCATGATGAAAGACAGCACTCTCCCAGTCTAGAATTCAGTGTACAACCAGAATTGGTGACACAGGGCATCGATGAGTCCACTCCAGGGCCAGGCCATCTCATGGTGCTCGCCTCCAGATGCTCAACATGGAGTATTTAGCAGTAAAGACATGCACCAATGTCCTAGCACAGCCCCCTTAATTCTGCTCTATTTTTGCCTACAGTATTTGCTGCTTTTATGTTGTGACTACACTTGACATCTAGTTTTGCCAGTATTTAGCAAGACTGAGATACCACCACTGGTTTCCCTTCCCAGCTTTGCCTCCGAAGCCAGTTTGCTGCATAGCTTTGTCCCATGCAATTCAGTTACTGGTGCTTGATGTATCTCCTGTGACGAGGAAGACACTTTAGGTTCTTCACAGCAACTGAAGCAAAGCGTTTAGGCAGGAGATGAATGAAGCACTTGTATAAAGAGAGGTGACAAGTATTCTGCTGAGTCAAACCTTTTCAGGTAAGCATCTTTGTAGACTGGAAAGTATTATTAATTCAAAAGGAGAGCCACCAACACCCACAGATCCCTGCAAAGGTAAGGATAGTATGTGGCTGTCCAGAAAAGGCCAAATCCATGGCTGATGGGACACTGACAGCCAAGATCTTCTGCAATTTGTTGTTTCTCCTTTTAATGGCTTTGTGTAATTGTCTGTAATTAATGCTCAATAACAACTGAATCCATGCAAGACTCATTAACTGTACACCCTCACAGAAACCCCAGCAGATGCCTTGCACATTACAGTTATTATTGAATGGCATTGGTACAACGAGGATCTGCACAGCCGTGGCACACGAGGACAAACGTTCCCCCACCCTGCAGTTTCTCTTCACCATAAACCTGTGACCTGACACACAACCTCAGTTAAACAGGACTTGTAAAGCCCAATATAAGATGGGGATTACAGATTTAATTATCTGAAAGTTTAGTTGCTCACAAAGTTTAGCTGTAACAAGAATCAAGAAGCTCCAGTACTTTTTCTGCACCTGTCAGGAATACAGGAATTCCTACATGAAGAAAGATCCAAAGCCACTAAAGCCAGCAGTGAGAATCTCATTTGTTCCTGTGTACTTTCACTTGGGTCTGAATGCATGGAATAAAAAAGCAGGAGGCAAACCCTGATTATTTTATTCTATTCATATTCTTGCAAAAAACCTGCTAATGTCAGCTAGAGCTCAAGGGGAACAAGGGCAGTGCCATGGGGAAATAAACTGATCTAACACATCTTTACTCAAAGCTTTCTAGCTACCCATATCTTCCCAGACTATGAGTAAATCTGTCTCTAAGGGACAAAAGAAACATCTCTAGGATTTGGTCATAACCATGAAGGAAAGCTTGTCGTGTCTTATTAGAGCAAGTTTTTCTTGGATTCTGTAATTCCTCTTCAGCTGCTGTTGATATTTATAATACTTGAGCAGTACAAGTAGAAATAAAGAGAATCCTTGAATTCTTCAACAAGAATGAGGTTACCCACTGGGAAACAGAAACAAGCAAAAGCCACTTTCCTGTTCTTATTTTTCTGATGAAAGAAGCTAAGCTACATGAAAAACAACAAGGTGATTGGTGACAGCCAGCATGGCTTCACTAAGGGGAAATCCTGCCTGACCAATCTGGTGGCCTTCTATGATGGGGCTACAGAATTGATGGACAAGGGTAAAGCAGTTGATGTCATCTACCTGGACTTGGACAAAGCGTTTGACACTGTCCCGCACAACATCCTTCTCTCTAAATTGGAGAGAGATCAATTTGATGGATGGACCACTTGGTGGATAAAGAACTGGCTGGATGGCTGCACACAAAGAGTTGTGGTCAATGGCTCAATGTCCAGCTGGAGACCGGTAACGAGTGGTGTTCCTCAGGGATCGGTGTTGGGACCGGTCTTGTTTAACATCTTCATCGCTGACATGGACAGTGGGATTGAGTGCGCCCTCAGCAAGTTTGCCGATGACACCAAGCTGTGTGGCTCGGTTGATCCGCTGGAGGGAAGGGATGCCATCCAGAGGGACCTTGACACGCTTGTGAGGTGGGCTGATGCCAACCTTATGAAGTTCAACCACGACAAGTGCAAGGTCCTACACCTGGGTCGGAGCAATCCCAGGCACGGCTACAGATTGGGCAAAGAAGAGATTCAGAGCGACCCTAAAGAGAAGGACTTGGGGGTGCTGGTCGATGAGAAAATGAACATGGGCCGGCTTCAGTGTGCGCTCGCAGCCCAGAAACCAACCGTATCCTGGGCTGCATCCAAAGGAGCGTGACCAGCAGGTCAAAAGACGTGACCCTGCCCCTCTACTCTGCTCTTGTGAGACCTCACCTGGAGCATTGTGTGCAGTTCTGGTGTCCTCAACATAAAAAGGACATGGAACTGCTGGAACAAGTCCAGAGGAGGCCACGAGGATGAGCAGGGGCTGGAGCACCTCCCGTATGAAGACAGGCTGAGGAAGTTGGGGCTGTTCAGCCTGGAGAACAGAAGGCTGCATGGAGACCTCATAGCAGCCTTCCAGTACCTGAAGGGGGCCTATAGGGATGCTGGGGAGGGACTCTTTGTCAGGGACTGTAGTGACAGGACAAGGGGTAACGGGTTAAAACTTAAACAGGGGAAGTTGAGATTGGATCTAAGGAGGAAATTCTTTCCTGTTAGGGTGCTGAGGCACTGGAATGCGTTGCCCAGGGGGGTTGTGAGTGCTCCATCCCTGGCAGTGTTCAAGGCCAGGTTGGATGAAGCCTTGGGTGGGATGGTTTAGTGTGAGGTGTCCCTGCCTGCGGCAGGGGGGTTGGAACTAGATGATCTTGAGGTCCTTTCCAACCCTAACTGTTCTATGATTCTATGATTCTATGAATTTGCTGGCTTTCCTGTTGAATACATCAACAATCTTCCTGTATTATAAATCACATTTTGTTGCCTCTTTTTTTTTTTTTTTATATTACTTGAACAGCTCCCCTTAGCTTAAAATACTCCACGTTTATGAAGGTTATGATAACCTGTCTATCTCCTATCAGCAAGACAGTACAAAAGCATTTTCTGGGTAATACAAACTGGTTTGCACCAAGCAGTGGGAATCACTCAGGTGGTTCTGGAGAACAGCAGAGGTGCTTGATAACCTGCAGTCAGAACCTGGCTCTAACCCTGCCCGTCATGGCTTGGTCCAGGGGACCTGAACTGGCAGGGAGGCAGTAAACAGCAAAAGCACAGAGCTGGCACAGAAGTGTCCTTGCTCCTGCAGCATGCCCTGTCAAATGGGAATTGGCATCAGATGTTGAGGAGTTTATTTGCTCACGCAGAGCCATGCACGGCTGATGCTGCTGACCTGGAAAGGGACCTTTTTACAAGGGCAGGTAGGGATAGGACAAAGGGGGGATGACATCAGGAAGAAGCTCTTCCCTGTAAAGGTGGTTATGCCCTGGCACAGGGTGCCCAGAGAAGTTATGGCTGCCCCATCCCTGGTAGTGTTCAAGGCCAGGTGGGATGGGGCTTGGAGCAAGCTGCTCTAGTGGAAGATGTTCCTGTGGCAGGGGTTGGAACAGGATGAGCTTTAAGGTCCCTGCAACCCAATCCAGTCTGTGATTCTATGACTTGGCAGGAAATGCAACAGCCACCTGCTATGTGCTTGTCCTGAGTTCCTCCTGTGAACACCCAGCAAAGCCCCAATCCTGAGCCACTGGCTCCTCAAACCTCTTTGATATGAAAGGATTAGGACACAGAAATTGCATTAGCTTTCATATGCACTCACATGTCAAACCAAAACCAATCAGGAATAAAATACTCTGATGTAACTTAGACAAACATTCAGAACTGCCTATAATACATACGGAAATGACAGACCTAGGGAAAAACTGAACCACATTTGAACTTCAAAGTCTTTTCTCCCCCTTAGTTTGCAGCTGCTTGCCAAGACCTAGTGAGTCCGTAGATCTGGGGTTTCCCTGCAAGAGCTGGTGAGAGTTACAAGTGCTTAAAACTTATTTAGGGAGACGTTGTCTCTGCAGTCATTAGACTCATTAGGCTGCTTTTCAGGCTGAGAAGCAGCTCCCCAGAGCAAAACTATTCAAACACAAAACTTAGACCAGAAATTCTATACTACTTGGCTTAAAAGATATTAATTCGGGGAGTGGGGAGGGGAGTTAATGAATTTCACACTCGGGAAGTGCTATCAGATTTTGGTGCCATCTGCTTATGCTTAAGACAGTTTCCCAGGCAGCTTTTCTGTGCTGCCTCAAGCCTCTCCTGGTGCGAGACCATGTACAAGGGTAACCTCCGTGCTGGGCCTCCCAGGGGAGCCTCTATCAAGCATTACAGTCTGACACCCAATATATGTGCAGTTAATTTATAAATAGCAACAGCTTGGAACTACTTTGTTGAAGGAAAGGGCAAAATGAAATAGAATGAGAAAAAAATGGTACATCATGTGGTGGAACAGATTCACACTCTTCTAAAGACAATTCTGTATTTGTTCTGCACTGGATTCAGTTAGTCTCTATTAATCCTGAAGCATAACAAATTCATAGAGGAATTACTTCACCCCCCAGTGAGAAAGCAATAGAATAAGCAAAATCCTAGCACCAACATAAGGTGGAAAGACACAAGCACATGAGGCAAGTTACTGCACATTTTCGAAGGAAATAAAATGTAATTGCTCTTATTAGAGACTACTCAGGACAACAGAACCGACTTCCAGAACAGCCATGAGCTGCTGCTTATATAAAGTCATGGGATACACGTCCCAGCAATTTGTCTGTATTAAAACACAGAGCATGTCTTTGAACAGAATAAAGCACCAACTCAGAGGGGACTCATTTTCTAGATGGTAAGAACGATGACAGAGTACCTCGGAGATCTTCAATGCAAATAGTCACCTCCCCTGGCACTCCTCAGCTTGTGAGATCTAGCAGGATCACACAACACAACATGGGCTGAACAGGGATTAAAGTCCTCGGAAGAGACGCAGCTGAAAACACCAGGATGTCAACAGGAATCCTGGGAATAGCATTTGTAAATTCACAGCTACTGTGATGACACTGGAATGTGAAAGTCTTTTGTTTTGGGAGATCTTCTGCAAGTTTTCCTACAGTTACAATTGACAGCCAGATGACTTCACACTGCACAATTTCTCTGTATCTGCTTTTGTTTGGGCATTTCTTTTGGTGTGGTCACTTCAACCTGGCCTTGAACACTGCCAGGGATGGAAGTGTCCTTAACGTATTTTGTTGAGTCCTTTAATGTATTTTGGGAGGTGGGAGTGAAAATGTCCATTTGGGAAAGAGATGGAAAAGAAGCAACATCTCTGCAGAGATTTGTTTGAAATTTTGTGCATGAGGATTTCACAGAGAGCTTTCTGCTGTTGACCCCAGGTGGTACATACATAACTCCTCCAGCACAGAATACACACAAACCTTATCTAGAGACATTAAAGAAAGCTGCTTGACATTGAAAATCAAATTGATTTCTTGCCAAGATTTCACAAGGGCATGTGTGACAGCAAATGACATGCTTAAGCCTTGCAAGAAGAAAATAAACATGTCCAATGCAAAACCCATCAGTTTCTGTGCCAGCTTGAATTATGCACATCTGTACTGATTTGACACCCAGCCTGCTTGGCAGCAGAGGCAAAGTGTGTGTTGCCACAAGCTGAAGTAGATAAATAGGGTAGAACAGTGCTCACCATCGTATATAAGGCTGCAGAGAAAGCAGCTCATAGATGTAAGGAAATAGTGTCCTTTCTCTTTGTTTCTCATGTGCCTGTTCAGGGAGCAGCTGCTTGGAAAGCCACTGCTGCTATCTTGGACTTGATTTATCTTCATTTATGTTCCTTTTGTGCTATGCACTGAACAGTTAGCCATCAGGAAACTGTTGACTTTCTGCCATCCTATAACCAGGAGAGAATTTCACATCAGGCAGAAACAGCCGTTCTCCGAAGAGTCAGCAATTTGGTGTTTAAGGCACTTTGATGGATAAGAAAACCTGAAGCACACACCCTTGCTCTAAATCTGGCTGAGCAGACACTTGAACACAAGGCTACTACACTCAGAGTGACTTTCTCCCACTAAACTCTGGGCAATTTGGGGGTCCCTCTCACCAAGTGCCTTTTCATTTCCTAGAAATCTGTATTCCTGTGTGAAATGAGGTCTGAACTCCAATTTTTAACAAAAGCAATGGAAAGTGGATTGCTCGCTCTTGCCCAGCAGTGTGACACAAGGTCTCTTATCCCTCTCATGTCATTTCTCTTAAATTATTTGTCAAATTGGAGTGTAGACTCTTCAAGCCAAGCACCATCCTTTAAAACAAGTGTACATATCACTTCCAATTTCACTACCTGGTGAAAAGAAACAAACGTTTCTTTAAGTCCCCTCATACTTCCATCCACCAGAGATTAATGAAACTGCCACCTCCTGCCGTGCATTTTGCTATATTAACATAAAGTTTCAATTGCACAGCAGTTTGATCCATTTGTGTTTATTTAACTCCTGTGTTCTGACAGGAGAAGATGGAGACTCTGCATAATTAATAATGACCCAAGCAATCTTACTTAATGCTTGTTCTGAAACCCCTGACTATCCTGGTTAACTAACGACATCTATAATAACGTCAGACAGGTAAAAGACTCCTTTAGTCTGTTGAGATATTATTCACCTGAGATTATCAATGGGTGGTTTTCAGCTCTTGCCATTAGCTGAAATTGCTCAGGTCATTCATAGAACTTTTTTTACTTTTCACAAAGGCAGAACAAAAGCAGGGCTGGAGCAAAAAAGCCATGTGCACCTGCATATTTATATAGAAATTGCCATAGTCCTCCTTTGCTCTCACAAAGGCGGAAAAAGGGATTGTAAGAGTTCTGGTTATAAGCCATTCTCCCAACAGCTTTAGAAGCATCAATGACTCATAAAAGGATCACAACAAGCTGTGCTTGCTACAGAGAACCAGAGAATCACGGACTGGTTTGGACAGGAAGGGAACTTAAAGCTCATTCAGTTCCAACCCCCCGCCATGGGCAGAGGCACCTTCCACTAGACCAGGTTGCTCCAACCCATTCTGCCTAAGATCTCATCTGAATCTCTCCTCTGTCAGTTTACAGCCATCCCCTCTTGTCCTGTCCCTACCTGCCCTTGTAAAAGGTCCCTCTCCAGATTTCTTGTCACCCCCTTTAGGGTTACCTTTAACCTCAAGACCTCCCTCTGCCACCACAAAAGAAGACAAGGAGCTTTAGCTACCTGCTGGGTTCAGGTGCCTGTCCCTGTGACTGGAAGAGCAATCACAGCACCTCCAGGCAAGCCCCAAGTTCAAAGCCCTGTCTGTGTGATCTTAGCCCAGACTTCCCATCAAACCTCCTGCTTTGGCTCAGTTTCTCTTTGATTTAAAAACACTCTGTTGCACAGCAAACTATTCACATTGTGAGCGAATCTCCAAGCTGTAGACAGCGCACCAAGAGCAATGCTGCTTTAACTGTTGTCCCAGCTTATTACGCAGTGAGCCTTAACTGCCCTTCCACATTTAGTCTATACCAACACTGTTTTTAGTTTCATTTACTAGCAGTTTTGAAGGGATTTAAAGACATTTTGGGCGCATGAATGGTGGGTTTGGGCTTCATACCCCTGCGGCAGACCAGGCCAGAAGGTTCCAATTTAGAGGGATTAACAGCAAGCAACAGCCCCCAGGCAAGAGGTGCTATCTAAAGAGGACGTGGGAGATGTCAAGCTCGAAGTGGGCAAAGGCTTTATTTCCTCCAATGAAGTAAACTTGTAGTTCCTAACACCAGAACAATGCCATTTGCCAAATCAGATGAAATGCTTGTAACAGGGGCTAATCAGATTCTACATTAATGAGAGAAAATATGAAGCTAATCAACACCCAGGCAGGTCTCTAGGCTGCAGGCCTATTAAACTTCATAAAAAATTAATGACTGAAAGAGCAAAATCGTTTGTAAGGGGTCTCCAGTGGCAGTGGAAGCGTCTTGAGTACCGTTCACCTCTCATTACACTGAATTAGCCTCACTTGCCAGCCCCAAACACCAGCTACTGAGCAGCAGTTTCTGCTCAGAACTGGATAACTGCTTCAGGAGAGTCCTGACATATTTATCCATTCATCCACCCTCCTTCACACCTTCTGCTCCACTTTCATGATGGCTTTTTCCATTTTAATTAAGGAAATCTGTACCCTGCCAGCTCCCGGGAAATACCTTTGTTCCTTGAGGTCTGCAGGCATCCACGGTGAGCAGGAAGTGGTGCTGCTGCATCGGCTGCTGTGGAGCAAGGGGTGTCAACCTGGAAAACAGAGCTGGTGTGAGAACAGAGAGTGCAAAAAAACCCGCTACCACATCAGAGGGCTGGAGCAGCTCTGCTCTGGAGCGAGGCTCAGAGAGCTGGGCTGGGGCAGCCTGGAGAAGAGAAGGCTCCTGAAGGGGAGACCTTAGAGCAGCTCCAGTGCCTAAAGGGGCTACAGAAAACCTGGAGGGAGGCTTTGGACAAGGGCCTGTAGGGACAGGCCAAGGGGAATAGCTTTAACCTGCCAGACGGGAGATTGAGATGAGCACTTATGCGGAAGTTCTTTCCTGTGAGGGTGCTGAGGCGTTGGCACAGGGTGCCTGGAGAAGCCATGGCTGCCTCATCCCTGGCAGTGCTCAAAGTCAGGTTGTCTGGGGCTTGGAGCAACCTGCTCTAGCAGATGTCCCTGCCTGTGGCAGGGGGTTGAAACTGGATGACCTTTAAGGTCCCTTCCAACCCAAACCAGTCTATGATATGATTTTTGGTTTCAAGGTGTTTTCCTTGGAAATAGATTTTCATTTTGGAAATGAACAGGGAAAAGCTTTGCAGGCACTGGACTCCTGTCAGAGCAACTGGAATTTAGTCTCAGTGCTGCCAGTTTCACTGTCCCATCTCTAGCAGGTTATGAATTACTAATAACATGCAAAAATGTAGATCATAATACAACGAACTACAAGAATGGAAACAAGGCAGGTTCTTCTAGCTTACATCTGTTGAACAAAATTGATACTCCGCTGATTTTGGCTATTCTAGTCAAGTATAAATAAGACATGTTAAATCTGCCTGGTCCAGTTCTTTTTCTCACATGTATTGTTCAAGTTTTCACCTAATTGCAAGGTTGTGCACAACAGATCACTTGAAGTGATAGTTGGTATTCACTGCTGTGGAGGTAAAACAATCATTTCTTAACAGTTTTTGGCTGGGAAAACAAAAGACCATTAGAGCAAAACTTAAATGTTTAATGCATTATGTAAATTAGCTGTTTAAGTACATGCCTAGTTCAGTGAATGAAAAGTAGAGGAGGTACATTAAAAAGTAGGAGAAAGACATCTGGAGGATTCAGTAATCATTGTTTCAGTACATGCGTCTCAGAAGACCTAGAGGTTTTGATCTGAAACATCTTCATGCCTGAATGGTTGTCAGGGGCACAGTCCCAGTCTTATTTATAACCTGATGCAGCTGGATTAAGCACCTCTTGTTTCTTAATCAGGTTACAGGAGACTGTCATTTATGTCTTCAGTATTGAGATATTTCACTTTCTCTCTTTATGTGGTGTTGCAGTACAGTAGTTGGAATTCATTGCCATTTATGAACCTGCTTGGAGAATGGAAGTCCCACAGCTTATCAAGGCTTAATCTTTGCACATGGCACTGGAGACAAGGCCACACTCTCTGCTGCCTGGGACTTTAAAAAATCATTTCCCTCCTCACAAGTGTCTCTTTCTGCCACTTTGGTATAGCAATAGATGAGATTTGCTTTGTTCTCAGCTCCCAACCATGCATGGAGCTGCATGAGATGCAGGGCAATGAAAAGAGTGTTTTCATTGACTCAATCAGACTGAAATCACATGGATTTGCTTCAGGAGGAGCACTGCAGAGCAGTGAATAACTACAGATCATTATATAGAATCACAGAATGTTTGTTTTGGAAGGAAGCTTAAAGCTCATCCCGTTCCAACCCCCTGCCATTAGCAGGGACACCTTCCATTAAACCAGCTTGTTCCAAGCCCCGTCCAACTTGGCCTTGAACACTGCAGGGATGGTAGCTTGAGTTGTAGGACCTGTGCTGTGTTCCTATATATTTATATAGGCAAATAAGCTGTGGCTGCAGTTTGAGCAATGCCTGAGTGAGATACAAGACAAACTGCAATCACGGATACCCTCTTCCTTGTTCTTCCCCTAAAAGATTAGGGGCAAATTCTCACCTGGCAGATAAGAGTTCTCAATGACAGAGTTCAGACTTTGGGAGTCCAAAGAGTTGAATTTCACAGCTTAGTACATAGGCAGAGGGGATGCAACTTGTCTAAGTCAATGGCAAAGGCAGATCTATAGTTCATCTTTCTTATCAACTTAAAGTGTCTCCACTTAGAAAAGAGCATGCAACCCCTTTGGAGATGCAGGTTTACTTCTGTAAGACTTTACTCCTACAGAAGATGAACTATAAAGTTGTCCTCCACACTGCCAGACAGTCCCACCTTGCAAGAAGTTGCATATGACAAAAATGCATGACCATCCCAGCAAAAAAGGGGCAAGACTAAGTAGAAAGCAACTTGTCTGACACTGGAGTGCTTTTTAGCACTTTCCAAGCATTCAGTTACTTGAAAATAGTTTGGATATTCTTGTGTAACAGAGGTGGGATCCACTGAAATACTAAGACACCTCTCCTTTAAAAAATCTAGAACTGATTAATCACCCTTGCAGCTATGCTGACTCAGAGGCTGGGAAGGAGGACATGCGATTTGAAAAGGAGACAACAAAGAAGGTGGGACAAATGGTGGGAGCCTTTGTTGACCACACAGAGAATACAACATCAGTAAGAAGACAGATGCGGCTCTTCCTCTTATTTATTATCTACACTGTCTCTTCCAGGATCACTTTGTCTGCAGGGCAGAGGAAGGGGCTGTGTGATCGCACATGAAGTAAGGGACGACTGGTGCAAAGAGCTCTGAAAAAGGAAAATAAATCTATTGCTTTGGTTCCTTGGATTCTTAACTTTTTCAGGCAAAGCAAACTTATTGCTGAATTTCATCTTGTTACTTATATTCAGTTAGAATGCAATAAGTGAAATCAGCTCATTAGAAATCCAGGCGCATATTCATGTGGTTTTTGCTTCTCTTTTGGGACTCCTCTCCTGTGTAAATAAGATACATAATAACCCTTCTCCACATTTTATACATGTGCGCTGCTTTTCAGCCATAAATGTCACAGTACTAGCATAATTATCCCAATTTTCCAGAAGAAAAAAAGAAGCACAGAAGGGTCTGATCCACAAATACTAGATGTGACAGCTAAATTTGGAGGCCCATGTAGAGGGCAATTTTCAGTCCTCCCACCACCTCATCTGAAACAAGAACGAATTGCTCAGGCAATTGCATCAAAATACCCAATACCTGTAGTTAGGCTCAGATTTCCAAACTAACTCAGAAGATTGTTCACAGTTGGATGTTCCTGCCTTTGAAATAAACAAGACTTCTCTCTGCATCTGAAGGGGGAGCTGTGTTCTGATGGAGATCTGATCTCCAACTTAGGGAGATGCTGGCACACATGCTCTCAGAAATTAAACACTGAAAGGAGATCCAGTTCTTGGAAAACAGGATCATAAGGTATTTTCTATAGTCTGAGTAGAGCAGGTTTGGGACAAGGGATTTCAACTTACAGAAGCCTTAGAATGATACTTTAATTGTTTCAGAGAGCTGTTATGTGTGCATTGAAACAGAGTTTTATCTTGTATTTAGGCACTGACTGGTTAAGTCCATCAGCTCCATCTTGGCACATGCAAGCACTCACATGGCACAAACAGGCAATTTAAATGCAAAGTGCATTCTCAGGATACACCAGCCACTGCTGCAAATTAAATACTGCTCTGTCCTGAGCTGGCCCTTTAGGTGTTGCTCAATGTCATCACCAAAGGCCAGGTTGGGTTGGCAGCCTTGGAGCTCTGGCTCCCACCACTGAACCCACCTGTGCCATCATCTCCCCCCACAACCAAGAGAGATCGAGCCAGAGGCTGAGCACAGAGGCCTAAGCATGGATGAAAAACAGGCTATTAAGAAGACAGAGTAACCAAAACACTAATGCTGCACTGGGTAATCATAAAATCACAGACTGGTTTGGGCTGGAGGGAACCATAAACCTCATCCAGTTCCAAGCTGCTGCCATGGGCAGGACACCTCCCACTAGAGCAGCATTCCCCAAGCCCCTGTGTCCAACCTGGCCTTGAACACTGCCAGGGATGGGGCAGCCACAGCTTCTCTGGGCACCCTGTGCCAGCGCCTCAGCACCCTCACAGGGAAGAGCTTCTGCCTAAGAGCTCAGCTCAGTCTCCCCTCGGGCAGTTTAAAGCCACACCCCCTTGTGCTGTCCCTCCCTCCAGGCCCTCATCAAAAGCCCCTCTTCAGGTTTCTTGCAGCCCCTTTGGGCTCTGAGAGCTGCTCTAAGGTCTCCCTGAAGGATTCTCTTCTCCAGGCTGAACAACCTAAATCTGTTTTTTAAAAACCCACCCAGAGCACAGATGACAGGGAACAAAAAGACAGTAAGACCCAACAGAGCTCACAAACTACTCAACAAGATACAATCCCTCCATGCTCCACCTATCCCCCAAGGACCTACCAATTTTCAGCTGACAGTGCCATAGATTTAGCTCCATTTAATTTCTGAATTTACACAAAGACACTGTAAGTGATTGTGATTTTCCAGTGGAAAAACAGGGTCTCGGTGTATCTAACCCTCTGAGTATTTTAATCTCTAAATCAATAAAATCCATTAAACAAATTGCTCTCCCCCCTTCTCCATGCATCCTATCCAAACAAAACCGTTTTGCCATTATTTATATATTTTGAGGCATGTTTCACAGTTCTGATGATGGATTGAGCACTTCTGCTGCTCCAGTTCAGCTGTCGAAGGGCTGCAGCAAAATCACAGTTTCAAACTTTGAATGGAAACAAATAGCCTGTAAATGCAGTGCTCGAGAGGAAAAGACACTCCACAAAGAGCCTGAAATGTTTATAGATTTTAGGCTTCATGCTCTGTATGTGCAAATCAGAAGTAATGATTAAAAACAGCTCTTCTCTTTGGAAAGGTTAAGTGTCTCATCTCATACAAAGGAACTCTGTGTACCAGCACTCTTAAATCCTGGAGTGAGATCAAGTGCGTGTAGTCTTGATAGCAGAATATTTAGTGATAAAGAATGAGTATCAGGGAGGATTGAAAACATGGAGAGCAGGCAGATGTGCTGCAGCACTTGGAACTGTACTGACGAGACCGAGTCAGAAATTCACCCAATAGAGAAAACAAAAAAAAAAAAAATCCAGAGGAATAGCTGGAGATTCATGTGTTTAGGTGAGGGTATATCTTTACCATGCTGAGGAGATAAAAGGATGTGATTTCCTACCCCTCTCACAAGGAATTCCTACTCAGTCTGGGTACGGACTAATCGACAAGCAAATCTCTTGGAAAACTACATGTTAATATAAAAGTGGTCACAGACTTTAAAAGTGGTCACAGACTTCCTTTTTCTCAGGTTTTGGAAAGCAGCAAGAGCACCTTCAAAGCACAGTGAAGATAAGGGATGGTTTTCTCAGATGCAGCCTTCAGAGCCAGCTTTATTGATGACTATGGCTAGCAAATTATAAATTGAGTATTTCCAATATACTTTAAAAGAATTGCGGGCCTAGGACACAGTCTGATCTCACGGGAACTGAAGGAATACATTACACACAAGTTTAGGTCTGAAAGCAGTAAGAGACTTTTCTCTCTGTGTATCAGCCCATTTCACACTCGGCAAACAGTGAACTACGTAGAGACCTGGGTGTGTAGTGAGAAATATTTTTCTTACTGGTCCTTTGAAGCTAATGAGATAGTTTTCTACATTAAGTCTCTAAACATGACATTAAGCTGAATGGGGAGGAAAGTAAAGGGGCTGGAAAGAGTCCATAATTAATTTTCTGACATTTGAAGAACTGTGACATTGGGTCTTATCTGTCTGTGATGAAATACTCCACAGCCCTGAAGCAACCGACAGTATTTAGCCAGTCTTCTGATACCCGGACAAATAACAACTTATTATGGCTCAGACTCCACACAAGGACAAAAAAAGAGAAAATTAACAAAAAAATAATAATAATAAACAAGGGTTTAAAATTAAAGCACTGAAGTACTGTTAGGGCTGCGCTTCTCAAGCAATGAAAATCCATTTTTGGTGTATTGGCATTATAAAACACAGGGTTAAGATGTTAAGTTCTAGCTTGTTTACAGGACAGCACTCTGCATCCCTGGCTTTGGATGCTATGGACATGTAAGAAGAGATGTTCTGCTAGCATGAGAAGAGAGAAGTGATAGGGAGAAGGCATAAACTGCTGAGGAATATGAAGAATTAGCAAGAGAGTCTGGAGCCTGGGACTGTGGATCACAGATGTTTGCTGCTGGGAGAGGAACTTGTTTCTGTTGGCTGCATTTAGGGTCATCTGAAAATTGACCCAAAGAAGGGCACTGGCCTAACATACCTCTCCATAGTCACCCATCCAGCATTCCCTGCAGAGATTTCACACACATGGTCTAACCCGCCCATGCCACTTAATTTTTCTGTTTCCTGGTGCAAAGAGGGGCATAAGAAGGTAACACTTTCTTTGTCAGTCTTGTCTATACAGATTAGGAACTCTTTGAGAGCAGATCTTCTTTTAATGAGTTTAAAACAAAGGCATCTTGCATCAACAGTAATGCTAAACCACACAGGAACTGTTTGGGTTCCCTTTTAAGGGGGAAAAATAAAGCAAACAGCAAATGCCAGCAGTTTGCAATTGGCAGCTACTTGCAGTACCAGTGAACAAACCAACCTACAGGAAATTTCCCTCCTCTGACCACAGGACAGCTGCCAACCCACAGGAAAGAAGAGGTTTTGTGAAGGATCCTTCATTTTGACTTCCTGAACATGCAAAAAGCAGCAAATCTTGGAATACAGTGAACCCATTTAAACAGTGTTTAGCAAGATAATTACAGCAGCTAATTGCCAAATAATAATAATAATAAAACATCTTGAAGTTTGTTAATGGATGGGTTGAAATATGTTAATTCTTAACAGATAGCAATTAATACAGGCTTGAGTATCCAATAAATTAAGAGACCTCATCTATTCTGTACTGGAGCCACATGATGACATTTTATGCGATGACAGCTCTGGCTGAGAAATCAGATATATCTGGAATTCTTTTATTTTTATGGGGACAGACAGACATTCTCAAGTGGGAGCTAAATGAAGTTAAAGCCCTTTTGTAAACAGTTTGCAATCCCTGTATTCATTAAAGTCAAAAGAAATTGTGCTCTTAATCAAGTCTTCATTTTAAAAGGATCAGAACTGGACCTCTCCTACAGCCCTTTCTTCTCTCCTCACTTTTCCAATAATCACAGATCAAGCTTGGGTAAATTAAAGCCTAAATTTGGCTTTCTCTTTAATTTAGTTCTGTTCAGCTCTGGCCTTTGAGCCACAGTATCATTTGCAAAGCATGACCAGGAGGTTTGAGAGTAAATTTTTTGCTGGTTTTCCTTTGGTCCATGAAGGTATAAAGCTTTTCTTCTCATGAAGTTCTATTTGTATAAAATATACGTATTTGCTTGTACCATCTGAAGCTGACAGCATATAAACAACATACCACACTGCAATAATTTCATTCCAATCTGAAAATCATGACTCTCTCAGGCATGAGGGGTGTTTGGTTTTCAACACCATTGTTCAGGCAGTGTCATGTAGCTTCTTTACTGTGAAGCCAAATCAAAAAGCAGGCTATTCTAAGTTATATATTTATGAAAGTTCTCAGTCTCAGGGTCCTCGATATCACAATGTGTTACAGCTGACATGATCTCACATGGCACACCACTTCAAAACATTCCAACAAGGTTCTCTTTTCCTTCCAAAGACAGAGCATAAGATTTTCTTTCTTCAAAGAAAAGGACACAGCCACAGAAATCATGCATGGACAAAGCACTCCAGGAAAGCATCAGTCCCGGAATTAGGAAGAGTAGTGCCATGCCATCAGGACTGAGTTCTGTTTCACTCTCTGCAGCGCACACACATATGCCTTACCCCCAAGATGCAGAATGAACCGTCAAAACCATCTGAAACCAAGGAAAGTCTATGAATGAGTTTGGAACTGTCACTACGATCATTTCTCTACTGTCACTGCTCTAAAAATGAGTATTTTCATACTGAAGCCAAAGTATGGTTGCAATTTGTTGATAAATGGCAGCAGAAGTTCGGCCCTTGCTCTGTAGTGGTGCTAAGAACTGTAACCTCAGCCCTACGCTGCTTCTTGTGAGCACTGTCAATGTCAAGAAATGGCACATTACTGCTTCTGGAAGGTGTTATTCCCAAGCGCTCCTGCTTGGACCTTGTTGGCACAGATGGTCCATTTCTTTTTTGAAAATGTTTCCATTTTAATACAAGAGCACCAGCAAAGAATGCACATTGGAGGGATGCAGCTGCTCCTCAGGCTGCAGCAACAGCCAGACCTTCACGCTTGAAATGTCTCCAGCATATTTACATCCTCTTGGTCGTCCATGTTTTAAATATCTCATCTGAGCTGCTCCAAGTTATAACCTCAAACATGCCTGTGTTTGACAAGAATCTAAATCTAATCTCCAAAACACCTAAAATACGAGGCAGTATTAAGTTGTTGGGGTTTTTTAATTTAAAAAGAATGCAGCATGGGAAGAGATTTTCAAAGAGATAGTCTTTCTCTGAAAGGTTAGAGCAACTGAGTTGGGCTCAGATGCTGCCACTCTCTGAAATTAAAGGTTAAATTTAGCCAAAAAAGGGAAGCAGTGTCTTCCATCAGTGAGCATTCAATTGCAGTGACATAACAATGCCACAAGAGCAATTTAATTCTTGGCATACTTAGAGGTGGCATTAGGGAGTCTACCAAGGTAGCAATTTTCTAGATAATCAACTTAATGTCTTCATTCTAAGTGCATTTATATGTGTAAGTTAATTAGGGGAGTTAATTTTCACAAATGACAGGAAATCTGCATTTTCCAGTAAGCTTCATTTCATGCCAGTTTATGATTCAAGGTAGCTAAGAAAGATAACCTGGCGTTCCTATCTATTACAATAACCAGCCCCCATCACAAGCAGACTTCATTTGTCAGCCTGACAGATGCACTGATGGGTTTCTGCTGCTCAGGCTGCTGAGTCCAAGTACTTGCTGGGGGCAAAAGGACAACTTTTCCCTACACCAGATTGCACAGTTGTAGAGTACTAATCGAAGCCCCTGTAAGTCTGCAGCATCCACCCACACTACTTAGAACAGTCAAAGGGTAGAGAGGAAATTTTGCTGGTGAAAATAAGAAAATGGAAATAGAAACTAAGTGACCTTATTTGCTCTATCTAGCTCTCAGGCCTGTCCTGGGTTTACCAGTAGCCATTTTTCTCCTTCTTAGTAGCTGGTGCAAACTCTGTGTTTTGACTTCCAGCCTGGGAACAGAGCTGATAACACCAATTGTTTTTAGTCGTTGCTAAGCAATGTTTATTCTGGCCAAGGACTCTGTGAGTCTCATGCTCTGCTGGCGACGAGGGGAGGCCAGGAGGAAGCAGAGACAGGACACCTGACCCAAGCTAGCCAAAGAGGTATTCCATACCACAGTACGTCATACCCAGGAAGGTAACTGGGAGTTACCCAGAAGGGCACAGTTTTTCTTCGGGGGGCGTCGACCTTGTTTGGTGGTGGTATCATATTCTCTTCTCTTGTTATTTTCTCTTATCATTATTATAATTGGCGGTAGCAGTAGTGATTTGTGTTATACCTTAGTTACTGGGCTGTTCTTATCTCAACCTGTGGGATTTACAGTCTTTCAATTCTCCTCCCCAGGACTGGGGAGGGTCGGGGTGGGGGGAAGGAAAGAAAGAGGGAGAAAAAAAAAGAGGGGGAGTGAGTGAATGAGCTTTGTGGTTGGTTTAAACCACGACAGGCCTCAAACATAAGAATGTGGAGCTGTTGGACCAAGTCCAAAGGAGGCCACGGAAATGCTCCACGGACTGGAGCACCTCTGCTCTGGAGCAAGGCTGAGAGAGCTGGGCTGGTTCAGCCTGGAGAAGGCTCCTTAAGGGGAGACCTTAGAGCACCTCCAGTGCCTAAAGGGGCTACAGGAAACCTGGAAGGGGGGCTTTGGACAGGGGCCTGCAGGGACAGGACAAGGGGAATGGCTTGAGCCTGCCAGAGGGGAGATTGAGATGAGCTCTTAGGCACAAGTTCTTCCCTGTGACGGTGCTGAGGTGCTGGCACAGGGTGCCCAGAGAAGCTGTGGCTGCCCCATCCCTGGCAGTGTTCAAGGCCAGGTTGGATAGGGCTTGGAGCAAGCTGCTCTAGTGGAAGGTGTCCCTGCCCGTGGCTGGTGGTTGGGACTGGATGAGCTTTAAGGTCCCTTCCAACCCAAACCATTCCATGATCCTATGATTCTTTCTTGTCACGTCATTTAAAAACAGTTAAGTGCACCACATTTTTGCAAGATCAGTGCAAATCCCTAGGGAACCAGGATGAATATGGATTAAAATTACTGGCAGTAAATACTTGGGATTGCAAAAATGCATCTCAAGGGGTGGCAAAATGTCTTCATTGTTTAAACAGAAGTTCCCTACCACAACCCCATTACAGGACGCTGTGCTGTAGGGAAAAATGCTAGAAAGTAACTCAGCGGATGATTTCACAATTATCTCAAACCTTTATGCTAAAATTGTCCTAAAAGGATAAAAGGACACAGTGATATCCGGCCTCAGTGAAGCAAAAGGGAATTTTACCACATGCTTTAAAAAGCCCAGAATTTCAAACAGAGCCTGTAAAAGTTTAAATTACTCTGAATAGCCATGCTGCATCTCCAAATTTAGCAGGACTCTCTGAGTCCACAGCAAGTGCACATGTATTAAAATAATGACTACTTTCCACTTTTTAAAAGCGTTAATGACTTTGGTATTAAAAAGAAAGCATTTCTGTCGACTGCTTTTACACGTGTCCCTCTGAGGAGCTCTCAGCATCACTCTCTCCTGTCCTCCTTTCTGCTGGGCTTCCACATATCTTCCTCCTGTTTTTGTCCCCATTTTCATATTCTTTTTTATTTTACTGAGCACAAGCCAACTCGAAGCAAAGACAGGGAACATGTGACAAGAGAGCCATTGGCACTTTAGATATCTATGAGAGCACATACAACTTTTAAAGCACAATTTAAACATAAGCCATTTTCTACCACTGGTGTGAGACCAAAAATCCACTTCTCTGCTCCCCCAAATCCTTCCACCCAAACAGGCTGAAACTCAGAGCAGGGAGGAAGGATTTTGCTCATCGTGCACCAGATGAGAGATGGGAACGTGCAAACTCACACAAAGGCAGGAGGAAGCAAGGAGAGAAAAATGTATTTCTCACTGGCTTGTGTGAATGGAAACTGCTGGTCTGTACCCGCTGGTACAGACACGCTGGATTCTGTGTTGTGACATGCTGATCTGCCATTATGTTTTGTGGAGGCAATAGTGGAAAAAAGGAACATATGGAAACTTTGATTTCCACATTTACACTACTCTTGCTATCGCGGTTTTACATCCAACTATACTTTTCAATGTGAAATTTAATTATCTTCTAAGCATTTATAATCCACCCATCGCTGCAGTAACCAGGTGCCAAACACAATTAAAAAGAATGACTGCTTCCATGAAAGGGCCGATTTCCTGGTTCTTCCTACAAGGAACAGTGCTTGCTACATGTACAGGAGGGTGAGGACTTACAGGAAGGGAGCTTTGCTGGCATGCAAATATAGGTGACACAGGAACATCATCAGCTCAGTGCAATGTGCTTAATATAGGCAGGTGGTAGAAAAGGGTCTGAACACAGAAAGCAAACATGTCATCAGTAAAAGGATGTAAAATGCTTTTAACTTACTCGCACATACGAGCTGAACTGCCCCGCTACTATCTCATGACAGAAACCAGCACCTGTAACAGAAGGAAAGACAGTAACTTTAGATTTTGCTGAATCTTAGGGGAGACAATTTCATGTGCTTTGGCAACTTAATGCAACATACATATTTGCCTTGTAATTAGTCAGCTGCTGGCTGTGTGCAGTAACAGTCTTTCAGATTTGCGAAGTGTCTGAGCAGAAAGCAAGCAGCAGAGCAGCCAGCACCTTATTTTAAAGGAGTTACTACGTATTAAGGTGATCAACTGGCAGGTGCCTCAGACATGCTGGAGGAGAAAAACAGGAGCTGGCACAGCAGCCAGATGTACCACTGTTAGCAGAGCTTTCCAAAGCCCCCTACCCTTCGGTTTTTCTAACATGGTTTCCTATCAAGCAAAATGGAAATCATGACAAGAGAAGAAATAAAAGCAAGAGCCTGACACATTCAATGAGAAACTGAGAGCTACTGCTTTCTTACAGAGATGTAAAGCAGGAGGGAGTGAAGCACAGTGTTAGGCTATTTTATATATGAAATAAACATTTTTAAGCCATCTATTAACCTGTGTTAGCCTTCAATTAGATCAGCAATGCTTTGAGGAAAGAATGGTTTCTGATGTATGCTTATACTGAATAATGAAAGATTGGCCCCCAGGTACTACAGCCCTATCAATAATAAACATTATTACTAAATAATAGCAATAAAGACTTGGAGTTAATATTTAAAATGGGCATGAGACCAAGAGCATGCCCAAGCACATTTCACGCTTATTTTAATTGCCACAAGACAAATAGAATGAGGATGGCTGTTCGCTCAAATGGGTGTGATTCTGTTTTTCTGAAGCACTCGCATTTTAGTGTGCTATTGTCAAGCCTATTTGGAGTAAATTGTGGGTAGAATTGCAATGAGAGATGTAGTTGCCTAGCAAAGGTCTAAGATTTCCATTTAAAATTAATGTGAACTGTTTCTCTGAATCTGACATATGGGCTATGAGAACCCCTGCCAAGATGTCAAGAGCTAGAATGCTCCCCCTCTAACTCCGAAAAAATGCTGGAGGCAACTTTCTCCTGGTATTTTGGCATTTGGCTCCAATGCAAAACAAAGAGACACAGAAACCCTCCTGCAGTGGAGCTGCACAGCTCGGTCAGCTCAGTCACAAACAGTGCGGTTGCTCAGATTAAACAGCAGCTCGGCTCCCTCACACACCAGCGACTGCACTCCCCCTCAGGGTGCCCACCTCCAAGAGGTGGCTCTGGGAAGCTCCTCGTCCTCTGCTCTTCAACGATCTCATGTAATCTCCAGCACAACAATGCTGTGAGCAAAGCTCCTTGTCCCTTCAGATGGGTCAAATGGAGACGCAGGCACACGCTCCACAACGGCAAAAGTGAAGCCCCTGTGGTCAGGGGATGGTAGTCAGGGGCCATCAGTTCCATCACAGCAGCACAAGCACCACCAGAGCATTTGGCTCTTCTGAAATTCAGATGGAACCATACAATCATCTAGGTTGGAAAAGAGCTTTAAGACCATTGAGCCCAACTGTTACCTCAGGACCGTCAAGCCCGCCACTAAACCACGTCACTAAGGGCAAACTGATCTCCTCATGGCTGCCTCTCACGATCTTCAGTCACAGCCGCTCCTCATCTGCCCCTCATGGTGGTCCCACACTATGTAACTGCCGCCCATGGCCACTGCTCATCTCTCCTCATGATCTCCTCTCATGGGCGCCCTTCAGGTCCCACGGCTGCCCCTGCTCTCACCTCATGATCTCCCCTCACAACCGCCCCATCTCTCCCCTCATGATTTTCCCCCATGGCCACCCGTGCTCTCCCCACATCATTTCCCATCACCCCTCATGGCCACCCATCTTGTCCCCTCACGAGTTCCCCTCATGGCCGCCCCTCCTGTCCCCTCATGATCTCTCCACATGCCCACCCCACTTCTCCCCTCGTGATCTTCCCTCATTGCCACCCCTTCTCTCCCATCACCTCTCATGGCCGCTTCTCCTGTCCCCTCATGCCTCACAACCGCCCCACCTCCCCCCTCACCCCCCATAGCCGCCCCTCTCCTTTCGCACCAACGTCCCTGGCGCTGGCGGGAGCCGCTCTGAGCACGCACAGATCCCCCCAGGGCAGCCGCGCCGGGCGCCGGGCGCGCACGGCCCGCTCCTCCCCGTCACCTCACCGCTGCCCCCGGAGCACCGCGGCCCCGCCGAGCCCTGCGCCCGGCGAAGGACCCAGAGCAACGGCTGCGGTGGTGGCGACGGATGCGTGGTCTGTGGGGAGAGCGGTGGCGTGAAACCAGCGCGCAGTTCTGACGGGCACGGCAGCCGCCAAGCACCTCGTGGGGCAGGCAGATGGAGGAAAATTATACTCCCATTTCATCCCTTTCCAAACCTCTCAGCTAGTCCAAAGGCTTTTTGTTACGACTTTCTGGAGCCCCCAGGTTTTGCTCTGAGCACGACTTGGCTGCTGGGTGATGAGCTGAAGTGGCCAAGCTGGTGGGGTTCTCAGTGTGGTGCCCCTGCAGCTGCTGCTCACGCCATCACTGCTCCCACCATCATAGAACAGTTTGGGTTGGAAAGGAGCTCAAGATCACCCAGTTCCAACCCCCCTGCCACAGGCAGGGACACCTCACACTAAACCATCCCACACAAGGCTTCGTCCAACCTGGCCTTGAACACTGCCAGGGATGGAGCACTCACAACCTCCCTGGGCAACCCATTCCAGTGCCTCAGCACCCTAACAGGAAAGAATTTCCTCCTTAGATCCAACCTAAACTTCCCCTGTTTAAGTTTTAACCCGTTACCCCTTGTCCCAAACCCTCCGTCCTGCTCCACTCTGGGCACTGCTAAGGCCTCCTTTCATTATACCCTCTACGAATGGAGCCTGACAGGGCCCTAATGTTTGCAGCAACCACCTGGCTTCTTGTCCAAGAGCAGTAACACAGTAGCACAAACGTGTCTAGTTTCCAGCCATCCCTTCATCTGAAATGCAAACATTGCCTTTTACAGCTGAATCCATCGTGGAAGTGGGAGGAGAGAGAAAACTTAAATAAACAGAAAGATGAATCACGAGAAGAAAATCCCAGGAATGCTGCTCCCGTGATGGCTGGATGCAGAGATAAGCAAACCTGGGAACACCACAGCACCAGGGCAGAGCACACGCAGCCTTTACAAACAGCAGTGCAAGGGCACAGGTCCTGGAGAAGGAAACTATAAGGAGCTTCACATTCCTGTAAGACAGGAGAGCATCCAAAACAGGGTTTCTTTTGCTTCCTGTAGGAAGGGATGGTGCTGAGCCATCAGCCATGGACCTGCCAAACCCTCCATATCTGCCCACTTATCTCCCACTCAAACCCACGCTGTATGACAGCAACACTGTCATTGATAGGTGCAATATAAATAAGCTTCTATCCAAGGCCTGTTGTTGCTTTAAGTGTACTTTAATTACACTGTGTAGTTCTGGGACCAAATTCCCTGGCTTTCAGAGAGATCCGTGCAGCTGAGTGGCACTGGACACCGAACCAGGGACAACGTTCCCCACAGAGAGACACAGCCTTTGCTGGCCACACCGGGGAAATATTTTCTGGTGATGGAAATAGTCTGGAAGGAGAAACAAAACAAGCACACGCGCAAAGATGATGGCTTTTTTTGTTTAATCTGACTTCGAATATGCTGAATCGGTTCATTGTTTGCAGAGGAATCTGAGCAGAATTAATGATTCGCACAGGCAGGAAGAAGCTCTGTTTTGCAAATGCAGTGGCCAGACATTCTCCAAGATCTGTAATCTAATTTAGCTTGGAGAGTTAATGATTTTAATGATTTGTTGTGATCTCAAAACAACTGTTAGGAGATAAAGCTACATCATTAAACCTATTATGGTGTTTTGCTTCATTTAGCAAATGGTGGGGTTTTGTTCGGAAGACGCCCACTTTTTAAACAAGCAGAGAGGTCAGCTGCTGATGGCAAGGAACGGTTTATTCCCAGCTCCCTTGGAGACTGAAATGAAAGGTGTCCTTGGGAAAACAAATAATTCTTCACAAACGTTACGGACTATTTTATAAACAGAAAGCTGTGATGTGTGTCACTGTGTGTCTGTCACAAACCAGACAAGAGTTCTGCAAACAGCCACCGAGCTGATGGTTCAGGATCACTTGGTTTAAAATCCAGTTACTTCTCAAGGAATCACTGGGAGCAGAGCTCACTGATGTTTGCTTTAAGTTTAAGGCAGGCAGAGAGCAACAGCAAGACAAAGATGTCAACATCAAGAAGCTTTTTAGCAGCTATTTAGCTCTGGGTGGGTTTCAAAAGACAGGTCTAGATCCCAAAGCATGGCAGGCCATGAACTGTCTTCTTCTAGGACATCTCCATGGGAAGATGACAAAACCCATGTCCTCTGGCACCTCCCTTCTGCCCTGCACCCCTCCTGCACACCAAGACCCAATACAAGGAAAACTTTGTGTAAAAACTGATACAAGATTTAGCCCATGAAACATGCATTTAATTCTCTTGAGGCTGACTAATCACACTGTCATCATCTTATAAATATGGTGCGTAATCCTTCTCTGCACACAATCAAACAATAACGAATGCCTCATCCCACTGACATGAACAACTGACTCACATCATCTCTTACATTTTTCACAAAATCAGGCACAAAGTTTATGATGAAGCAAGGGCAAAGAAACGAAGCTCTGGAAAGTCATTTCAGCCACATAAGGAAGATGGAGCAAGCATGGTCTCAAAGTCAGCAGCGGGCGTCCAACCAAGGCGACAGCCCAGGGCATTAAGATGCGGATGCAGCTCCACTGAAGGGGTGGATTTCAAGCACGCCTCGTGTTCCCCCATCACAAGCTTCCTTCAATCTAGCCTATTAAAAAGCCTTTTATGCTGCCTGCGAAGAGGATGGAAGGAAGAGAGGAGGAGGATATATGTTTTCTTACTTTTTGTATCAGTTACTTACACAGGAGAGAGTAAACAACCAGCCTCTTTCCCCTGCAAGTTAGTGAAGGCTATTACATTTGCCTAAGCTGAATATTTTATAAATTTAAAACACTATTTAGAGAGAAAAAAAACCCCCACAATCCTGTAAAGAGCAATGACTATTTTCTTGCCCAGCTCCTTTTTAATCCCTGGGCAGGGAGCAGTATTTCACTTCTTCAGATGTCACTCAGAAATCACTACCATGACTCCTCGCTTTCAGCCTGCCCGGCATGTCTGCTTGCTGCAAAGCAAACACGAGAGATACAGAGGGAGAGAAATGTGTTTGTTTGTTGTGGAAGTTAAGCACCCACTGGGGCCTGAGCGCCGTCCTTGGAGCCTTCTAATCCCCTGCACCGCATGGAGAGCACAGACTTGTCACTTTAATAATCCAAAGTAAATAAAACCCAAAGAAAATTCCTTTCAGTTCTGTTTATTTTGGGGAAGCTTCTTTCTTCAGCTCTGAAAATAGGGAATGTATTTTATTACCCACTGTGACATCTCAAAAGGCAGCAATTGCACTTAACTGGAAAAGAAAGTCATGTTCTGCCCTTCTGCATTGCTTTCATCCCTGGAGATTTCTATTCCTTATCAAAGGGAGAAGACAAGAGGGTCTGGAGCTGCACAGGCTGCCCCACACCCTGTGTGCTGCTACTCTAAACATGCTTGGAAAAAGCTGTAAAATAGTGGAGATAAGCACCACTTGGGTGGCAACCTGCTGCCTGACACTGACTCATATAAGCCAGGCTCTGAGTCTAAATTAGTTCCTGATTTATACTTGTTAGTCAGTCATATCACTCAAATCAATAAATTCACATCTCTCATTACCAAACCATGACATGGCAGATTTCACTAAGTTGTCTGTAGTAATAACAACACCACGGAGGAAGTCCACCGCTCTCACTACTACGTACACCTCCTGCCATTACAAAGAGCATCATCTCTCAGAGGGTCCAGCCACAGTCCCAGCACTGCGACGATGGACATCCCTGCATTCAGTATAGAAGAGGAAAATCTGAAAGTCCAAAACAACTAAGGACCTGGGCATGTGTATTCTGCATTGGAGAGAGGGAGTAAATAAATAACCCTTCCAAAGAATCAGAACTTTTCAAAGTCAGGTGGGGAAAGTACAGTTCTGGTAGGAGGTTGTCTAATTTGAAGCTCAAACCTGTTCTCAGTGCTGTCATCACAGCTAACTCCTTGTGAGCATTTTGGTACAGAAAACATCTGGTATCATATTCTAAGTCAATATACGTAAATGATACTAATATAGTTGAAAATGTGATGGCTTCAGGATGGCTGTATCTGCCCAGGAGAATCATAGCTGAAGATGCAGTGCTTTATTCTAGGAGGTGATTTTACTTTTTCCTGCTTGAAATAAGACACTGTTCATCATTTTGACCACTGTTCTTTTGCCAACTGTTGCAGCCATGCCTGGCTGTGCTGTGATATTTGGAAACTACCCCCCCAGGTAGAACAAATGTTGTTTTATTTGCTGGGTGGAAATTTGTTAAATAAATCATAGCTTCAGAGTGGCATAGGAAATTAGCAATAAGCTATGCCTAGAAGGTTAGACATATTGTACTTCAAAATAAGCAGGAGGCCACTTTGCAATTCAAAAGAGATATATTGGGAAATGGGAAGACACATCTGTTAATCATTTTTCCCAATACCCGAAAGGTTGTTAGCTGCAGTCCCAGCAGAACCCTCTGCTGACACCGAGTGCCTCTTTTAAATGAGCTTCAATGACTTCTCTGCCCCAATCCAGCTGCCAGAAGAAAAGCCTGGGAGCTTTTTCCCTGGAAGCTCTGATGTCCTTGGCTGCACGGCCACGTTTCAGGAGCAGGGCTGTGGGCTTCCATACTGGTGGGAGTCCCATATTATTATTGCATTACATTTTCCATTTTGAAACGCCGCGGGGCATTATTAGTCTGGAAGGGTTGACATTTAGTAGGGGCTACAGCCTGGGGTGCTCTTTATTTGACAATTACTTATGAGTTTCCCTTAGAAAAGAATACATGTAAAGCCTGTTTCTGAAAGCTTCCTTCAAAGTGACATCTGATGAATTTAAATAATGGGGTTTAGCACTGCCAACACTTCCAAACATTTTTACATTTATTATAACCTTTACAAAACCTTTGTTCCTCTTCCTGATCATTTTATAACCCCTATCTACCTGGAACTATTTCAAGCAAGCATTTGGAAATGACACTGAAAGCCTACACATCTTTTTACTGTGTCCCGGATCCCGTTAGTATCAAATGTTCTTTCTCAACAAGAGATCCAAGATACAAACCCTTTCCTGAACAGGTTAAGGGTGAGGCAACGGATTGGCTTTTTCTCACTTACAGGAAAAGATGAAATCAGAGTAACTTCAGCTTCTCAGCTTTTATTTTAGAGAGGGAGTTTTAACAACTTAAAAATCCTTCTTGAGGCTTTCAAATTCTAAAATTTGAGGCTATTTTCCATGAAATTTCCCATTTCTTTTTACACTAAATTTATACCTACATTAAAAAAAATCTCTACCTACAGGTCAAAACTACTGAGAGGGGCTGTGAAATAAAGGCCACAAGAGGCAGCTTCACTGCTTTGGAAACGATTCTTGAGGGGGGTTTCAAGATTCTATGACAGACCTGGGCATAAAACCCTCCCTTCCCAGCCTTACTGCAGGGCTCACACGCGGGTTTGTCGCTGCTCGCACAGTCAGAGGACTCCTCCTCTGATCACAGCTAGCAGCTATTGTTAGTTTTTCACCCTTGAACTACCCAGAGAAGGAAAAAAAACCAAAGGGGTGAAGGAAAGGCCAGCAGAAGTTCAGTTAAAGCAGAAGTGATGCTCATTGCTGCAGGGCAGCTTAAACTGAACCACACTGTAGTTTAGATAAACACGGATTCATTATCTTTCTGGTAGCTTGTGAGTCAACTGATCTCACCTATAATTAAATCATTTTGCAATTATTATTTCCCAAGTGCTTAACCAAGAGGAAGAATACAGGTAGCATTTTGTTTTATCCTATCTTGCAAAATAGTTTCATGTTCAGAATGTTTTGTTTTACTGTATTAGCTTGTGTAAACTGTGGCAGCGCATGTTTCCCTTTTATTTGCCCATTGGGTCGTTTACTTACTGGAATTGAAGGCAGAAGTGGTTTGCTCTCACAAGCAGTACTGAATTTCTAATAAATATGTAAATAATATATCTCTGAGCTGTTGCCTTTGGCATTTGTTCATACATTATCCTCTGCAGTAGTTAGTCTGCTGTGAACACACAGTTGTTTTAGTTAGAAGAAATATCCATGATGCAAACAGAGCCCCTGAACAGCATCGCCGCGCTCGGAGTCGCGGGTGTTCTTCCTCACTTCACTGCCAACTGCATCCAAAAGGTACCACTTAAAATCTATTAGGAGAGAAGAGAGACTGGAGAACAGCAGAGGTCAAACCTAACCCAGCACTGCACTGGCAGCACGTGCAACGTACCTGTGCAGAGAGGGCACCGCTTCGTGTCCTTCAGAAATCCTTATTTCTCCAACAAGCAGGGAAGCCTGACAATCTGAAGTGATGTTGCCACAGGGTGAAGGGGAATTTAAGTGAGCCCTGCACTGAGTTTTATCTACTGACTGCATACCATGTTCCTTGCAATACCTTCAGCCACCTAAGTGCAGATTCCATTAGGGGCTTCCAAACTTTGCTGCCTGCAGGGACTGGGAGCACTGATGGGTGCAAGCAATGGGGAGGGAGCACAGCGGAGCCAAGAGGGGGACTGGGGATCTAACAGAGCAGGGATCGGGAGAACCAGCAGCAGAGTCTTAGGTGAAGAAGCTGATCCTTCAAGGCATGATGTGACCTGGGGTAAATGAGATGCCTAGACATTAACACTGTGCCCTGCAGAAATTATGCCCATAGAAAAGGAGGTAGAGCATCACTTATCACGCAGAAATGCAGGTACCCATCTAAACCCCTCACAGCACCATTGCTCCGGGAATTTACTTCAGATGCTGATGTACAAAGAAAAGTCTCTAAGCATGAGGAGTCCTGAGCATGGGCCTCCTGCCTTGGAGGCCCCTTTCTATTTCCATCTGTCTCTGAGGAGGAAAAGAAAGTCTCCTCTGGCTCCTGGCACCAGGGCAAGACTTCTGCGAGGGGGGACAGGAGAGAGGGGATGGCTTTGGGCACTGTCACTGCTGTGCATGTCCTTGTGAGAGACAGGACCTTAAAGCTGCTGCATGTGAGCTCAGCATCTGTAACTGAAGCCTGAATGCAAACTGCTGGCGGCTAAAATGTGCCTGTGCTGAACTGCAGCAGTTTAGCCAAATTCTGCTCCACTTTTTCCATTTTAATTTTCTGCTTTCTGCCTTCGTGTCTCAAAGTGAGAAGCCAAGAAGAGTGGGCTCTGGCCTTCCTAACGTTGGGAAATCTGTGTCCTCAGAAAGCTCCTGCCCTGCCTATGCCGATGGCTGGTTTCTGTTTCCTTGGCCCACCAGCTCAGAGGGGCCACAGGTTTGTCCCTTTACACCTTCACTTCCCAGAGTGGAGAAATCCCTTTGCACTATGGGGCACAGATCTGCAGCCATAAATAGATCCTTAATTGCTTTCCTGGGCTGAGGCTTCAACTGATAAGAGAATGGAGGTGGAAAAAAAAGGCAGTGTTATTTATTTTGGGGAGACAAGAAGGTTATGGAATTTTCTTACATTTAACCAATGAGATAATGAATCTTTCAGCTCACAAAGTGCAGCAGATCCAGAGGTACTCAGGACATAATGTAATTCCTCCCATAGAAGCACTTTCACATCTAATGGTAGAAGAATGTTTTGTGCTTCTGGTGCTTTATCAACAAAATGCCCTACTGTAGCTACTTGCCCTTTGGAGATTATTTTCTCAGGGAAGCTGTCATCATGCAGCTGATTAATTACTCTAATAATCGTCATTTTTTCCCTAATAAAAAACCCTCTTCCCATTCATTAACTCCATTGCAAGTAGGTGACAGTGGTAATTATTCTCTGGAAGTACTTCGGAATTATCTTTTCTAATCCAGCCTGTGCTGACATTTTTGAGAGAAAAAACCCATTTTGTCTTTCTTTCAGGAGTGGGGTAACATTTGAATATGCAAACAGTGTCAAAGCGTGCCCTCCGGATGTTTTCCTGAACTATGATTTATGAGGTTTGGGTATTGTATTTGCTATCATAAACCTGGAAAGGTCATTAGACAAAGAGGCTTCCCTGCAGGGGGCCCATTGCCATCTTTATCTTCTGATATTTCAATTTTTTTCCTTCAACATCAAGCTCCAGCTCTCCCATATGCCTCTGCTATTTATTAGTTAGTTATTCATGAGCGTACAAGTCCTGTGCAACGCTCTAGGCACAGAAATACACACACAGCTCCATTCAGAGCCTAATGGCCACCGTCTGGGCTCCAACGTATGCACGACACAGTCAGTCTCAGGGGGGTGAGGATGGGAATTCCCCTGTAAGGGCCACATTCCAACCTTTCCTTGCATGCAGTCAGTGGGAGCAAACCCAGCTCCCCCATACCCACTCAGACACCCACAGAAGGTCAGATCCCTGCGTCCAACTGCTCATTCGTGACAATCAGGGACAGATTTTCAAGCAAGTGCTGAAGTTTTCAGAATGCTGTACTTTGAGAATCACTGTTTAAGGAAATCACCAGGAACACACAGGATCATATCCTGCACAGGGAGCACAGAGTCACACACTGCTTGGGGTTGGAATGGACCTTAAAGCTCCTCCAGCTCCAACCCCTGCCACGGGCAGGGACCCCTTCCACTGGAGCAGCTTGCTCCAAGCCCCTGTGTCCAACCTGGCCTTGAGCACTGCCAGGGATGGGGCAGCCACAGCTTCTCTGGGCACCCTGTGCCAGCGCCTCAGCACCCTCACAGGGAAGAGCTTCTGCCTAAGAGCTCATCTCAGCCTCCCCTCGGGCAGGTTCAAGCCATTCCCCTTGGCCTGTCCCTACAGGCCCTTGTCCCAAGCCCCTCTCCAGGTTCCCTGCAGCCCCTTTAGCCACTGGAGCTGCTCTAAGGTCTCCCCTTCAGGAGCCTTCTCTTCTCCAGGCTGCCCCAGCCCAGCTCTCTCAGCCTCTCTTCATGAGAGAGGTGTGTGCTGGTCAATGAGAACAGCTCAGAGGATCCTCATTCACCTTCCAGTGAAGCTAATAGCAGGCAGTTTGCTCAGGACAGGAGCCGGCAGCATCCCCCCCATCAGACCAACACAGCTACACAGAGCGATTCCCTGTCAGCAACAGGGGCAGGTTCTGGCCCGTAATTAGTAAATCTGGGTAAACAGTGCAACAGCTGCTCTGTAAATATTAGTCTGCGTGTTTAAATTAACTTTTCATTGCCCCTGCCCTTTCCCCTTTTGTTCTTCATTGCCTCTAAGTAGATATTGGGCTTGGGTTTACTTGTGCAAACATTTCCAGAAAGCCACTTAAGTCCCAGGTAGAAATATTTAGGAATAAAAGAATATCCATGAGCATCCTCACACACAGCTGGGAGGTCAGTCAGGAACAACACCACATGTTTCGTGGAATCATAAAGACATTGGATTGGAAGGGACCTCTGGGGATTATCTAGTCCAGCCCTGGCTCAAAGAGGGGCAAACTTCAAAGTTAAATCAGGTTTGTCCAATTTCAGTTTATTAAAACTTAGTGAAACGGAAGCAGTCAGTGTCCAGTGAAGAGAGGCAGCTGCCAAAATGATCAAAAGAGAAAACTCTAGCACCTGAAATAACTTCATTCTGTTCTCAGGGCTGTTTTCTGCAGCTGCCTCTCCCTGCACATCTGCCCGTGTGCCTGACACCTCCTTTCCTCACTGGAACGTTATTATCCAACATGCCTGACAAAATACAGCGACACAACGCTGTTTTCAGCCTAACCAGGGAGTTAACACGCTGGAGGACGTGGTGGATACTGGTCACCATCAACAAAAAGCTGTTTTGCAATTTCTGCCTGGGCTGGTACAGCGTTGGAGGCTCTCTTGCTTGCACAGAGCTACCCAAATCTAATGTTAACTGCCTAAAGACACAACAGCACCGCTCCTGTATTTACTAAAGCTACAACCTTTGAGCTAGCCTAGGGAAAATGAGGGTAAATTGATATCTTTATGTTAAAGCTGGAAGCCAGCCTAGGATCTTATCATTCCTCTGGTGTGCTTTGAACAATATTCCTCACCTTCCCACTGCACAGCCTTGCTGTATCGCGCCAGCACAGACTTCACCTAAGGCTTGATTCTGCACTGTGTACTCAAGGAATAGCACCTACTCGGTAACCACAGTGGAGTAAAGGACAAGGAAACATCATAAGGAAAGGAATACATAGCTCTGCCCAAAGAGCAGGATAGCTTTTCCGTAGCTGTACTAACAAGCAACAAATACATCTACATGAATTACTATTCAAGTAAATGAGTAAGGAAAGGCATAGAAAGGTTTGCTTTGAATCCATACTGTGAACTATTCCTCAAAGCTACCAATATCACATTCAAACAAATCTATGATTTCTGTGGGGTAATTACAGCAATTTGCTTAACTTCACTCTGCACCACATTGAGCAAGGTGGTGTCTTTGCTTCCTGCTTTTCAGCTGCCTGGAGTGGTTCTACACCCTTAATAAATGCCTCCCTAGGACAGGCTGTGCTTTGATGATGGTTACAACGAGCCTCATGAACTTCCACCATGGTACAGCATGAAATTAGGTTACTAAGTGTTTGTAAAACATCTATGGATTCTCAAGTGAAAAGAGTTATTACATTAAATTAATGTTAAAGAACATAGTGACTATCATTACATCAGGCTGAGTACAGCAGTGCTTTGCACCTCACATTCTCACCTCTCCAACCCTTCTAAGATCAAAATCCTCTCTGCCAGGAAACACTGCATGAAGAAACAGGCCCCGTGCACAAAACCCATTTAATTCCTAACAGGTCAAATGGACAGGGACAGAAAACTGAAGTCAGAGTGCAAGGCTGCTGCTACAGCCATAAAACCTGCTCCCTGCAGAGTGTTTCTGCCTCCACACCAGTGACTCTGGTTGCTCCCTCCTATTCCTAGTAAGAGCTGTCACATATCACAGTGGCTAAATCATATTTGGCTGGTTCTTTGTCAGCAGCAGGAATAGCTATAGCTTTACATACTAAACTAACAGATGAGCTATCCCTAGTCAGATCTTACGCTGCCAGTAAAGTCATTATTTTCTACATTCTTTATCTGTATTACTTGAAAAAGAGAAAAGCAGGGGCTGGAAGTTGGTTGCACTCCAGTGCTGTGCTCCATTACGTTATTATTCATATCAATTGCTTTGAAAGTAGTGCTGACCCTGACCAGCTTAGATAAGTAACATCTGAGACAGAGATGCTGCTAAGGAGACCTTGCACTAGTGGAAAAAGCCAAAACACTCAAAATCAATGTTAATCCTTTTGCTTTAAGGACCTTGGGAGTAAGTGCTCTCTGATCCTGGCTGGAGTTTATGGGAAGTCACCATCAAATCTACAAGTAAGATTTCTCTAGCAACTTTTAAACCTGTCTCCAAGTGAAACACTGTGCATGTCTGCTTAAATATGTACCTTAATAACCAGTCACTGGGTGTCATAACATTAAAAGGTCACATTTTATCAAAATATTGGCCCTGTGAAAATGTCACCTTGTGGCACTCTTGTTGAGGTAACAATTTGCTGCTACATTTACTCTTCTATTGTCACTGTAGCTGAGCTTCCTTTAGAAGCAGCGCAATTCCCAACACAATCTGCTTCAGAGCTTCAATAGGAAAAAAAACCCAACCTAAAAAACCTGTGCGATTGCTCTTAGTTCGAGTGCCAAAACCAGCCGTTTTCAACTGACTACCTACTGCTGGGTTTCTCAGGGAGAGTTGGGCGTCTGTTTTGCCACTGACAACGGCACAGAGATCAGGCAGAAGAGCTTCTCCCTTCTGATGCTGAGCAGTCACTGCTCCAAGTGCCACCTCACTTCTCTGCAGGAAGATGCCACCAGGCTCTGCTGAGTTTGGATTAACGAAGGTGGATCTGGTGGGATGGAGGGAAGCAAAAGACAAAGGTGCTCGATAGAAAGAGCTACAGAAGAGTAGGACCATTTCAGGTTGGCTTTACTGCTGCCCCACAAGAGGGATGCTTCCCAGACCAAGAGAGCATTCCAACTCCCCATGCAATTTTCAAACGCTTATTAGTTACATCTGTTGAAACTGAGGTTCGAATGCCTGAAATACCTTTTCTCTGTTTGTTTTTGCTCTCCTACATCCTACAGTTTCCCTGTGCACACAGTGCCTCTGAAGCTTGCAGATAATAGATTTGGTTTGAACTGTTTGTACAGTGAAAAGCCTGAGTGCTTCAGGAGATGCTGAGCTGTTCAGGGCTGTATTTCTTAATAGAACAAGAGGATGTCAGGATTGCAAATCCAAGGCATATGCAGCTCTCTCGTGCCATCACCACAATTCCAGCTTTTCACTCAGTACAGGCCTAAGGGCAAATTCAAAAGTTGAGAACTCATTTGAACTTGGGAAGTATTTCTGCATCTGGAGAATTGAGCTGAGACACACGATAACAGACAACTGCTACAGAGCAGCCTGACCTCCTTAGCAGCTCATTTTGCACTGCTGGGGTAATGGAGGATGCCTGGTGTCCTCCTGACAGCTTGAGCATGAATTTTCATTATTACTTTTGCAACTTGTGTATATTTTGTCAGTATTTGACTCCATCACTCTGACTTCCTGCCTACAATCTCATTTTGCCAGTTCTACCTGGCTCCCTTCCTTGACTGAGATCACTACTGCATTACTGAGGCTGTGTGCAGCCCAGGCTCAGCATCCTGGACATCATCAATTATCAGCCAGTTTCCCTTTGCTGTCAGTGCCAAGTAAGGACTATCTGGCCACAGTGACTGGCAAAGTTGACATGTCTTCAAGCAGACTGATTATTCATACACACATACACAGATTCCCCTGTACTGAATGACGTGCTGAGAAGTGTTTATCAGATTTCAGAATTACTAAGGACAGAGCCATTTAATATACTAAATCTATGACCAAAGGGGTACAAGAAACCTGGAGAGGGGCTTTGGACAAGGGCCTGCAGGGACAGGACAAGGGGAATGGCTTTAACCTGCCCGAGGGGAGACTGAGATGTGCTCTTAGGCAGAAGCTCTTCCCTGTGAGGGTGCTGAGGCGCTGGCACAGGGTGCCCAGAGAAGCTGTGGCTGCCCCATCCCTGGCAGTGCTCAAGGCCAGGTTGGACACAGGGGCTTGGAGCAAGCTGCTCCAGTGGAAGGGGTCCCTGTCTGTGGCAGGGGTTGGAGCTGGATGAGCTTTATGGTTCCTTCAACACAAACCAGTCTGGGATTCTATGGTTCTATACAGACACAGAATGGACAGTCTTGCTTAGTGGGGGAAGAATAGGGCTTGAATCAACCTTGTCTCACCTATTAAAATGAAAGAATTAGGTTTGTGTATGTATTAGTATGCCTAGAAATGTTTACACAACATGGGCAGGAAATATTATCTATACAGACACCCTGAGCATCCAGAGCCTGCTGAGAGTCAGCACACCCATGTGCAAGCTCAGACACAGCACGAGCAGGGGAATTAATGCACAGCAGCTTCCAGGAATGGTTATTTACTCAAAAATACATGGTTCAGATCCAGGAGAGTCAATTGGAAGCACCTGAATACTAAATTCGGAAACATAAACTGAAAAGAACAGTGGATGAGAGTGGGGTTGAGAGCAGTGCTCACACACCCAACCCTTCCAGGCACTATTTTGTTCCAACTAATCTTTCTTTTCCAGTGGATCAGTAACCTTCAACAAAAGATCTGTCCTTTTTAATCATGCTCTTCTCTCCTCATTCCATCCTCTCTACATACACAACCACGTTTCGTTTGTTGATCCCATCTCAGAAGCCTCAGGGCTTTAGAAAAGTCTTTTTCAGCATGATTATATACATCACCAACCTCTCTTGCCCCTTTCTTTTTTACTGCCATTCACCATTACAGAGCTCCAGTGCACTGCAAATTGAATGTGACAACAACATTCTATATGTGCTCATATAGATACAGAAAGAAACCAAATCAGTAGAGTGTATGTATCTATAGATGTGTGCTTTTTAAAGTTGAAGAATTCCATTGTTTGCTCACTTCTCCCTCTAACTGATTGCTTTGCCTGCTTTGTTCTGCAGGATCAGCACAGGTGACTAACACAGATCACACAAGGCTACAAGTATTTGGTATGGCAGATTTTTTTCTGCAATAGCCAGGAATCAGCAAACCTAAACGCTGGTTTGTGACTGCTCAGTCTCAGCATTCAGGCAAGTAAAGCTTCACATGGCAAAACCTATTGCCTGGGAAAAGTCTTTTTCTTTCTTCTACCCCTTTATTTTTCAATGCTTGCTTTCTTGAGTTCAGGACACGCTTTAGTTTCTTTTTTGCTCCAAGCTCTGGCTCCTCTAACATCAATGAGAACTTCCCCACCAAGGGCAAAGGGGCCATTTGAACACTCAAGTTAGGCTAAACCCAAGTAAATCCCTTTTGATGAAAACAAAATATGCATCAGATACAGGTCTGAATTCCAGTTTTGCCAGAAAGGTGGTACCCACGTAACTGCTGTTTCATTAAGTACTGTCCCTGTATTGTGAAACCTGTGACTGGGATGCTATTGATGTTCACACCTCTGGAAATGGAGCAGATCAGTAACAGAGTAGTTAAATATAATACTATATATGATAGATTACATAAGCAGCATATAATAGTTATGTAGTAAGTGATGAAATACTCCAACGTATAAAAAAGTCAGCTGTAAAACTGTGTGAAGGCAATAAAAACCCAGATGTTCTGGTTCTGTGTATCTGTCATTTCATCCCCCCGTCCTCTGTAACCTTGAAACAGCTCTCTAAGATTTTGTTTGCCGTATTTAGAGAAGGAATTGAAAAGGCCTTGGGAAGCACAGTCCCAACGTGCTGCTCCTTTCCCTGCACGCTGCACTGACACAGGAGACAAGGGCTGTAATTAGCAGCATGACCCAGTGCACTGAGCCGGGGATCGGCAGCACGGAGCAGCTCAGGGCCACGCTCCTCCGGGATCCGTGCCCTTCATCCCCTCCTTTTCCTTGATACATTGCCTGCAGCCAGTGCCTCTCACATCAGATAACACAAAATGAGTACATTTGGTGAAGCCCTGGAAGCACTACACCAACTGATGGCTGTTTGCTGTGCATACAGTGGCTATTTTTGTTCTTTGTCTTAATTGCAAAAATACAGGGCTTCGAAAACTTCTTGCAGGGCATCTGAATTGAGAACATCAAACTCACATGCTGTACATTCGTATCACTGCTAGGGACGCAACAGAGACTGACGGCACAGTTCTAGTCTCCCACCCCTGACCTCCCTATCATCCTGTTCATGAATTAGAATCATAGAATGGTTTGGGTTGGAAAGGACCTTAAACTCATCCAGTCCCAACCCCCTGCCTTGGGCCCCAAATTATTGAACTTTGGCATCTCCATTATGTTCTCCACACCATTTGTTCAACTTCCCAGGGCTCCCACTGCCTTGAAGCATTAACACAGCCCTATGGGGCACATGGAGAGAGGAAAGGGAGGAATCCTGCACAGTACACCAAAAATATGGTCCCATTTTGTGCACAAAACCAACAGGAAAATACTTCGATTTCACCACAACAGCAGCTGCCAGAAGGCTACAACTCTCATGACTTTGGCTGGGTTGCACTGAAGCAGACTGTGCCAGACATATTCCACATCCTGGAAGGATCCATTTTAGGGCACTGCTGGGCACCTGGGTTTGGAATCTACCTAAAATCACATGGTTCTGAGTACAACTCCAAACTCGCATGAAGCCCAAGCACTCCTTAGAGTGTCCTAGTGCTTCATACTGAATCCATGTTGTCCTGGATTCCCAGTGCTGGAATGCACCTATGCCAAGGGCATTAGAACTGGATGAGCTTTAAGGTCCCTTCCAAATCAAACCATTCCATGGTTCTATAACCAGTGCTAAGCACTGTGCACACACCAAAGGGTTTATGTGCACAAACATTTGCCAGTTTCCTAACCACTCATTAGACTACTAAAATTCATTACCGCTACCTACAAACCTGGTTGGACCCTGTATTCATCATATAACCCAGATCATGGAAAGATTCGTGTGCTTAGCTGCAAGCATGGGCACAGTCCCATTAGCATTAATAATGATGATTGCTTTATAGTCCTGAGTCAATGTCAGAGGCACATGCCCCATAGTTAGAATAAGGCAGTTCATACGTTTCCAGCTCTCCACAGCCACTATCAAGTCCTACACAGAGCTCCCAGCCACACAAACAAGAGGGCTGTGGTTATAAAAGTGCCCAATAAATAGCAGAGAGCACAGTAGGTCTACATGTACTGGGAAGAGTTTCACCTCGCTGCTCAAGAGGAGAAGGAGGATGATATGCAGCCACCGGACTATGACAAACCCCATCTGGTTCTGTGCCACGACGGTCACACAGCAGTCAGGATGGGAGGCCAGCGCGAGGCTGCTACCAGACACTGACCTGGGCCATGTTCCAGCCCACAAAATATTTCTCTCTACTGCAAGTAGGTCGAGCCACATTTTAGTGCCTGCAGATTTATTGTTAAATCTTTATTTTTTGCACCTGCCACAGCTATAGCTGCTCCACATCACAGTGCTGCTCTCTAGCACTCGACCTCCCTTGTCTGGGCTGGCTCTGAGCTGCAGCATCCCTCTCACTGCGAGTTGTGAGCCTGACTGATGGGGAGGGCAGTGGGTGCACAAGGGCAGAAACACAAAGCGGGGCTGTCGGAACAACACCAGAAACCTGTTTTATCCTAGTTTAACATCAGGAAGGTATCAGGTGCCACAGGCAATCTCCCAAAGCACAGGATGGGCATTTGCTAAAACATCCTTTGCACATACAGATTCATTTCCCTGCAGGACCAGGGCACTGCCCTGTGATGGGGTGGATAATGCCAGGCTAAGACCTACACACAGTGTGGCAAAGACCACTCAGTGGTTTGCTGGAATCTAGGGTAGGAGAGACTCCAACCTCACTGTTAAATCTGCCTTTCTCTCACTAATAAAAGGTTATTGTAAGAAGTCAAATAAAAATGTATTTGTGTTTAACAATTAAATGTAATTGGCAAGTGCTAATGGTTCCGTGCTCGCAAAACTGGGGGAAAAAGGAAAGAGGAAGAAACTGGTTTGAAGGGATTTTATCTAATTTCATTTTAATTAGATCCTTTTTCTAACTGAGTTTCTAATTTTTCAATTAGCAATTAGCAGCTGCAACTCATTCGGAGCGTCACGAGGTGCCAGAGACACTAATTACACCACAGGAGTAGGAGGCTGAAAATGAGAAATAAAATTAGCCATGAATGTTATTAGAAGAAAGGAATGATTACATTCTGTAATAATATACTGATGTGAGCCTAATTAGATTGAAGGATTGAGGGGGAAAAAGGAGATATAAAAATGGATTGTATCTAGAAGCCTATAGGTCACCTTTTCTTCATTAATAATGATTAGGTACTGCTTGGAAAAAGGGCACTTTGGGAGTGATGTTGTGTCTCTGTCAGCCACCCAGCAAAGGTCCCAGTAACGCAGGGAGGTGGCTGGTGCTGGCAAGAGGGGACAAGACCTTGCTGGAGATGTCCATGAACATAATGCTATCTCATAGAACTGTCACAGAATGGGGTGGGTTGGAAGGGAGCTTAAAGCTCCTCCAGCCCCAACCCCTGCCACAGGCAGGGACCCCTTCCACTGGAGCAGCTTGCTCCAAGCCCCTGTGTCCAACCTGGCCTTGAGCACTGCCAGGGATGGGGCAGCCACAGCTTCTCTGGGCACCCTGTGCCAGCACCTCAGCACCCTCACAGGGAACAGCTTCTGCTTAAGAGCTCATCTCAGCCTCCCCTCGGGCAGGTTCAAGCCATTCCCCTTGGCCTGTCCCTACAGGCCCTTGTCCAAAGCCCTTCTCCAGGTGTCCTGTACCCCCTTTAGGCACTGGAACTGCTCTAAGGTCTACCCTTAAGGAGCCTTCTCCAGCCTGAATAATTATAATGGTGCCATAATAAGAGAGGAAAAAGGACAGTGAATTAGACCCGAATTCTTTCATATTAGTAGACAATCACCCTTCTTTAAAGGATGCACACACAGAAGTGAGTGCCATGGGGAATCAGCTCAAGGTGCCATGCAGCAGCCCACTGCTTTCCCTTTTAGCCTCACTGCTACACTCTCTGTGATGCCAGGGTGAAGGATTAGAGCCGAATGACAATGGAGGCTGGGGGAAAAAAACCTTCATTAAAAAATTCAGTTGTTGTAGCATATGTTCCTCTTGAGCTGGAAATTCTCTTTCCAAGCGGGTCTGCTTTGTTGTTGTGTGACAGGAGAGTTTGGAGATTTAGGGGCAGTGGGCTGCAGGCTTGAATAAATAAACCAGACATTTATTACAGGGGAAAGGAGGGAGAGAAGCAAAGGTAAATAAGGAAGTCTGGAACAGCCAGAGGTTTCAATCTGCTAAACAACCTGGAGTGAGGCCACCTGCAGAGTGAAATGGCGAAGGAGGTGAGACACGGGCCTGACTGCATCACCAACCCCACGGCACAGCGCTGCTCCTCCTCCCTCTTGCTGCAACCATGCAATTTTACTGCAAAGCTGTCAATGGCCAGGACAAGAGAGGACAATACTCCAGGGCAATGACTCTAATGGAAGGTGTCCCTTCATTAGTTCACTGCAAACCATGAGCCTGCTCTCAATGGTGCTGTGGGCTTCCCAGTTGTGCCAGTCACAGCAAGCTCCTAACAGTCTGCTTAGTAAGAGCCAACAAAGCTGCCAACAGTGAGCATGAACCATGGTCCAAAAGGGACCTGCTCTCCCACACCCAACAGTGCTGCACCAGCTCTCCCACACTACAGGTTTCATGGCTGCTCACATCAGGGTAAGGACTTGTCCTCACTTCTGACAACCTGCTACTCCCCAAGGGAAGCCAGGCAGCTGGCTTGCACCAGCAGTTGAGTCTCCATGCACAGCCTGCCTTTCCTGTCAGTGTGCTCTGCAGCAGATGTGTTCCCATCAGTGCCCATCCTATCCCACCACTGCCCTGCCCATGGGCTGCAACATGGACAATCCCCCTTGTGTTCATGGACAAGATACGGCTCTGCAACCACAGCCAAAGTTGGGATCAAACCCCAATGCCCAGTGAGTCTCTCTGACACAGTTTATTGAGCAGTGCCACGTATAAAACCAACCTGAAGCCAATCTTGCATTCAGAAACTGGTTAACAGTTCTGGCTTCCCATCATCTCCTGCCAGAAAAGTGCTGCATCTGCAGAGCTTGAGGGAGTAAAACAGAAAGAGAAAGGAGGAATGTGGTACTGGGAAGGACTCTGCTCCTGCAGAGGCAATACTTCCAAGAGCACCATAGTCAATTTGAAAGCCTAACTCCTAAAAACGAAGCCCATCAATCACTTCAGGCACATTTAACCATTTCGCTTCACAGTCATTTAAGCCTTTGTAAAAAGGCAAAAATTCCAGATGGTAACTATACAAAGCAAGGCTACTTCTTTCCCTTTTTAGGTTTTATTCCTCTGCCAGGAGAGGGCCGACGATTCAACCAAAGTCCTTCTTCCTTGCGGCCATCCGAACCTCTCACTTAGTCATCTTTCCGTTTTACCGGTTGAAAACCTTGTAGGTTTTGGCATGTGTTGATAAAAGCTTGGGAGTTCCTATCGCTGTACAGAAGCATCACCATTAGTGACAACAGAGTCAGTCCAGAAGAACTGATAAGAAAAAAACCTCACTTCAGTTATAATTCCAATGGCCCCAGATCTCCAGGAGGCTTCACTTGTCACACAGATAAAACATGTAAATAAACAGACGCCTGCCTGCTGTGATGCTCTGCAAAACAAACACATGCTTTTATAGAGCTGCTCTTTGGGAGTCAATACTGCTGTGAATTCCGATCGAGTCCAACCCATGGAAGCCACCACGGTGCTCCCGTGGAGCAGACGTTGCAGACGAGCAGATATCCTCGCCTCAGGCTCACAGAAAGAGCCTGGCAGCTCTCCACTTGCCTCCCCGGAGAGCTTCCCCCCGCCAGCCCTGCGCCTGTGTCTGCTTCCTCACTGCAAAGCTTTCGAAGAACCACTCGTTTTCAACAAATATTTCCACCATCACATCTGACACCGAACAAGCACGAAAAATATGGCCCCTCGCAAGAAATACCAGTATAATGTTCTCATTTTCCACCATTTGACAGCAATCAAGTAGAGACTAATGGCTTTCCCCTGTGACTAAATCATTTAGCGACCAAGGTATTCCGTCTCATTCTCATTAGAAAAAAAAATATTCCAATAATCTCATTATCCCAATGTGAATAACAGCAAAAATGCACCAAGACTAATGGCTCCTTCAGCGCCGCCGCTCGCCCAGATCGCTCAGGCGGGGGTTTATGGCTCCTACTGCAGTGCCAGGGTCTGAGTGGTGGCACGGTGCAGCCCCGCTGCTGGGGCTTTGTTTCAAGCAATACTGAGGGCTTTTATGTACTATTTTTAACTAACTTCAATAGAAAAAAGAATGTGTCATGGAGTGTTAAACTTTATGGAAATTCTCCTGGAGAATAACATAATTTCACGGTGCATTACTCTACAATGACCTGGTACTTGAACAATTAATTTTTAAGGTATAGCCTTTTTCTTCCTGTGCTGCATTTAGCTTACTCCTAAACCATCAACAATACCAGGATTCCTTTTCTTTCTCTTTATGATCTGAGGAGACACTTAAAACCTCGCAGCATGTGCTGCATATTCACGATTCATCATGCAGAATACTGGGTTTGAAAACAGAGTGAAGAAGGGGAACCAAAATGCTCCAGGATTTACCTTAATTATTTCTAGCTCATGAATCTGTTGCCATTTCTCAGCCTACCTTATCCTCTGCTGAAAGTATTCCAGAGTTTCCCACAATGCACTGAAGCAAATCTTTCTAGCGCTGCAAATACTCACTTTCAGGTCTGGCAAATGCTATCCAATCAGTCCCACTGAAGCTGACAGACCTCCAGGGAGAGTATCTGAGGAGCCCCCAGTACAGAATACAATCAGAGAATCCCACACTGGTTTGGGTTGGAAGGGACCTTAAAGCTCCTCCAATTCCAAGTAATTCCAATGCACAGTGACCAGCAAAGGAACATGAACCAGGAGAATGGCCACGTTGTTTGGAAGCATTAATACTTGGGAAGCCCATCCCTGGCAGGATTTTCTCCATACTCCCTATTAGGAAGCACACCCTCCCGTGGGTTTCTCCTGTGCATATTGCTGGGGTTTCTATCCCACCTTTCAGTGGTGCTCTCACAAACACTACTTAGTTTTGAAATCTCTCCCTATTCACCCACTGATTTTAGCAGACAGCTGCCACCAAAGCCATTGTGTCTGCCAGGATGCCGGCTGTGGCACGACGTGTAAACCCATTTTCCATCTAGGAAACTGGCCATTTCTGACTTTGTTACCTAGTAAAAAGTTGACTCTAATTTGTGCATGTCTGCGATTCCTATAGAACCATTCAAAACAAGGATCGGCAATTAGAGCATGTCTCTTCCAACCCATATGCCTTCATGGTAATACTAATCAGGCTAAGAAATAACTCCCTTAACGTTAGACATTATTCTCTTCTGCTACACTAATCTAGTGGATAAACTGCCAGCTGCATATTTAAGTGAGATATTTTGGTCTTTAGCCCCTTCAGAGCCCCACTCTCCATCCTTCCTTTGCAACAAATGAGCTCCTGATTGTATCTCAAAAGTTCTGGTAATCACTAATACACATTCCCAGACTGGGAGGCAGGAAGCTTCCAGGGCCTGAGCCTGGAGTTTGAGGCTACTTCCCAGTGTTCTTGTGCTGGTAAAGCTGGTGTGTCCAGTCCTAAAGCAAGCCCCAAGGAGCACAGAGAAACAAGAGGTGGTAAATATCCCATTATGGAAAGAAACAAGAGTCAGGAGAAAAAGTATTGTTAGAGCAACACTGCCTGCAAGATGAAGATGTTGTCTGTCACCCAACGAACGTGTCAGTCTCTGTAATTATTCTTAGGCTATTCTCTAGCTCTCCCAGCCAAAACACTCACATCGAACTGGAACACATAAAACCTGTCAGTCACAAGTAATTTTTCAGTCTCAGTGAGTTTTGATGGAAAATGCAATTTATAAAAAGGAATCAACATCTTCCTTGCAAGACATCAATAAATGACACTTTTCCGAGATGCTCTGGTACCTTGTAAATGCTGTAGCTTAGATCCCTTAACCTTGGGCATTCTCATCTACTGGGATTCTCGCTAGAACACAGTTTCCTGGTGCAGGGCTTCTCTCCCAGGAGCAGAGTCACAGGACTGAGTTCATGTACAAGAGAATTGTTCCGATCCAAAAGACCTCCTGGCAGGGGGAGTTTTAACGTCAGTTAAATTACAACTCTGTTTCAGTTCTAGAGCTGCTGAACTCCTCTTCCCCTCTGCACTGGTTGCTTTGAAAAACTGGATGCTTGTACCTAAAAGACAGCAAAACAAATCCCTGCTGATCAATGCCCTTGGATGGATTGGCATGATTTGTTTTGTTTAATTGGACAGCTGGTTGAAATCAATACAGTCCTTCCAATGCAATCACAACTGTCCCCAAAGAGCCCTTACGATCTCCATGGAAATAAAGGTGATAGAAACAGCACTAGTCAGAGAACCTGGACACAACAGACCTAACTATCTTTGTCTGAGACTGTGTGGCTGACAGCGTCAATACACCACTAGGGATCTGCATCACTGACAACTGGCACTTCTGTGACAATTAGTACTTGGTTGGACTGGAGATGAGGCGCTTGAGCAATGCTGATGCTCAGAGCACAGTTGGGTAAAGCCCTGCACTGAGAGTCACAGCAGCCCATCCGAGTTCCACCACAGTGGGCTTTATGTCCTTGTGTCCTGGCTGAATTCCAGTATGGCAATCACATTATACCTGCTCAGATGTCCTCTATATTTTCAAAGACCTACTCCATAGTCTGTTCTTGCTTAAAGCTGTTTAATAGCGCTGTTGCATCCTGTTAAACAGATGGCATGTTCTGTTTCAAAGATGGCTGGTTTCCTTTCTCACAGACAGTGATGATGTACAGGTTGCAAAGTGCTTTAGGATCTACTGAGGTAAGAGTGATTATATTTCAACTGATGATTTCAAGAAAGTCATTTACTGTTGCACCTTGGGAGCTTATTTTAGAGTTTTAAAGCATTTGAAGTCCTATGAATGAGCAAACTAATATGAGACACGTTACTAAAGCTGGAAGTGTTCAAGGCAGGTTGGACAGGGCTTGGAGCAAGCTGCTCTAGTGGAAGGTGTCCCTGCCCGTGGCAGGGGATGGAACCGGATGAGCTTAAAGGTCCCTTCCAACACAAACCATTCTAGGATTCTATGAACTAATGCTGTCCTAGATAGGAGTCCAACACAGACACATAACCAAAGCACCCCAACAATCATTCTCCTTTAATGGATCTCACCTTGGAGTGGTTGTACCTCGTGCCACATGTTCCTTTTGGGAAAATTACCCTTCTAACAACAACTTAAGAAACAGTAATAATGATATTTACTTCCATGACCAGTCTGCATTGTTCCACTCACTGCCACAGAGAGAGACTCATTTCTACCTCTTCTAGATTGGGCTATTGTCTTTCATCCGGGGTGTCATTTTCAGCTGGAGGCTGAGGAAGCTGGGCAACGGTGTGGAAAACATGAAGCAAAAATGTCAAAGTTCTAAGTAGAAAAAGCAGCTGCTCCAGGAAAGGATAAACCCATTTGTCCTCTTTAAGCCATTTTAACTATTGAATCCCATTGGCAGTTGTGTCATTTTTCACTATCTACCACCGTATGTTCTTGCTACCTATAGCAATCCCATAGTGTTGCATCTTGACTTGGTGTGATGCATAATGATTAGGTGGCAGACAGGTTTATTTTGAAGTAAGCCTTGGGTCACGCTATTCCTTTATGGCTCAGATGAGTTTTTCTCTGCCTTTGAAAAAGAGATGAGAATTAAACTGCAGTTTACCATCTCATAAAGAAACAGTGGACAAATCACCCAGCTATGCTGCAGTGGTTGGGATTGTTAGTTATAAGTGACAACCAGGACTATAATTCACATTCAGACTCTGGATTTAAACAAAGTCCCCAGCACTAAATCTTACACTGTAGGCTTTCTTTTGTATTTCTGACTCATTTTGTGCTGGGAATCGTTTAACCATAGACTTTAACTGCTAATACAGTTCCATGAAATGCAAAGTATAAATCAAAATTACTGGATCATTCAGACTCTGTCTGAGCAGTTGTTTATATGGCATTTTTCTTCTACTGCTTTTGTATGGCTACAGAGATGCTATAAAATTATGATATACTGCAGACATCCCACTACCAGCTTGGCAAAGAGTTGCAAATAAAACCCAGCGTGCTTAATTATTTTCTTAGTTATACAAAGCATAAACACTAATGATACAAGACACGCAGAAAGGGGAGGTGCAGTCATTCATCAGGTCACGCTGAATAACAACTAAATAAAATATAATTAAGGCAGAAATCAAATCTCAGAAACGTTCACTTTCCATTGAGGAGCTCAACAGTGCAATGGAAGAGTTAAGGAGGGTTTTTTGGTCACAAAACTTTAAAAGCAGCTATTTTATTTAAATTCTGTGTTTAGGTATTCGGAAATACGAATTTCTGTTCAGACCAAAAAAAAACCACATAAAAAAAAGAAACAGTCAGAACTAGTGGAAAGCAAGCGTTCCATATACATGACAACAAATTTCCCGTTGGGAAGCAATCCTAATTAAGCTTTTCACCAGGTGTGACCCAGACATAAACCGAACTTCCAGCAGCAGCAGACTGTGCTGAGCAGTGACTGAGAGGCAGAGGGATCACTGCAGACCAAGGACACAGAGCTTTGCAATACCAGGAATATCACCTGCACTAGGAAGCTTACACACACAGCTTCCAACACCAAAACCTTCCTAACAGCATCCTCATTAAAAGTTCCTGCTGCCAACACCACTCGCTTCCTCTTCTAACTGCTTACAGAGAGCACCCTTTGGAGTTGATTTCTGGAAGGAACAAATTTAATGAGCAGAGATCCCAGCCATGGGGAGCCTTTGAAGCATCAATCTGCGCCCTTTGGTGTGGACAGAGCTGTGGGAGGCACTGCCCATGCTGCCGTGGGCTGGCAGCGGCTGCACAAGCATCCCATGCTGCTGCCTGAAAACTTCCTTCTTCCCAGTCATGTGCCCAGCAGGTCCGTCTCACAGGCTGCTGCCCCAGCTCTGCTCAGGCCCAAGAGCTGCCCCTAAGGAGGTTTCTCTATTCCAACCCTAACTCTTACCCAGAAGCAGCCACAGAGCTCTGCTCCCCACAGAAACAGATGTGGCCAAGGGCCACCACCACCATCTCAGGACACGGCCTCAAGAACTCCTTTAACGGGACGGATGAGGGATGCTTCCAGAGAGGAGTAACCAATACGATTCATTCTGGAACTGTAATCTGGCTGGAGTCCTGTGGCAGAAGAAAATGGAAGGGAAGGTACAGCGGAAGCTACAAATCAAAGACCTCTCTGTAAATCAAGCCTTTATGTTCATTAATCCTAAATTAGCACATTAAAATAAAGCAGCAGTTGATTAATATCCCTAAGTAACACTTACAGTTGAGTGAGAACTTGATGCTAATATACTTGATATTACAGTGCATTAATAAAGAGACAGTCTCCCTTTGCCAGAGATGCTCTTGGAATTCTGCTCTCCAAAACAAACAATATTGAGCGGAAACACATGGCAGAGAAGAATAAAGCTGTGTTCCTCTTTGCACTGATGGCAGCGAAGGAAGCATGAAGGAATGCTTCTTTGGGAGAACATAAGCACTAGACAAAGGGCAGTTGGGAGGTTTTCAGGGAAGCAGTTTCCCAGTCGGAGTACACCGGTTACTGCAGAAGTTGTACCAGGAACATTTCCAGCAGCAGGAAAGTCTGCTCAAGAGAAGTGAGGCAGCAAAGTCACTGGGGGTGAATGCCTTGGAAATGGAATCAGAGTCCAGAGGTGCGAGCTTTCAACCTGAATGAGGCAGATTTCCAGGTCTGGAGCCCACAGTGCTGGACCCTGTGTGGGAAGTTCTGGGAATAAGCAAACACCAGACACCATGGAAGAACTGCTCTGCTTGGGGAAGGGCTTTTGCCACTTCTCTGCATGAGCATGATGGGGATGGCACTTGTATCTTCCACATCTCATCTGAGGATGCTAACCATAGGTAGTTTGTTCTCAAGGGAAAGAACAGCAGGCATTCTGGAAGCCTTTCAGATACTTCAAGTCTTTTAGCTAATACTGGTAGTTTTTTTACTAACCACTGCCATTCGCCTTGTCTGAAAACACTGATACACTTCCAAGCTCAGAATGTCTCACAAGATCAACTTCTGCGAGACACACTATTACATTTTATATCATTTTCCCTCTGTTAAACTTAAGAGTTTCTAGACAGTACCTAGTACTGAATAAACAGGATGTTGTAGCAATGTATGTATTGGGAAAGAGAGATGCAACGAATTGTAGGATAATTGAGCAACACATATGGTCATTAGAGATACTCGACCTGATTTTCTGGCAGCATAAAAGAGCTAACAAGAGTAAATGACATGAATTGCTTTGCATGATGCTGGCTGCATGAAGCAGCCTGAGCAAACCCAGAAATTCCGACCAATATGTCATCATTAGGTTGGAATTTCTGCCTTTTACTTCTGATATAGATTTTACAGTGCCAATATCCTTCCCTCCGGCGTGTTGGACAAATTAAAGTGACAAAACTCAAGCTGGAAACTGGGATCATTACCATATTAATCAAAGTGTCGATACGATAAAAATGAGCATAAACCTGCCAAATAATCATCTTACTAATGACTTAGGGCCCTGCCTCGTGTCACTCAGCACTGCAGCCTGCTCCACTGCCCCTTGCCCCCTTCCAGATGTCACCGGTTCACTGGGGCAAAGACTAACTTGTTATCTCTGTGCGATGATGGAATTTGGTGTTTAGTGACTTTGTTTTCTTATGGAACTTCTGTTTATTGACAATGAGTACAACAGGGAAATCCTGAATTTCACTTTTCCATGTCCAAATTCTTCATCGTGCCCAGTGAAGGTTTGTCCAAAGTGTTATATACATACACACGCACGCTTCATTGCAATCGCATGTATGTGGGCACACTTCCCTTTCTAAAACGGAGTTTTACACAAATTTCTGGATGTCCAAGTTCAATAAAATCAGCATTTTCGAATTCACTTTGATATTTCTCTGTTATTTCAAAGTTGCTGAGCTATAGTTACCAAAATAAAACTTCCAGGAAGAAAAACGTGATTGTGTGGAAAAAAACTTGACAGTGATACTCATGAAAGACAATCTTTAAGTACTTCCAGTAACAATATAGGAAAACATTTCCTGTAAAACGGGTGCTAGCAAATTTGAAGCAATTTTTACGTTATCCAGGAAAGTTGAAGGGTTACAACGTGCTTCTTTATCAGTTGGTATTTCCTTGTTTATTCATGAGCTGGTTTTACAACTGGGGCAATAAGTTATTCATGACAACTGATCAAACATTGATTTAGCATTTGCATGCCCAGCTCCTGACCTAGGGATCTTTGTCTCTGCTTTCATGGCTGAGCTATAATAGCCTTGAAAACAGGGGTCTGACTGGAGGCTGACACACCATGGAAGTGGGGATGGCGCAGCACTAAGTACATATTCTTCACTCCATCACTGACATTTCCTCCAATGACACAAGGTCAGGCATGTAATGAATGGCAAGGCAAAGCCATGAAAAATGGATATTAATGAAGTGTAACTATGAGTAATAATGCCATAAGCAACCTCTGATAACAAACACATTCTCCTAATAACATCTTCAATTATCTTCATTAATGTCTGTCCATGGCAAAATGTGCAATCCAGCCCTTCAGGACCACAGACTCTGCCGATTTGGAACACACTAAGTGCTTCCTCCAGCTTATTCAGGAAAGTGCTTACTGAGGGATAGCTTAAATGATGATAACACGCATTTATCATAATTTTTCAGTAGCATATGCCTTCTTCATGTCATCAAGAACTTCAAATTTGTATAAGATTGCTTGTATTACCCAGGAGATGTATGGGCTTCAAGGAGATAGGAAACACTGCCTGTCAAGTATGTGCAGTCCCGCTTCTTTGCCTCCGAGGTGAGGGGCTCCACTACCAGCAGGATCCACAGCAGAGCACTAATGTGGTGCCCAGAGTGGGGGTCCCAAACCAGGGGAACCTCATGAGTAGCTGAGAGCTGCCAGAAGCCCACAGCTCACGGCACAGTGGTTGACAAGACCTGGGTAGGGTCAGGAGCAACAGCAACCAAGTCACCCCATGAATAAAAGCAGCCCTTTGGGAGCAATAACAACCAGCAGCATCACCAACAGGGCAGAACAGTGACAAGGATGATGGTTCACCGTCATAGGGAAGCTGCGAGAAGTCTCACAATCACTGGCCCTGGAGCTTTGGCTGGAACTTAGGAGCAAAAAGAGGATTTGTGACCTTTAGAAGAAGGAGCAGGTAATCACTCAGGAGGACAACAAGGATGTCCTCAGGTTATGCAGGTAGAGAATTAGAAGGGCCACGCACTGGAGTTGAGTTCAGGTCCAGCTGTTTCTGCAAATATGCACATCACATTCCTGCTCTTCCGTTCCAGAGCAAGCTCGGAGCTTCTGAAAGATGCCAGACAGCAGCTCTAAGAAATCAAATCCTTAATTCAGAACTGAGCTCAGCACGGCACCGACATCGTCCTCAAACCGGCTCTCAAGTATCTGAGTCCTGTTTTGGAAAGGCACATTTCCAGAGAGAGCAGAGGTTATCAGGCAGCAAACCCTGGTGAGGCGCACGACAAAGCAGGAATAATTAATGTGTAAAAGCATCTTTTAGGATACGGCCATTATCTCCATGTGAAGAATGAAAGTGAGACTAGAATTTCTGATAATAGTTTGAGCCATTTACTGTGAGTGAAAGATACCGAAGTGCCAACAATCTACTCCCTTCTTAAGAACAGCTCCAGGCTATTTATGTCCCACAGAATGATAGGAAAGACAGAACAAAACTAATTACTTTGTGTGTTTGCTAAAATGTGTTTCAGTTCCGGATTGCTGTTGACTTGAACTTAAGGGTTGGGACATTGAGTGCAGGGATTATGAAAGCCTCCTGGGATGTCTCTCACGGCCTATTTTCAAAGCTATTTTTCATTGATGCATCTACAAAAAGGAAGAATTTTAATGCTTACAAATTCAGTTAAAAACTGTGTAAAACTGATGCCAAGTATGAAGGAAACTATGTAAGCACCTCTCATGGAACTTGCCTCAGATGCTGTGTAACGGGAAGGAAAATCGGAGGGATTTCCACGTCACACTCAAGCCTTGCCGAGCTATTTTTATAGTGATTTAAACTTAATAAAGTCATCATCTGTAAATTTGCCCTCCTCTCCTTTGAATTGGAAAACATTTAGTCTCAACCCCTGCAGCCCTACTGTGATCATACAGAAATGCTAATGAGGTTATGTCTCAATCTTGTCCTCCCTGGTGCAAACACAGTGAGTCTTTTCAACTCAGGAACCTCATTTATCTTCTGCAAGTTATTCTGTTGTTATTATTCCTACTACTGCTCGCCAGAGCAGTGACAGCTGAGCAGAAAGGTGGAGGATGGAGAAGTGCTTTCATGGCAAGGGAGTGACTGGTAGGGTTTCAACACCGTTTACCCACATACTGAGCTACAGTCACAATAATTAAAGACATTAAGTATGGCAGAAGTGGAAAATAACTCAGGGTACCAATGAATTAGAAGGCTTAGTCAGGGGAGGGGGTGAACCTTAGTAGGCAAGATCAGAAGATGTGAAAAATTAACATTCCTGCCATGGGGGTTGGTTTTATGCTTTCTTTTCATTCACTACCTTGGTTTTGGATGCATGGAAACATTTTTCTTCTGAAATTTTACCTATGCAGACTGTAATGCACATAAAGCACAATTACAGCAGCCCAGCTCACTGCTCAAATGACAGCCCTGAAACTGAACTCTTGTTAGCCCAGCCATGCTACAAATCTGCCCGGAATAAGGCTCCAGAATAAGGTCTCATCCTTGCCAGAGAGGCATCACAAGATGACAAACAGCAGAAGAGAAAGTAGTGATTTTGTGGGTAGAGAAAGAAAGGGCAAAAGAAGTTATTCCACCGGGCTGCTGAAGCGCATTATCCACATGCCTCTGTTGTCCCCCAAGAAGCACCTTTTGAACGTGACCGGATTCAACCTCTGCTGAAGTGTTTGTGTAAGAAGAAATGGTGGAAGGATTTTATGTGGTGTGACACTGCAGCCCTGCAGATCCCAGCTGCCCATCACACCCACACTACTGACAGCAGCTCCATGAAGGTGCAAGCTGCAGCCCCCACAGTGCAGGTGCACGTTGGTACCCCCATGCTCAATTCCTGGAGGGCAGCTTTGCTTCGAGGGGTGAGGAAATCTGGTCTGGCCATGACAAAGAACAGCTCTGCAGAAACCATCATGAAGCTGCCACCACCCCTCCAGTGCAGGCGCTGTCCCAGCCCTGCTGCCATCCCCTCCTGCAGCTCCAGAAAGGGGTATTTACTGAGATGTGGTAAACCAGGAGGGTTTGAGGGGTTGGATGTCATCTCCCTAAGCCACACTGCTCTACAGGCTTTGCAAAGGCATTTCCACAGAATAAGGAACAAAAGGATTAGGAAAAGGTGTGAATAATGCACTTCTACCCCCGTCTATCCTCACTTGCTGTAACAGACTGGTAAAATAACTTCATCCACCAGTTTATTGACAGCTTGCCCTCTCTTGTATCTCACCTCTATAATGAGATAGAGCAGATATGATGGATTACATTTTGCCTCCTGCTTCCATCCCGAATGAATTATCATTTCACTCTCCTCGCAGACTCGTGGCTTGGCTGCCTGCAGCCCATTAAGTGTTGGGCAGGAGGAGGGGGAGGATGAAGCTACGTGATGTAAAAGGGAAAGGTCCCATTGAGAAAGCAGGTTTAATTTTCAGACTGGAAGATACAAAATTAAAAGAGAAAGAGGACGTTCTCCCTCTTGTGCTTCATCTGACTGCACTGAGAGTGCAAACAGAAAAACCCCCTTGCAGGGAGGACCTGAGCACGCAGCTCTTGCTCACAAAACGCTCTCTCCATCGCTGAGGGCTCAGAGCCCAGACACAGTCAATCACCATGAGCCAGGCTGGAGGCTTTTTTCCCCTTTGACCAAAATGCCTTATTCTGCAGCTCTGCCCCAGCAAAAGCCCTTAGAGAGCCAAGTATTCCCAGAGCCATAATTCTTACCCTGCTCTTGACAAGAAGCACTTGAAACCATCTCTCTTCTAAGAGTGTTACTCACACATCAGAACAGATCCTCTAAAATGTAACATACACTTTTGTGCATCTTGCTTAAGGAAACCTATGATTAACAGAAATCAGAGGGTTTTCAAGCACACTGAATGCTTCAACTGACTTAGTTACATTTAAGAAAAAAATCAAGATGCTTCAAGACTACTGATCTACCACAATGCCACTAAATACCTGGTTTCTTTGCCATAGAAATAAGCTATTACCTGACCCCCATTACTATCTCATCAGTCCTGATACTTCAGGGAAATAACACATATCTTACCCTGTCCAATGGTTAAAAGACTATTTAAATAACCGAAGGATGATAATACAGAGTCATGCTGGATCCGAAATAATTGTGTGTGTCCCTTTTTATCCAGCAACTTCTGGCTTTAGACCACCTATAAGCAGAACCAAGTACTTGCCATCAGAAGAGACGCCCAATCCGACTCCAAGAATTTTGATGGATCTTTCAGCAGTAAGTTTGTGTGATTATACATTGGGTGAAGACATGAACACTGCCTTTGCACTTTAAAGTCAATTTAGCACTATGAAAATTCATGAAGCAAAAATTAATAAGCTCCATGCAGCTTCAGCACTGACCTCTGGTTTTCTGCCTCTCTCTTTGACAAGAATCAGTTACAGGTTCCACTCCTTATTTTGTACCCTACAACCAGGAAAAAGGCTCCAGGAATTTGTTGTATCTTGTATCAGCAAAAACCTTTCAGCCATCACCATTGCAGACCTAACAGCTCACTAATGTTTCCTCTAACACCATCTTTCCATACTGGATTTGCTCTAAAGCATGTTTCAGTTTAATGTGAACAATGGGTCCAGCCACCATTACCAGAATACTGTAAGAGACTGTCTGAGGGGTGATGGATTCTTGATGGTAAGACCTAAATGTATTTAAACGGGCAAATTAAATCATAAAAGAGTTTTGGCTTTTGATAAACTTGAGTTGCTCACTACAAACTCAGTTACAAAGAGAGCGGCTCGGCTGACTTAGCACCTTATCAAACACCTTTAATTTCCATCCAGAGAGCTTCATGCTGTGGTGGGAATACGAAAGATATTGATTTTGCTCGCACCTACGTTGGACAAGATCTGAATTTGATTTCAGTTACCCAATGTTCTGTGCAGCAAAGACAAATTGGAAACAACAGAAAGGTCTGCCCCTAGGGAAGGTGATATGTATCACAGACATCCCAGTAACACCTGAAGGCACCAGCTGCCCCAGTGCTGTGCATACATAGAGCCTGCTGGGCACCAAGAAAGTATCTGCCTGTAGAAAGTATCTGCAGTCACGCATCCATCTCTATGGCCCCCAACACAAGAGGGACGTGGAGCTGTTGGAGCGAGTCCAGAGGAGGCCACGGAGCTGCTGTGCGGGCTGGAGCAATGATTTTGAATGCCATGAACCCAGCTTTGTAGCCAGGACTTTGGCTTATGAGGATTAAAGCTTAAGCACTCAGATCCCACATTCTCTGTCTAATAATCCTGTAATAATACCTCCGTAAGACTCAGAAGAGGAAAGAAAATAAAGGGGTGAAAACAAAAAGAAAAAGAAGAAAAAAAAATTGATTTTTATTACAAGTTCCTGAAAAACATGGGTGGGCTGGAAAAGTCTGCTCCAAATCCCCCCGTGAGCAGAGCCCGGGATGAAACAAGAGCGGAGGAACTCTGAAAAGACAAGGAACCGACTTTGACAGATGGATGTAAATGTGTCTTTCAGTGCAGGAGAACAGTTGATTCTAAGGCATGAAATCAAATTAGTGCATCTGCAGCTGCCTATGTGTCATCCAGCTTCATATTTTACACACTAAAGACATTTTTTAACCTCATGTTAGCTACACTTCCTTTTTTTTTTTTCATTATTACACTCCAGGATTTGCAAAATGGTATTGGCAGGTATTAAAATGAGAGCTGAAGCAACGGTGCAATCTGTCTCGTTTCTATTGTAACATGACAGAAAGCTTTTTTGGACTCATTTGCTATCAGGTAGGAAAAGACTTAGGGAAAAATAAAATCCCAGTAGCACTTCAGCAAGAAATGCGGAACTCTTCAAAGCAAGTAGTTCTGCATCTCTGGATGAAGTTGAGGATAGCTGGTCCTCACTTCCCCCCCCCCCCCCGAGTTTCTCATCCCCCTGCCAAACACCCCCAAAAGCCTCCATCACCACCAAGCCTTAGCAGAGCTGGCAATTGGAGGTGTTCCCCAAGGACATTAAAGTACTCAGTGATGGACCTGAGTGGCAAGGAGGCAACTTTAGCAAAGGTGCTGGAACAGTTCAGGGCATGTTTCACACTAAAGGGTCTGGACACTGCCCCGAGCGTTGCACATCGCTGGGGAAGCAGCAGAGAAAGGCTCAGACCCAAAGCGCTCAGACTCACTGCATCCATGTCCCCTGTTCCCACATGCTTTCTGGATGCTTGCTCTGCTTCTGCCATGTTTTCTAAGCCCACGCTCAGGGTGGTTAGAAAGGAAACCCAGGAGCAAAGCAGAGATGTGGGGAACAAATGGGTCACAACTGGTCCCCGTCCTAGCACAGCTCAGAAGGATCTTTCTGGCAAAGAATCAAAGCCTGCAACAAGTTCTGGAATCTCTCTAGTGCTCTTCTCCAAGCTGCCTGGGTTGATGAACTCCCTCATTTTTATTCTCATGTGGGTGGAGAACAGTACAGAATCAAAGAATCAACTGGGTCGGAAAAGCCCTTTAAGCTCATCCAGTCCACCAGCTCCCCAGCACTGCCAAGGCCACCCCTAACCCATGGCACTGAGGCCTCGTCTCCACGCTGTGTGAACACTTGCGGGGCCGGTGCCTGCAGCCCTGCCCTGGGCACCCTGTTCCAATGCCTGAGCACCCTCTGGGGCAGGAATTGTTCCTCAGCTCCATCTAAACCTGCCCTGGTGCAGCTTGAGGCCGGTTCCTCTTGTCCCATCCCTTGTTCCCTGGGAGCAGACACCAGCCACCTCCTCATCTTTTACTCTCACAAAAAAACATTTTCCTTGTTAAAGCTCAATTAAAGCTGTTATTAGCTGTCCATATATAACGTAGCCCTATTGCACTGCAGCCATATGGAAGTTAAATTATGAATCATTAAAAAACCTCCTACTTTAAAATAAGAGTCTTATTTGCAGTCTCAAACCCAGTGCTTTTAACTCACAAGTTACTCGGGATTTCAAATCCTGGGAGCAACCCAGCACTGATGACTAAAACTTTGCTGCCTGATTTTCAACATAAACATTTATGCACAACACTTCAGCTCTCCATGAGCAATGATTACATTACAGAATAGCTGCCTACAGCCCTCGGAATTGATCAAAATAAAAAGCTGAACTTGTACCGCTCTTAGAAACAATTCCTGAGGGTTTGGTCAAGTTCTGTACAGGATAAAATTAAACAGAGATTGATTTATGTAGAGGGAGTAGCAGTTGCAAGGTTGGTGAATTGTGTATGCTGCAAGTGGGAATGGCTATTGCCAGAACACAAACCACATTAATTGCAACAGAAATAGGAAGACAAAAGGTACTGCTTTTCTTCCCCTACCAGACAAATCTATGAGCCAAAATAAAAAGCTTAACTACAGGAAAGGTGATTGCTTTCTTGTAACACAATGAGACAGCAAAACAAAACGAGGGGTTTACAAGTCCTAATCATTCGATTCGCATCCCTGATGCTTCATTTGTCATTCCCTGTATAGCAGAAAGTCAAGACTTAATATGTTACCATGTGAAGAATTTGATCAAGTAAAAGGACCAGAATGCTGGATCCTGCACTGGAACAATTTCCTCTTGCCTCCCTTAAAAACAAAAACTCACCTCTGCTGAGTGATTCAGAGCAAATACAAGAGAGCTTTTGCAACCTGCCAAGGAGGATTGATCTGGTAAAAACCACTCAAAACAAAAACCCAGGAACAGAGTCATCAGAAGCTACATCACCCAACAACCTGGAGCTCCCACATTCCTGGTTCTCTATCCTAACCCACCTAAAGAAGCCAAGGGCCCAAACTGGTGTTGGGTTTTGTCGCAGGGGAAATCCCAGCTGGGCACGGAGAGCCCTCGATGCAAAACAAGTTATGACTGCAAAGACTTCCTGATGAAATGATTTCAGTTATGATGTTTCCCATGTGAAGCTGTAACTTCACTGGCGATGTTGCTTGAGCATCACTAAAAAGATCTCTTTCTGCATTAAGACGTGATGAAAAGCACTTCTTTTCTTCTCTGACTCAGCAACACCACCAATGAGTAACACTGCTTACAAGGCACCTCTCAAGCCTTCAGCCTACTGCAGTACTCACTTATTTTCCCCCCACCCCACCCCATTTCCCTTTTCCTTTAAAACTCAGCGATGTCTCTGTCATGTTACCATTTCAAATCCCCTGTTCTTACATGCATGTTACATTTGTGATGCCTGCTGTGGCTGCACACTGAAAGCAAAGTAACAAACAATGCAGGGAGAAGGAGGGGAAATCAAAGCATTTTAGAAATCTTGAGCTTGGCAAAAGCTGTGTATAATTTTGCTTAGGCTGCAAGTTGGCTTGAGAAAACACTATCAAAGCACCATCTTTTCCAATTGCTTGAGCTTTACTTTTTAAGTTTATTTTTGCTGCTTATAGTAGATCCCAGACTGACAGCTCTGACTGTATCTTTTCAATTTATGCAAGAATAAGAAGCAACAACTCAGCAACAGCACAGGCAGCTGATATCTCCTTTCCCTAATAATAAACCCAAACTGTTGACTTGGGAGCATCACCCAGAAGGGTTGTGAACCCACAGTCCAGTCCTGCCCTTGATTTCTTTCAAGCTCCCTGCTTGCAGAAGCACTCATGAAAGACACAGCCGGAACTAGAAATTGACAGTCCAGTAATGAACAATTGATGAACATTTCACAACCAATCTGCTCCAAGTCCACGAGGCTGCATACAAATGAAATCAGAATAGAATAAACATTTGAAGTCTCTTGGAAGACTGAGTCTTCCCAAAAGCCACTGCTCTAGCTGGAAAAGCTCATTTAATGTAAACCCACAACGCATGGGTATTTGTTGCATTCCAATGCCAATGGAAAATTCCCATTTGGATCCATTTTACAGCACTCTGAATTCATACACTAGTAGCAGAGACCTTTACCATCTTCCTAGAGTTAATGAAGATAAGGCTGGGAAGCTCATCACTGCTCTGTGATCCTGTGTCTGCAGCTGGACCATCCCCCTGTTCATCCAGCAGGTCCCACAGTAACATTTGAAATCCCCAGTGTTCTTAATTCATAGCCTAAAGCAGAAAATTGCTATTCTTTAAAATAAAAACACCTCTACCTGTAAATCCGTTGGTACAAGTGATTTCTGGGGGTCCTTCCCTGGTGGTAGATGAGCTGTTCTCATAACGCACCGCTTCCTGATGTAAGGATGCAAATTACAGGAACTCTAGTTCCTGAAATCAGCATAAAAAAGTTGGAAATGCATTAGATTTGGGAGCAAGCTTGGCTGTCAGTATAATACTACTATTACAGCAGCTATCCAGTCGGAAAGAACATAGCTCATCCTCACACATCACAAAAACAAGCAGATAAGCTTGCTGCTGTGATTTCAAACTTTCAACACTTGCACTATTTCTATGCCATACACAGTTTATTATAAACCAGCAATTAAAACTCTTTTCTGTATCGAATCAAGTCAATTTTGGTACCTGTGACACAGAGGCTGTGAGCTCTGTCCAGCTGAGTGACAGAGGTGCTGCCTCTGGCTCCTGAACGACTCTCTCACCTCTTCATTCCCAATTTACCTTTGGCACACCTGAAAGAACCCTTTCTATTGAGCTGACTGTGCTGGGGGCTTGCACGGCTCCCTCCCAAAGCACCACCACCCCCCCGATCCTGCAGGCTCTGTGACTCACAGAACAAAGTGGGCTGAAAAACCATCTGAGAAGTAGATGGACTTTTTTGATCTGCTGCCTTGTGATGCGTTGTCACAAAGCGAATGCTCCTCAAAACACGTGAGGACGCAGTAACAGTGATGCTGCTTTTGAAGCAGCCCTGTCTGCAATTAAAGCAAATCCTCTGGTTGGATTAAAACACACTGACTGTATGGAAAAGCTCGCAACTGGCCACAAACTGGTTCTATCTCCCAGATCGAAGAGCAGGAAAAAGTACAAAGTGAATTTATTTCCTAAGTGACACAGCCAGGTGAAATGACAGGACTCAGGGGCAGAGGGAAGAGCAATAGCACAGCAGTGAAGTGCTTCAGCCTGTCCCAGCATCCCCAGCTAAAATCCTGCTCACGCTCTCTACTAGCTGCTCCTGTTTGACTTCACCCCAGTCCTGATCCATGCACCGCTGCAAACAGGACTGGTTTCTGATTTCAGATTTCCTAGGGTGCTTCAGATAATTTGCATTTGCTTAAGTTTTCAAATCTGGGAAGTATTTAAGGACACCAAATATCCTAAAGGCTGATGAAAGGCTGGCAGTAAGCACCTTCAGTAGTTTTAATGATTACTGCAACTCATTTACTGCAATCACCTCACTTCCTACAGCAAAACCAACCTCTTAAATCTCACAGGAATTGCTTGGACAGAGAATGGACAGAGGCTGCGTGTGCTGCACAAACGTGTGGGAAACCCATCACGAGAAAACACAGCAACCTGCTTACAGGCATTTGCCTGTTTTTTCTGGTAGTGGCCACATAAAGACAAGAAGAAACTGAGATTTTAACTTAAATCTCTAACTGAAACGTGCTGCCAGTGTTAACCCATGATTAAGAGAGTGTTTCATCACGCAGGGCAAGACGAGCGGGGAGCAGGCACTGAGCTGTCGCAGAGCCCCCTCTAGCGCGGCTCCCCACGCTCCCCGGCCAGACACACACATGGAGGAGCTGTCAGGCTTCATCTGCTTATTTGTTCCTGTGCCGCTGGAATTATTTCTGTGCAGCCACGTTATTTATGGCTATTGTCAGGAGGAGGGAGAAATTTAAGGGGAGTTCTACATCAGCCAGTTCGCACAGCAGAGCCCTGCGTGGAGACCTCTCGCTATCTGACATGCTGAGAAATGAGATAAGGATCGTTGCCATCATTATATAGGCTAAATCTGATTTGGAAAGACTGCAGAGATTCCACCCAATCCTGGTAAATGAGTTTCTAGCCTTCAGTTTCCAATGCAGTTCATGTGTCAGACCAGACCTGCAGCTCTGCAGTCCAGAGGCAGCTTAATCAAACACCTTTAAAAATGTAAAGAAAACACTGCAATGAATAATACTTGTGCATAAACTGATCTGAATGGTATCAAATGAAAGGACTGACTTTAGGACCTGGGAGTATTTCTGTTATCACACTTCCATATTTTTATAAAGCTGTGAGGGGGTTGTTTGAGCCTCTGTAAACTATCTTCAGCTCTTAAAATCCATCTGAACCACAGTGTATCTGCAACAGATTACAGTCCAGGTTTAAGGATTTACTGAGGAAAGAACTGGGTGTGATTCAAATTGACCAAATAGCTATCAATTCTAACTATGAAGAATAAAGTTCAAAAATTAAATGCAATCCTGATAAAAAGAACTAGGGCAACTGTTTTCTGATCTTCCCAAGAGGGCCCTCCACAAATCCTCTTCCCTGAGGTATTTCCCACAGAGAATCATAGAATCACAGAACAGTTAGGATTGGAAAGGACCTTCAGATCATCCACTTCCAACCCCCCTGTCATGGGCAGGGACACCTCACACTAAACCATACCACCCAGAGCTTTATCCAACCTGGCCTTGAAATCCACCTAGTTGGGTCAAACAAGCATCTTGCTGCATCCCTGAGGAATTCCAAGTGCTGCCTCCCTAATTTCTCTAATGAGACAGTCAGCAGCAGAGACCTCTGCTTCTCACAGCAGGGATGGGGGCTGCAGTCCCTGTGCACTCCATGTCCTTCCCAACAGCTGCTGAATCCCCACATCTTAATGGCAATCGGGACATTCCCAAAAGGAGGCAGAGGCAGCCTGTGCAAGGACAGCAGGGCAATAGTTCTGTACTAGCAGCTTTTGAATTCGTGAAATAACAACAAAAACCCACCCTCAGCTTCTGCTCTTTCCATGTAGGACCTTGATTTTGTGGCCCACAGCAGCAAGGGACGTGGCGGCTGACACCGCTGCAACTGGTGAAAGATGCCTTAAGAGGGCTGTCTAACCAAAAACCTCACTGTGCATTTCTAGCCGAGCTAATAAAAAATGTTCTCTCCCCCTGCAAACCTTTCCTTCCTCAGGACTTTCTCTGAGACTCTTCAGCTGAGAAGAGCTGATCCCATGAGTGTTCTCCATCACGACTCTCATCACAGTGCACGCACAAACCTCACCATGAACTCAGACAAGCTGTCCTTTTGATTTGTGAGGCTCACAAAAGGATCACAGCTTCAAGCTGCTGAGAAGGGGAGGATCAGGTTATGAGTCTCCTCTTACTCTGCTGCTTGAAGAAAGTATTTTATATCCTGACTCACATCCAATTTTTTTTACCATTTTTTACCATTATGACAATGAAGAACTTAATTTCTTACAGACACCTGAGACCCCCAGAAGTCATTGAGAAGTGACTTGTGCAACCACAGCTGTGCCACCTACACCTATCTTTCCTCCTTATTTTTATAGCACTTACTTGATACCTGTTGTCTATATACTAAAAATAACCTCGCAGCAGCAGCGCTTAGGGCTTTGCTTTAACAAAGCCCTGGCCTGACCCCTGAGACACAACTGCATTAAACTCACACCATCATCAGCAATGAAGCAGATTTTCCTCCATCCGAAATGGGTTTTGAATGTTGTGCCCTCCACTACATCCATACCCCATCACACTGACCCTGGAGGGAACAAAACAGTGGTAAAGAGCAAAAGCACAGACAGAGCACAATCCCAGCTGCTGACAATCCCAGCTGCTGACCTCCTGAAGTCTAGACAGGGCCAGACATCTCTTCTGATGGTCCCCATGAGTGCACACACTTAGCAGCTGTCATTCAGCAGCCTTAGATGTAACCTGCAGGACATTCCATTACACTCAGTATTAACATATCGTATATAAGGTCCAAGGATAGGCTGCACTGGAACCAGTCACGTGTTGGGTTGGCAAAGGAGAGCCAGAGATCCCTCCAAGGCTTGGAGAAGCATGAGCTGAGAAGTCTGAGGCCAACCACAAGGACACAGATGCCAAGTCTGCAATTGAGAGTAGTTCCTCAGGCAGACTCTCAGGTCCCGGATGCTGCTGTGTTTTCTTCTCCAGTGTCCCTTGTGTGAATAAAGCCCCAGGTCTGCTTTTCTGTACCTGAAAGCATTCATCTGCTGGAAGATCCACCGGTTACAGTTATCAGTCATTAGTACTACTCCCATCAGCAACACAAGCCAGCAAGGAAGATGGCTGTGCACCTCCTTGAACAAGATAGTGCCTCATGGTGGGATTTCTCTGACACTTCGCCACAGGGAGATGAAGAGGACTTTCCTCTTCTGCTCCCTTTTGTTCCAGACACTTTCCATTTGCATCTCATGTGGCAAGTTACACACTTCAGTATGTCCATAGATCAAAGGTCAAAAAAGGAGACAGGAAAGGGTGATGGAATACTGAGTAGGAGACATTGCAAAGATGGTTTAAATAAAAAGGGTTTTTTTCTCCCTTCTTTTTAACATTTCTGTAAAGTGCAAATGTGAAAAAACCACCCACAGCAATATGGGTTAAGGAACATTTGTCAATAGGAAAGAGAATAAAAGTAGGCACTAAAACAACAGAAATAATGACTCTGCTTTCCAGATTCTGATTCCAAAATACCTGGTGCCTCAGGCAGTTATCTGAAAACTCTGCCTCAGCACAGAACCTCCCTGCTTCGCCTCAAATAGCTGTAGTTAACAAATACTCCGTGTGTGTATGGGAGCCACTGACAGCCTACAGCTATATGGAAAGATGGAACTGCCAAGAGGGAATAGAAGCAAAGGCAAGAAGAAATATTAGAGCAATATATCTTAGGCTTGGAAAAGAGTATTTCCTCTTTCTTTGTCTTTTCCTCCATGTCTGAGGGAGCTAAAAACTTGAAGTGCACCTAAACCACTGCTGTGTGCAGGGAACACTGTGGAAAGCTCTGTACCCACAAGGATTCTCATCACACTCACAGGTCACCATCCAACCTGCCCATCTGCATCTTCTGGAGCACACAACACAGCGAGATTTTTCTCAGTGCTAGTCGCTACATATCTTCCATGAGAACATTACCAACAGAAACAGGAAGATGTTCCTGTACTCCTGAGACGAGACACATCCAACTGGGATTACTGCAGGCTTTTTCTTTCCTCTTGTTCCTTACGGCTTTGCCACACTGCCTCAGCCAAGTGGTCCAGGCAAAGCTCTGAACTCCATCTGTGTGTTTTAACTGTGATGGTTACAAAACCAGATCATCAATATTTAAGGAATCACTGTTTCACAGCATGCTTCCAGATGTTCCTGCTTTCGTTATTGCCTTCTTACTTGAAAAGTCAACAGGATGTGATATATTCAACATACAATCTACTCTGACACTCATCTACATGCTCTTGTCTCTCACAGGATACTCCCACCAGACAAGTACATTACTTCTTGCACAATTACCAAACTGAAATTTGTGTTTAAGAGCTGCCAGAATGCAACAAGCAAACATCTTGAGCTGAATCCCTCTGCCCACATACAAGGGACACAGGAAGCAGTGGCAGAGCCAGCCTGTTGCTCCAAGCAATACATCTTGTAATGGCCAGTCCCTGGAGCACACAACCCAGCCATCACTGCCTGGAGGAATCACTGTTGATGCTGACAGCATTTGCTGCTAGGAATATTGCTTATCTGTCCATTTCAAGTCACAGAGAAAGCAAGTATCAACAGAAAAGACATCCTAAAGCAGAGCTCAACTCCTTCAGTGCTCAGAGATGCTTCCACTTCCGTGTCCATGGGGATCTCTGCTGCTGATGTACATCAGAGGCTTCTAGAAACCACTCATTAGCAGTTGATTTTGTTCTAGAATCCAAGAATTTCCGTGCCTCTCAAGTACTTCCTGAACAAGACTGCACTGTACCGTTCAGGCAGCTGAATAATAGCTCATACTCTCCTCATACCCCTGGGAGGAAAACCACCTCCCAGCTTTCCCCAGCAGCGATGCGACTCCAGAGAGAACAGCTCCTGCCCTGGTGGGAATTACTCTCAGATTCCCAGTTTTGTCTCTCCGACACAACTACAACACTTCTCACAGCAGGGTTTTGTCAATGGTGTCAGTAGGAGGAGTGGAACGCTTGCCTATAGGTACCTACATGACCTGGGTAAGCAGATTCCTACCCCTGTATCCCTCAGTCTGGCCATTCACCTAGCTTAAAAAAAAGTATATTAAAGAGTCTGTGATTCTGTGATTCTGTGACTGTTTATCTCCTTCCATTTGGATTTCCCTTGTCTGAACCACAAGAACATCAGTATAAGCCACATTTGATTTCAAAGCCGCTTTGTATTCCATTTAAGACTGTTTCATCTGTTACCCAGAGATGTAGGAGGACTCCGAGTTGTGTCACCTTCTAGTCTCTGCCAATAATGTCATAATTTGATATGGAAACTATGCATACTATTATATTCTAATTTGATATTTAAAACATGCTTTGGCAGAGTCCTATTGATGCATTTATCTGATTTCTCTCTGCCTTTTTATTCTGAAAATACTCAGAGGGAATATGTCGTATCACATTTGTGTTATGCACACTGAATCTGTGTAACTTCCAGTCGCTTTTTTTTCTGCAGCTTGGTAAATACATGAACATATTAAAAAAAGGAAAATGCCAAGACTGCAAATTGGATAAAATTCAACCCCATGCTATAGAGAGAGAATTCCTAAAGCTCTAATCTTAGATACTTGATCTTTTATTTTCTTCAGTCCCGTCCCTTCTTTCTGCTCTTCTTATTCTAACTCCTTGCCTCCAGATCACTTACATCTCAATCTACATAGGCCTCACCAAGTGTAGTTGTCTCTTCTTCCACCCATTTGTATTGCACTTTTCTGCTGAATCTAAGGAGAATCCCAGACTGGTTTGGGTTGAAGGGACCTTAAATCTCACCCAGTCCCAACCCCTGCCACGGGCAGGGACCCCTTCCACTGGAGCAGCTTGCTCCAAGCCCTTGTGTCCAACCTGGCCTTGAGGAATGCCAGCGATGGGGCAGCCACAGCTTCTCTGGGCAATGCCCTGGTGAAAGGCCTTTTGTGCAAATATTGGAGCATCTTAAAAGGAGATAAGGACAGTCTTCTGCAGAATATAAAATAAGCCTAAAGACGAGGACTCATCTTGACTCAGGATGCTCATGCTTCACACAAACAGCACTTGCCATGGCTGGCTTAAATTGGAATTAACCTCACTGAAAGCACTGCAAATACTCAAGGATTAGGCTACGGAACAGTTGGGCAGAAAATTGGGAGACTGCTGCTCACGATGGATCAATATTTATAAGGAAGTGATACAAACTGATGAGGAAGGGCAAGCGGCGCTGTTGCAGCGCATGTGTCCAGCCAGAAGTGACACAAACTGACAGGGGAGGGGAAGCCAGCCACTGACATAATGAAAAATCACAGCATAAAAGCAATCCCAATGCAGTTGATGAAGCAGTTTGCCAGAGGAAAAAGAAAACCAACCATCAAGTTCTAAACTAGAAGGCCAGCTGAGTGCAAGGGGAGAAGGGAACAGAGAATCAAGAGAGAATCAGAGCAGCAAACTGCCAGGGCAGACAGAGCATCCGTAGTGAGCACCAGGCTGGGAAAGCTCCCTCCTTCCTGGAGGAGAAGCAGAACTGTCTTCCCAGAAAGAGTATTTCCGCCACTGTTAACTGCTCCCACATGGGTAACTGCCCTAATTCAACTAAGTTTGTATTTCTAATGAACTCTGCTGAAGAGAGCTTTGTTATGAAACCAACAGCATCATGGAATAACTGTGAGCACAGCTGAAACAGACATTCCCCCAGACAGGGAATGCTGTGAGCTGGAAAATGGTGTCTTCAATATAACAACGAAGAAGTTACTCAGAATTAGGCAAGACTTCCATGGAGAATCTATCTTCATGCAGAAGATAAATGAGCTGGTAGCACCACATAGCTTTCTAGAAAGCTCTGGCACTCTGAATAACAGGTTCACTTTTTATCACCCAGGGTTATTATTTGAATTGCCATCTCTCCCCCACCCCGGATATGAATTTTCTCCAAAGAACACTGAATTTTGGTATATTTCATGAATTCAATGTGCAGGGGAACCCAAGGAAGATAAAAAGTGTCATTTAAGAGAATGAAGGTTACAAACGGTTTCAATTAAAGCTATACACCCCCCTGGATTCCATTTCCCATATTTCAGTATTTGCCCATGATGTGCACACAAACAGCCCTCCAAAGAATCCTGCCCTCAGTAATTTTCCCTTTTCTTAATCCTGATGTACAGAGTCTGGCCTCCCGGGATATTAAGAGGATTTCATAAGGACAATCCAACTTCATATTGATTCTATTTCCCAGATCCATAAAATTTGTTGCCGTAGGAAACACGGGAGTGAAGAACAACAACAATGCCTGGTGAAATTTAAATACTACTCCTAGCAAGAAGAAAAACACCATAAATGGGAAAACAGCAGAGGATGATGCTTGTTTGCTACGATTGTGCTACACAAAACACACAATATGAACTGACAAGGGAAGGAGATGATCATTGTTTGAATAACATCAATATCAACACAGACACGTATGAATCTGGCAAGGGATATGGAAAGGCAAACTCCGAATAACACTGATGGACCAGTAAATATTATCCAGACAGTGAGGGGGAAGGGAGGAGGAACAGAGGATGCTGAAGCTGGGAATAGTATTTGCTCCAGGTTACTGCTGGGCAGCAAATGTGCAAATCTAATTAAGGCACTTCCCTGCTTCCCTGTCTTTTTTCCACTCTCTTTTTCCATCTGGACCATCACAGTTATAGATCACATTTAATTGGGGTTTCAGGTATTTGCTGCTAACTGCTTAGGTGTAATTAATCCTGCCTCAAAAGAGGGAGCTCAACACTGCTCAGCCACAGAGCTGAGCTGGTGCTTTGGAAGCCATGACAAGGCAACCCCATTGCAACTTCCAACCACAATAGAACCCTGCTCCACACAGTCACGCACACATCAGCATGAGAATATATCTGGGGAGAAAAGAAACCGCATGCAGCAATGAGTATTCCAACCTTTGCCTTCCATTCTGGTATCAACACAAAGAAAAGGATGGTAATCCTTCCATAGGTTATCCGGGAGGCTTTTCTTCCGGAAAAAGCTTGACCATCTTCCCCTTTAGGAAGTTTGGGTTAAAGCGGATCACACACAATTCTACCCACACACAATCATGGCAGCAAACCTTAGGTACAAATGGTGGCTACAACCAAAAGTGGTGGCCGGACCCTTGAATTTAAAATACTTTGGGTTGACATTTGAAGAGGTAACATGACAATACATTGTGCTAAATCAATTACTGATTATCAAAATAGCACTTAGTGATGTATAATTAGTATGTAAAAGATATATTTAGCTGTAGATGATATCCATAATAAGGGCTACATGAGCAATAGCTGTATAATTACATTTTATGAATACAGGAAACCTGTGAGAAATGCTCTGAGATTTAATTGACATTTAACAAGATAACTACAGCAAGTTAATTAGAAATTATATGCTAAAAATACGAATTAACTTTTAAATAATATTTTAGCTTGCTGCAATATAACTACAGTAGCTCATTATATGCCAGTGAACCACCTAAATGAAATAGTTCTTTCAAATACCATCTAATTCATTTCCCACAAACTAAAGCCTGTATTATCAGCTTCTCATTCTGAATCCTTTTTGGTATAAAAAAGCTGAGTTGATCAGCTTAGTGAAAGACTTATTTTTATGGTCCTTTCATACCTTTTTTATGAAATGAGATTTCTCTTACATTTCTATCAGCATCCAGAGAAAAGATTTCAGTTCAGCTGCGTTTTCAGCTTTGAACCCAGAACAAAAATGCAAAGTAAGGCACTGACAAGCATTTAGACTCCCTGCAAGCTGATACATCAGGGATTCTGACAGTGCTAATACAGCCAGAAATTTGGAGAATAAAACAACTCTGAACTGGTTCTGATGTGGATGGGTGTAATCACAAAGAAAAATGCAGTAGCAGGTTCTTAGCACAGCGCCGTTATTTTTAGATCTAGGTAGGGGAGTGCAAAGATGATGGAAATCTGGCTCAAAATTAAGTTTGCTGTAGATGCTCAGGGGAGCCATAGAGCCAATGCACAGACATGGGCCTTTTTCACCTGCCTCCAGCAGCTGGATGAATGCTATTGCCATAGCTGAAGCACCCAGCAGCTGCGGGTGAGAAACGTAGCAAGGACTTGGAGTTCAGCTCCGAGATGAGTGTCCTGAGAGCTGAAGTCCCCACAGTTCAGCCACTGGTATTTTTGATTACTTTATATAAGATTCTTCACATCTACACAACCTCTTGGTTTTGGTTGTGGGTTTTTTATTACTCCTTACCCTACCATACTTTGCCCATAAGCCACCTCAAGCTTAACTCATCTCCACTGAGAGTTCTGCAGCTCAACGATGCAAGACCCTGACCTCTGGCTGGTTAATCTGGCTGCATGGAGAGGGAATTAAGTTATTTAGCGGAGCAAATGGACTACCATTACCAAGAGAAAATGGTGCAATTTCTCCTGTCTCTGGCCGAGTATGTCCCAGCAGACTTCAAGGTCTCTCTTGCAATTTCTTTTTGCCAGCATGCCCTTGTTAGCATTCTGGACCAGCTACTCCAGATTATGCATACACAGAGCATACATGATTTAGTGTTCCTGCTCTTGAAAATGTCACTAGCTTCAATATATCACAGGAGGAAATGGAGAAAACAAGATGATAAAGCAGTGAGGGATGGGCAAGATGACCCGATCTGCACCTGAGATTGCAGTACTGTGCAGTTAATGTAAATTGAAGGGTTGTTTTTAAACTGTGAAAGCCAGGCACAAGCAAAACACTTTGGGCAAGAGACAGACCAAGTGCGGTCTTGGCCCAAGGCCTGACTCTGCATCTCGTCAGAAGTTGAGAAAAAAATTGAAAAGTAAAAAGCAAAGAAAAAGGTCAAATTGTCCCCGACCTTCCCTCTTAGAAAGGGCAGGAGAGCAAAGGGACAAAGAGCTGCACTCTCAGAGGGTTGTGTATATTCATAGAATCCCAGACTAGTCTGGGTTGGAAAGGACCTTAAAGCTCATCCAGTCCCAACCCCTGCCACGGGCAGGGACACCTTCAACTAGAGCAGGTTGTCCCAAGCCGCATCCAACTTGGCCTTGAACACTGCCAGGGATGGGGCATCCCAGTTATAAACCCTGCCTAGCACTCACAGAACAGAGAAGAGACGGAAGAAATAGGGAAAACACATCAGAAATACAAGGTATTTCTTGAAGACAAAAGTCTGAGCACAGTTCACCTTTGTACTTGCTGTCTTCTGATGCAGCCCAATCCCTGATGGTTTCTGATGAAGTCCAGGTTGCTGGTTACAAAGCTTCTACTGGAAGCTTTTCCTGCCATAAGTACTGGCCACTACAGTTAAGATAAACAATAAAGAAATAAAGCAACGACAAGAGCCTTTCCTGCACCTAACACCAACCCCTGCAGCAAGCAGAGCTGTGGCCAGGGCACAGGTTTATCACTTCCTAAGTCACTGCAGCTGTATCTTCAGCTCAGCTTCAGGAAGCCAGGTCCAATAAGGAGGAGAGTGGGTAGAGCTGTGTGGTGGAGTGCTTGCTGCAGAGTCTTCTTAAACACCTAGTTGGGAAGGATCTAGCTACTGTTTCCTGCCAAAACTCTCCCTCCAGAGTGATGATGGATCCTTTCAGGACAATAGGGTTTTCTCCTAAGACCTATGAGGAAGCTTTGGATATTTTGTTAAGCTTTTCTGCAAGAATACTTAAAAGAAGATAAAGTGCATGTTTATAGGGTTTCCTCCTTTTACTTGGTCAGTAGATTGGCCAAGATTGATTTTTCTGCATGAGAGGGAGAGGCCGAAGGTTAAAAGATAAAAGAGTAGATTCCTTTTAAAATGTAATTTAGATTTTTCTCGTATTAGCCCCAGTATCAGCACAAAATCACTTCAATTCTCCAGGAGCACCTGAGCCCTATTGTACAGCTGTGTGCAGCACGAAAGCTCTCCTCTGGCAAATAGCACAGCTGAGGATCACAGCGCCTGCGGTACCTGCCCCATGCAGGGTCTCCTGCCTGGGGACCCCAAGCTCATGCTCTAAACATCTGCCAAAGGAGATCAAGGGCAAAAGTTCTGTGGGGACTTTGGCTTTGGTTCATTTATTTCTGTTTGCTGTAGTCAGAGCAGATTTAGAATTGAACTCCTCAGAACACATCTTTACAACATCTCCCCAGTCCCCGCGGGTGCTGCTCAATGACCAGTTAAGCACTGGTAGGTCTCTCAAAGAGCTCAGTGATCCAGACTGGAGAAAGACACACAGGAGTGGAGCTGACGCCATATTTCCTTCTCGTTCATGCTGTGCTGTGAAACGTCAGGGCTCTCTCCCAAGTCTGTATTTTACAAACTATGTATTGCCTCCTTCCAACCCTTTCACAGCAGCTTCTGATCATCTGAATTCCAGAGGAACAACCTGGAGCTGCCCAGTGCTCCAGCTCTGCCAGTGGAGGAAACCCCTTCCCTGCACCAGGAACCCCAGCATGGGGACCACGCTCCTCAGGAGCAATGGCACTGCTCATCCCAAAGAGAGGACAGAGGAACACATCTTTCCCTGCTCAGGAAAAAAGGGGTAAAACTTTGACTTAGAGAGAATTCCAGATTATAAAGCGGCTGCTAATAATAATAAATAAGGGGTGGAAGAGGCCAATGATATGAAACTGCCATCATGGTTAGAGTTAGGGCTCAACCTTCAGTTTGAGCTCAAGTCTGAGGATTTCCTTACCCAAGGCTTTCTCTTGCCAGAGAGCAGCATCTCGGAGCTCCTCACTTGGAGCAAACATGGGTGAGCTACCTGGAGTTTCCATTTTGGTGATAGAAACATCTTTGTGCAACATGTCACAGCAGGCCGGGTAGGAACGGCTGGATTACTCCCCACGAATAATTGTGCTGATACGTTTCAGCATTTTTTCTTTGAATAAATTATTTGCAAATAAACATTTTCATTATTCGACCATCTCTGATGTTCCATTAGCATTCAGTGAATTATTTATTCAGCAGCTTTTCCCATCAATCACTGAATAAATTATTCGCAAATAAATTATTCTACCAGCTTTTGCTTTAAAGATGTCCCTTTGAGAACAATAGCTTCCCAGAATAGTAAACAGGCAAAGGGAGCAATTTAAAAGGCCTGATCCTCATCCCAGTTGTCTTGGTAGAAATCTGGAGGATTACCACAGAAATTCCTGGCCTTTTGCTGTATTTACACGTCGGTATGTCAGCTCAGATTTGTGGTACGCGAGTGCTCCACTTTGCTGAAGTTGCACACAACCATTCAGTGCCCTCAGAACCAAGTCTTTCCCTGTATCCTAATAGGCAGTTTCATTTCCAGCTCACAAAACTGAGCTGGATCCAAGTGACCCCTAATCAAACCGACAGCTCAGCTCCCATAAGTGTCCAGGGAGAGATGGGCATTGTAGCACTGCCCCACATATCCCTTTCTTCCTCCCAGGCAGTGCTGTTAGCTCAACCTCCTCATGCATAATGCATTCAAATCTCGTCACTACACCAAGCCCCAGTGTAAGTCTTGTTTGTGTCTGGGCCAAGGAGGATGAAAGCCTGTTAGAACTAAATGAAGGCTACATTTATGCCAATTTTAAGGAATAATTGAGGTGCAGCGCAGGGGAATTTGCTGAACTCCTCTGTCCTTCTAACAAGAAAGAGCCTCTTTTGTTAGGCAGCACAAAAAGTCACCCTCATTAAAACAAGCCATCTTTATCAAAACCACATGGAGGATTTATCGTCTCACCCATATGTTGGTGCCTTTCAGAGAGATGCAGGAAAAGAAGTGGGGGGGGAGGCCGAATATCGCGCCCTCATTTCAAGAGGGCCAATTACCAAAGCACCAGGAGCCTCATGTTGATCGCAATTATGGCAACAGGCACAAGGTTGTGCCAGAGTTTCAATGCCACCAACCCTACCTGGGTTGTCTCGAAGTATCACTGCAATAAATAATTGCTAATTTGCACAAAAGGAGCAAATGAGACCCAGTGTAATTGTACGAGGGGGGACAAGCGAACAATAACATTAAGATATATAATTGAGTTAATATCAGACACTCTCCCCCCAGTGAACCTTTCCTCATCCTTAGAGTAATTGTGTAATGACATTTCTGTGTAATAGATTTGTGACATTATAAATGACACTTATGTCAGGATTGTCAGGCTGTGACAGCCTCAGAGACAGCTCCAGTGAGAAATTAATCACTTCTGAGGCTCGAAAGTTGCTCATTTATCGCTGCCAAGTAAGATTTTGCAAAAACAAGATCTTGCAATGAAATGTACACTCGCATCTACGCATCCTCCAACATGGATTTTCTCCCTACAGAAAACCTTCCTTGAGACCACGCAGTAATGGTGTCCCCCAGGAGCAGCAGCATGGATGGCTCCCTTGAAGGACACATGCAAGGATCATGGAATAGTTTGGGCTGGAAGGGACATTAAAGCTCATCCAGTTCCAACCCCCTGACACAGGCAGGGGCACCTTCCACTAGAGCAGGTTGCTCCAAGCCCCTGTGTCCAACCTGGCCTTGAACACTACCAGGGATGAGGCAGCCACATTGTCTTCTCCAGTTCTTCCCCTCTCAATGCCACAGCACCTTTTGCCAGCTCTTTACAGTCTACCTACCTGTTTAAATAGATGTATGTGCCATATACACTCACATCAGCATCTCCAACTTTCACATTTCCAGGACTGAAAGGGTTAAATTATTTGCTGGGGAGAAAAGGACATTTTTAAATGTACTGTACATAATTAATACAAAAAAAGAAAACCTTCTCCAGATCAGTGTAGGGGCTATTATTAGACTATCAAACTGTCATTTTTCAAAGCATTTCAATTGTCACTATTTTTTCTAATGGCTTCTAAAGCATTATCTAATGCCTGGGCCAAAAAAAAGAGGATCAAAGTGTGTTGAAAAGCACTTGTGAGACTGCATGACAAATCAGTGTTTGCAGCCTAAACTCTTCCTATCCCAATTGCCTTCAAAAATATATGTGAACTTCAAACCAAGATGACTTTATTTGTGGATCATCTTTCGAAGACACAAGTATCCTTAGGATTTTCCTTTCAATAATCTAAACCATGTTAAAAGAAAGGATAACCCAGTTGTAGACCTTTAGCATCACTGCTCTCACTGCGTAACTGACACACTACAGTAGAGAGGCAAGGAGATAGCGAAGGCTCCAAAAGTAGACCAAAACAGTTATGGTGGATTAGGATGGAAGCGGATGGATGGTAGAGAAGAACACGAAGTTGCTGCCTGGATTGTCACCATGATCATTTGTTCCCTTCAGAGAGAAGCAGGTGATGCTCACATCCCCCAGCAGAACCTTGTGGTGGGACCTCACAACGGGACACACATTTCTGACATGGAAACCACCCTGGTCAGAGCAGGATCCTCTGCTCAACCTCCATGTAAACCAAAGGAGCGCAGAGAAGGTGTGTAAACATCCTGCAACATGGATGTCCTTCTGGTGCAAATCCTAACAGCTCTTGGGTACGTGGTGATCTGCTCTGCACCTGTAATCCCCCTCACAATATGCACGTAAGATTAGGCTGCTAATGTAACATACCTCTTTTTTTCAGCCCCAATGACAATGAAATTCACAAACTGATTCAGCTTAACCGAGTGTGACTGCAATAGGCTAATTCCACATTCCTAATTAAATTACATTATTTTCTAGGTGGAGGTTTATGAGCAGGGGTGAAGAGTAATGATATGAGCAAGCCACAGAAGCACACGTACAAGTCAGAGCCAAGGCTCTTGTCTAGACAGCAAAATGAGTTATTCTATTTACATCTTTCTTAAATGTCACAGTATTTTCCTGTATTTAATCGAGGACTTGTTTATGCATAGTCATTCTGAGAAGAGGAAACGGGAGCTATTCAAAGGCAAAACTACAGACCTGACTGCAGAAGTAATAAGTATCTGGATTTTCTCAAAACCACCAATTCCTATGTATAAAAATGCTGCTCTGAAAACAACAGCATTATTGCTGTTAGATGACTTAGGAAGCTATTGAACAGTGGTGCAGGGATAGGAAGAGGAGTCTCGAGGCTGGTGTCTCTGCTGGGAACTGAGCCCAAATCCCCCATCTGCCACCCACCTCCAGAAAGGGACACTGCAAACCCAGCCAGCTCTTTTGCTGCTGCTTTCCTCAGTGAACCAGTGGTTGGAATCCAGCTTGGCAAAATGGATGTACAGAGGCAAAACAGAGATTGCAGGCTTGGAGGTTTTTCTGAAAGCATAAACAAAAAGAGAAGAAATGCAAGAACTGGATGTATAACTTTATGGCCTGTGAAAGCAAACTGCCTTATACAGGTCTGTCTCTTTGGAGGGACAGTGAGAGGGTTTGTTATCCAGTGGAGACGGTAAGAGAAGATAATGTGCTGTCTGATTCAAGGTGCACATCCCCATGAGTTCAGAGAGCCTGCATTTCTGAGCTCTTACTTCTTTGGTCTCCACTGAAGAGGACCAAGAAGTTTCAGACACACTGTAGTTCCAGCAGGAACGTGCCTTGCTTTGCAGATCACCAGCACTACAGAGTCATAAATATTTGATGGCAAGGAGCAGAGATCCACATCCTCAATCACCAAAGAGATCAAGAAAGCAGGCCAGTGGAAGGAAAACCAAACTGAAAGCATTGCCCATCCCTCCAGAGCTGCTTGAACCTGACCTCTCTTAATGCAAATTGTATTAGGTGAACCCGTATTGACAGCAAACCTGTCATATCCAGAAGCATCTGGATTTTGCAGGAGAAAACCAATGCAGTTTGATGGAACTGGCACAATAGATAAAGTCAGAAAATCAGCAACCAAATGTTATCACCTAATAGGTGTTTCAGAAGCTGAAAACAAGTTATGTACCCAAATCCTGTCTTATTTCAGTCAGGAGCTGAGGTTTTTCTTTGATCACATGAATAGCAGACCAACACATCTCATGCCATGCCCTTCTCAAACTGTAGATACATTACCTAGAAAGATGAATGATGTGGTTATAAAAGTTGCAAGTGGTGGTGAATCTGCTCTGTTCCCTTAGGAATTTTCTCCAGAGGTTTCTCCTCATTTAAACAGTGTGTCTTATTTCCTAGTTGATTTTTTCTAACTTTACTATTCAGACCTCAGCTTTCCCAGCATCTACCCTCATTGCATTAAAAGAGCTTTAAACCCTGCCTGTCTCACTCTTACTTTACCCTTTGGACCTGATGGAGATGTGAAGGACTATTCAACATCAGAGGTTTCAACAATGACATTCAAGCGAAAGCACAGCCAAACTGAACCAAAATGCCATCTCTGTTGAAGTCAGCTGTGTTTCCGAACTCCTCTATGAGTAAGGAAGCCAGAACAGAGCTTTCAAAAGCCCTTGAGATAAAATATATAGCCCTCAAGTTACATATGTAATCATCAGAGAAATAACTCCGAAAAGGAGGCTGTCACCACATTTCAGCTCTAGTGGATTCCGCCTGTCCTCCTGGAGCTCCTGTTTTATACTTCAGATCATTCCGGCTACTTTCTTTGTAGCATTTGATTCCAATAAATTGATTTTGATGATGTACTGAGAATTAGGCAGATACTTCACTACACTGACTTGAGATCAAACTTGGGAAGCCAGAAATGAACCTTTACAAATCCTGCAATCTCATTTAGATGACCAATTACTTTGTTTATCCACTTAAGAATGCTAATGGGAGCCAAAGAGGGTATAGCAGGAAAAACTAAGGCACTTAAGCCAGTGGGAAGTTCAGAGGTGTAGCTGAAACACAATTTCTAAGCTGGGACAGGTGGGAAAGAGTATGTATTTAAAATAGTACCTAAAACAGAATGTAACAATAGTCACAGCAAGCTTCTCCGGATGCCACAAGCATCCCATAAATGCAGCATCACAGTGGAATAATAAGCATCTTTTCATGTAAAAAAGCATACACTTTAACTTCAGCCACAAAGGGCTGTATTCCAAAGATACAAATCTCAAGATGCAGATTGGTGCTTACTGCAGAGCACAAAAGCATCTGAGCAGAGCAGGTACCAATTCTCATGCAAAGCCCCTGTACTTTCCAGAGCTTGAAAATTCAATACTTTTAAGATTCTGGCTGTAGTTCTTAAGTGCTGAGAAAGGAAAAGAAGTCATCAGCATAAATGAGATTGGCTTTCAGAAGCCCAAACCACAAGGTGAAAAGAGGAACGGGCTGCAGGTTTGGCAGGGGATGCCAGAACTGACCCTGCCGATGCTGGAAGCACTCACTGGGTTCCAGCAGTGTGGCTCGGGGGTCACCCACAGAGAACTGCCTTGGCACCATGTCAGAGCCATGCTGCCTCCAGTCTGACATGCAGAACGAAAAGGGCCTCTCCCCAAACTCAACGGCTGTCAAAAGAGGTGGGAAAAGCACAGCAGGGAATTACAAGTGCCTCAAGGCCACAAGTGGGATGCTCATAACAAACCACAGCAGCGAGTCTCCACAGACCAGGAACAGTCGTTACATGTGCAGTGGAAACCTGCACTGGCACTCGCTGTGCTCTGATTTCCTATCTTCCCCCAACAGTGCCAGCGAAAGGTGACCCAGACAGGACAACGCTCTCACTTACCCCAAAGCTGCTTCACCTCACCATGAAAGTGCAAGGCTGGTCAAAAAAACAGGGGTTTTACCGAAATAATAACTGGGGACAAGACCCAAAATTACATGAGTTCTGTGCTTCAGTGTCTGTTCCCATGTGAAGATGTCTTGGGTGTGCGAAGAGGGTGCTGAGGCGCTGGCACAGGGTGCCCAGAGAAGCTGTGGCTGCCCCATCCCTGGCAGTGCTCAAGGCCAAGTTGGACACAGGGGCTTGGAACAAGTTGCTTTAGTGGAAGGTGTCCCTGCCTGTGGCAGGGGGTTGGAACTGGATGAGCTTTAAGGTCCTTTCCAACCCAAACCAGGTTGGGATTCTATGTTTCTGTGTTTGTTCCTGTTACAATTTATAGCTGCCATTTTCACTAATGTCCAAAAGATGAAGACACCCAAAGGGTAACAGAAATTGAGTTAACTCATTAACGTGTTTTAAAACTTACAGCCATAATAATCATTATCATTACACAGTACTTCTATTACTAACAATAACAAGAATAATAATTATTACTGCTATTAGTTACCATTATTATTACTATTATTACTTCCTATAGTGTTCAGGATCAATTCACCTAGGAGACAAATGAGCATCAGGCCAGGGAGGTAAATGGAAGGCTAAAGACAGAAAGGGAATGCTAGAATAAACAATCTCATTCCTTTATTTTTGGTAGCAAATGATAAAAGATACACAGCTGTCCTGGCTCCAAAGAGGGGCATTAATATATCACCTGATACACTTGAAAAGCTTACAGAAATCTGGTTATATTTTTTAATCATCTTGCATTTTAGACCTTTAAAGTACAAATATGGATTTCAAACATATCAGGGGAACAAATTAACTCAGAAAAATAGCTGTACTTTCCAAGGTTGCACCTGCCACGAAATTGCTCCAAGTTTGCATTTTCCCTTAGTCTCTAGTGTGTCATTACAGCAGATTGATCACCCTCCTCTCCCCGGCAACTCCCCCATTAGAGGGTTATTGTATGGAAATTAATGGGAGGCTAGAAACATTTCTTTTGCAGCTGCAGTAGTAGAAGTCAGTTTTGATTAAGCACTCGAAACCCAGCAGACTGGGGTGATCTCTCTGCTTTCGTTCCCTCTTTTATTATCACTGGTGTCAAGTTTTGTTACTTTAGCCATTCCCCTGGTACTCCCACTGCATCCTTGGGTAATAATAGGGGTTATTTTTTTATGTGCACTTCTATTTATTTTAAATATGTACAGACTGATTCGCACTGGTGCCAAGTCCCTTTACACCACCCTTAACACAGCCACAGGACTCACTTATGCTCATTGCAAAGGCCTGTTTACACTGGCTGAGTGGAGTAAGGAAGCAGCAGATTTAAATGGGTATGGGGAACACAGATATATACTTCTATTCAATTACCCCAAGAGCAGTTATAGCTGGTGTCACATTTAATGTGTACCTGCTTTGTCTCTCATTCATCTTGCTGTTTCCTACCTGCCCAGTGTGATCCAGTTCCCATTGTCAGCTGGCAAACAACACACATCTGATGTAGGTCTGATGAAAAGAGACCATATATTTTAAAAGCCACCTATTAATCAAAGCCATGATGGAAGAGAGGTTGTAAGATACCTGCAAAAGGCATGACCAGGCACAAAGCTCAGGGGACAGCATTCCTCTTCTATTGTCCCGACAGTTTTTCTTGCAAAGAGTGAACTCAATGGGAATAAAAACACAGGGAGGGAAGTACTTTTTAAACTGATCCCACCACAAATCATGCAATAATTGAAACAAAGGAAAGAGATTTCACACTGTGTCAGCCAGAATTACAGTCTTGGAGTTTGAAAACGAAACCGGAGTCATTTCAGCTGTCAGTTGCACCAAGTGGCACAGGGCACGAGCAGGGAGAGCTCTGCCCCTCTCATGTTCCTGGTCACTTCCTTGCAGCTCCCTGTGTGTGGCCTTCTGCAGAGCAGGGACATGTACTATCCATAGCTGTACTCATTTCTTACAAGTTTTAGGTTAGGAAATTCCCCAACACAAAGTACCTAAATTACATACTAGCAACCACTGAGGAGAAAAAGCCAAGTTAGGCTTTTGAGAACGAAACACAAAGCAATGCCCAGCAAGGCCAACCTGAAGTGCTGCACGCCAGGATTCCCTGCAACCACAGATGAGTGCCAGGTATGCTCAGAGCACAGCAGATACAGCTCAAACAGCAAGTGGGATGAAAGGTGGGGAAAGGACCATTACCTGGAGAACTGATTAAGTGGTACCTCTGGGGGGAAGAAGAAAAGAAAACCTTTAAGGGATTATTTATAGGCCTCATAAAGGTGCCTTTTGAATATCCATCAATCAAACAGTCAGTGAAAAGGTCTGCTCAGCACACAGGAGAATAGAAGGAGTAAAGGAAATTTGCTATGGAGTCCATCTGAGATGCAAGCTATCATCCATAATCTTCAGCGACCTGCTCCATATGGAAAGCACAGCAGTTTGGTGAGCAGTTTGGTGAGCAGGATGGTGAAGCACTGAACAAACAGCTGCTTGGCTTAAAACTGATGTGGTGGCTTCTGCCCCTGCTAAAGACAGGAAATGTCAGTAGTAAGTTGTAAGTTTTAACAACTTTGGGAGAAATAATGGAAGACAGGAAATGATCTACACAAGGATAGAGCAGAAGCTATTTGGGTGCCAGCCAAAGGGCTGTAACCTGCCTTGAAGGAGCAAATAAAACCAGGAAGACAATAACAACAAAGCAGTGGCTGCCTGCAGACAGAATAAAGGGTAATTGCTGGTGAGCATATGGCCTGCTAAGGGAATAGACAGTGAAAGGAGAGGAGATTCACAGACCATTACAGAGCTTACAAAAGCTGCAGGTCAAGAGCAATAGGCTCATGATGATCACTGGTTTTACGGCTGGTTCCCTTGCATCCGACTGCAGGAATAAACTACTGATCTATGGCAAACATTTCTTCCCAGGATTCCACTTCATCTCTTCCTTTGTTCTGGTTTTGTAGTGGCATTTGTGGAGTATTTTGGTAAATTGGAGTAGCAAAGCAAGGCCCTTCCTGGCTTCCCTTGTTACCGGGAGGCTTGCTTGATCTAACTCAGAAAGCAGAGAGGTTTGTGGTTTTGGGGTTGGGTAAGCAAAACCAAGAGGCAGAAGCTGATGTCTGAAATATGGTCCCACCACTGCACCACCCCCTGCTCGAGCAGCCTTTGGGAGCAAACAGCTACATAAGGCATGGCTTTACGTTTCTTTCTGATGTGACTTACACATTTGATGACAAAGTACTGTACTACAACACCCCATTTATCTTATTAAATGGTCCCAGAACAGCTCTGAGAAATGTATTTAACGTGGAGACATCTATTAATTAATAAGCACATTAGTCAGCAATCAATACTCAGTTGATGATATTGTTTAAATTATACATACACAGTAAGGATATGTTTCTGCCTTCCTCATCTGTTTTAAGGCATATATTGAAAACGAGTAGTGCAGAACGGCTTTGCATTCAAAAAAGTTAAATTAAGATTATTTTTAAATAGACTAATCCTATGAACATATTATATTGCATAAAATTAGCCCTGAGCACAGTCAGTTTATCACCTCACTCTCTTCACAGTCCATTGATTAAGCAGACACTGGGAGCAGTCTGTTCTTTACTGCGTTTGTATTTTATTGCAGCAATACTGTTATCTGTTTCGAAATCCTGAGTGAGGCATTCCCAGCAATTACTTCTTCTTGGTCTGCATAAAATGTACAGATAATTCTCAGGCTGATTCGCTACTGCCACTTGTATTACTTGAAGGTAACAGCAGCAATCTTAAACTGTAGATCCCTGTCCTCAGACTTGCTCTCACACAACACACACCCTTGCACCAGCACCTACAGGACAGCCAATGCTGTGCACTGTCCACAGACAACTTTTATACGGCACCCTTATTGCTTCCCAGGAAAATGGGACTGGATTGATATGATCCCAGTCATCCTGCAAGAGGAGACCCTGTGGCTCTCTGGGCCACTCGTGCTCATGCAGGTAACTCAGAGTCTGTCTGCGGAGCAGCATCACAGAATCACAGCCTGGTTTGGGCTGGAAGGGACCTTAAAGCTCCTCCAGCTCCAACCCCTGCCACGGGCAGGGACACCTTCCACTAGACCAAGTTGCCCCAAGCCCCATCCAACCTGGCCTTGAACACTGCCAAGGATGGGGCATGATCTGCTCTTCCTCCTGTCTGAAAGGATGTTCTTTATGCTCACGTTCCTCCCTAATAACTAGAGAACAGATTTTGCCTAGCAGTAAACCCAGATTTCTTGGTCACATACACACAGACACTCAGCTATGCTTCCCTTCAGTAAATCCAATTACAAGATACATTTTGTTCTTTCATTTACCTTGAAATCAAACTTTCCTTTTTAGCACAGGATGAATAAGCACAGCTAAAGCCCCAGGAAAGAACCAGTGCAGGCAATGCTCCTCTGTGCTACTTCTCCCCATGCTGCCTGCACAGCTCATCCCTACCATGGGGCTCACAAGCCACCGTTTTTACACGACCAGATGACACCAGCCTCAATTTTCTCCTAAGCAGGGCTGCCATAAACGGAAATAACTTAATAGAAGTGAGGAAAGTCAACAGAATTATTGTGGGGTTTTGCTTCGGTCTCGTGACTGTGTTTTAGCAGAGCTTAAATCCTGAGCCTGGACATACTCAAAGTGGATTAAAAAGCATTTATTTTACATTAAGAAGCAGTCTGCTTAGGTGCAAAGTTAATCTATTATAATACTTAATGCACTAATATTTATATTAATATGTTTAAGTTGTATTCAATTACTACAAGCCATTTACACAAGTAGTTTTACCTGGAAAGTTTCAACTAAATTTGCTGAAGGTCATTTTCATGAGTGTACACAAGCCCTAGAGAGACAATGGGTTTGCTTTTAAATTACTACACTATGTAAGAACAGTGTATGTCCTCTCTTCCTACACATACAATTCTTTTATTAGCATAACTGTCAAAGACTGCTTTTGTCTGCTTTGCTTTCAGACACTGAGGATTGATAGATGGCCACTTTCCTCTCCATTTTGGAGCTACATGACTGCTGAATTACAGCAGTACTCTCTTGTTTACTCATAAAGATAATATTATTTGCTTGTTGGCATCTCAGAAGCCACCCTCCAGAGCAGAAAATTACCTGAACCTAGAGATCTTTACCAGCTGATGGAATTACAAATGACACAAGCACTCAGAACTTATAATAAAAGTCATCACAGGAGCACAAGCTGATTTTGATAGACCAAATTAAAGGTACTTCCATGCTGTGGGCAGAGGCAGCAGGGAAAAGGGGATGCTGGATATGGGATCATTCTGTTAAACAGCCTTCGGCACTGTCCTACCAGCGCCACGCGTGAGAGGGTGCTCTGCTCTCACCTAACTCCTGTGCTCTCCCAGCAGCTGCAGTCCCTGGAGTTACACTTTTCCTCACTCTCAGCTCTGTAACCAGAAGGCAGAAGAAAGCTGAGGGACCCAGAGCCTGAAGCAGGACCCAGAGGTGGCTGAGGGGGGTGTGGGAACTGCTGGGAGGCAAAGGTTATACAGGAAGGAAATGTATTTCACAACCAAGTGCTGTACAACAGGAGATGCTCTTCACCAGCCAGCCAAGTGCCTGGGTCAGGAAACAAGGCTGAGCTACTGTGCTGAGCAACAAGCCTGGGCTGCCACCAGTTCATGCTTTGTCCCTTATACTGTCTCTACATACAGATGTAGTGTACTGAATCAGTTCCTCAGTGGTGCATATCCAGAGCCTCACTGGGTCTGCCTCACTCAGTGAGATTTTGGTGGGAATATTTACAACCGTGAGTACCAGATTTGTTTCCTATGAATGTCTTCCAGTGTTTACCTAAAACCTGCCCTTTCAGCAATGGGTTTTGCCAGTAAACACCTTTGCTGTGATATTTTTGGCACATGGGCTTGAACAGGGACACTAACCCAGCCAAACATCTTCAAAGCTAAAGTGAGCACTCACAGAGTATTCATCCAACTCTGCAATTACATTACTTCTGCTTTGTGATAAGGAGTAACCTTTGTGAGCACGACTGTCCATGAGCTACCCAGACCAAGTGAAGCTCTCCCAGGTGAGGCTTCTCTGGTTCCAGGTGGTTCTTCAATCCCACAAATACACATCTTGGAAAGTTTTCCTACAGACTGATACACAGCTTTACGTGTTCAGCTGGGACTTGTGTGGAACTGATGGGCTTGGCTCTGCCTGAACCCAAAATGCAAGTAAAAGCCAGCCTGTGTCAGAAGACCAGAAGAAGGAGTCACACAAACCAGAAATGGACTTTCTCAGCCACACTGCATGTGTCTGCTGCTGGATTGCTTATGAATACAGGAGGGATTTTTCTCAGTCATTCAGCACTGGGTTAAAGTGCTTAGAGAGGACAGCTCAGCTGAGATTGTACATCTAGACCTGGGATCGTGGCTTTAATCCTAACAACAGAGTCACTTGGACATCAGGACTGCAACCACACCAGGAGCCCAAGTGCATGCAGAGCTGATGATCAGTTGGTGAGCACAGGCTGGTTTCACCCCCTCATCTCTCAAACATCCTGGATCAAACATTTCTGGAGGTCAGCACATGCAGCCACAGAGGATGCTGCATTACCTGTGATAAAAATCAAAACATAATGTGTTCTGATAGTTAGATTGAAAATTAGCTTTAGGGGCTCCATGCATTGCTTTCTTAATGATGTGAAACGTAGTAGCTTCAAGTGTAATAAAGATGAATTACTTTTTAATAAAATAATGAAACTCCAGTAAACACTCAGGTTTATCACTTAATTTATCCCCAGTGCTCACACAGAAAGAATTTTTTTGCTACCTCATTTTTAATATTCTCAGTGATTAGATTCCAATAACCTGCTCCACAGTAATGTGTGTCTCATTTCCCTGGACAGCCAAAATAGGCCATAACTTCCTCTCCGTTAGAGCACTAATGCTGTAATTTAGAACTTCTGTCAAGATGAAAGATCTTCCCAGGGAGTTGCAGCAGGCCCATGGCAACACTTTGGCAGAGGGCTGGATAATGAAGTTTTCATTATTAAATAAAGATATTTTAGGAATGTCATAACCCATGAACCCATTCTTCTGCCACGCATCGGCACGTTGTTTGTTTCTCTTCTGCTGGTACTATCTTGCCCCTCCTCACTCCGTTTTTTTGGCTACCTTGTGAGCTCCCTGAAGTCACCAGAGACATCAATCCAAGTCCTTCTCCCAGTGGTCCTAGGGTGGGATGGACTGGAGCATGGCTGGGGAGCGCATGGGCTGACATCCCTTTGCTGGCAGACAGCCTGAGCCCTGCAGGTTGGTACTACCTGAAAGAAATGCTAATGTGGAAGCTCAGGAGCATCAAGAATTATGGGAACAGGGTGTTTTTCAGGAGGAAACCTAGTACTTCTGAGTGGTGCCACACTGGATTCTTGCTAAAGGCTGCAAGTGAAAGCAAAGGCAGATCTGCAATAAAGAAGTTTCCCAGCATTTAGGTCTGAGGTGAATCGATAGATCTCAGCAGGGTAACTTGCTGCCTTCTGAAGACACAAGAAAGACAATTATGAATTGCACAGACAGCCCTGCTCACCTATCAGAACACTGCATTTATTTTTGGAGTTTAAAAACAAGCTGTAAACCCTATCAGGAATTGAATTAATGGGAAATAATTTCCCCCTTCCCATGTTAAGCAAACAGGGAAGTTGTGTGTGACAGCATAAATGCTCTGTGTAATGGTTTGCTAAGATCCTCCTGATTAAAAACACAAAATCTCATTTGAAGATAGTTAATGGATTCAGCATGTCTACAAAGTATTATGAAGGCAACATTCATTTGAACTCGGGGCCTGTGCTGATTACAACTCAATTAGTTGTGATTCAGTTCACTGAAGAAAAATACCCATTTCATCAGCACAAAGAAATAACCACTGGCCACAAAATGCATTTTCTGGAATTGCTCTACCAGCTGGTTAGATACTGTGTTTAGAATGGTCATGCTGCCATAATGCTTTAACCACAGCCTTGATTTCATGTCATTTGGCTCAATTCATCCTGTTAACACTTTTCCTTAAGACCACCTCAGTGCATACCCCAATCAGGGAGCTTTTACTATTCAAACTAGATGCCAGCTTATAAGCACATCCTACAGCATGGGGGTAAATGTATTTGGGACTTTGATCTGCTGCATTTTGATGATGGAATGCCCTTTGCCAAATTCAGTTGTTGCCTTCGGCACCATTACCAGAGGCTTCTGGATTCAGCAGAGCAAACGCATCCTCCGCTGCTGCCAAAGACAGGGAGAGTGCTTGCACAGGGAGCACAGATATCACGGTTTAATTTTGCAACTTGCAAGCAACCAAGGATGGTGCTGCTGGCTGCCAAGATGAAATCCCATCGTCACACTGGGCCTTCAGAGCTTAGAGCAACTGATGTGAAACCCCTATTTTTCTGCTTAGGAGAACAAGTAAATGTCAGTATCCATCGAGGAGCAGGTCTTTTGGGTAGGACAAAACTAGATGTCACCAGGGTGAACAAGAAGCTTCCTGCCTTGCTTTCTGACGATGCTATTGGGACAATTCTTGGAGAGCACTCTCTAGTATCAGCTCGTGCTCTGTGTTGTCTCACAGCATATCCCGCTCTTCTTTGGGGTCCCTCTCTTTAAGTAGAATCATAAAATCACAGAATCATGGAGTGGTCTGTGTTGGAAGGGACCTTAAATCTCATCCAGTTCCAACCCCCTGCCATGGGCAGGGACACCTTTCACTAGCAGTTTTGGTTTAAGCAATTTTTAGCCTCATTGCTAAAATGAGATGAAGTTGTTAGCTTGCACAAATTGCTCTCAGTGGCAATGCTGGGATACGTCAAGCTTCCAGAAGGGAATCTATATTCCTACAAAAATAGTCTTGAATTTCAGTGTCATGTTCCCACGATAAAGCTCAAGAACAGCTCGAGGCAAACAAGGACCAAAGGAAACGCAGCGCGTAGGTTAAGTATCAGCATTAAGATCTTGCTTTCGTCTTCCTGCAAAGAAACAAACAAATAAATATGAAGAAAGAAGAAACGAAGATAGCGCGAGGAGGGGATGTCCCCAGGGCACAAAGCTCGGGGACATTCCAGCTCCCTGGCCACTAGGTGTCTGTCTTGATTCAAAATCATGACCTGGACCAAGGGAGTGACTGAAGTCAGGCTGGGAAAGCTCTCCCTTCCCCAGCAGCGGGTAGATGAAAAGAAGCGCTTTCCACCTTCCCTGGGCTTTATCATACCGAGTCCTGGACTTTGTCTCTCATCACCGTATCAGCAGCACCTCTGGGGATGAAGTTCAAACCCCCCCTGCTCCCCACCTCCAGAAGCCCTGATCTGGCCGAGGTGGTTCTAACTGCGTCGTGGTGGGTGCTGGGCCGGAGCCCTCCGCTGCTCCTGGAAGCTCTTCTATTTATGGAAATTCAAGTCTTTCATTTCACTTAATTAAAGCACCCAGGAGCTATGGGGCTCATGTTTTTCAGGAGATTAAAGTGTGCTTTTAGAAGGCAGGGAAGGGCGAAAGCCTGAAGCTTAAATACAAACCAACTATTCAGTGGGAAGAGATGACAGAAGATTCAAATCCATGACGCTGGGATTCAGCACTATCCCAGCTAAATTCTGAAGTCTGATTCCTACCGAGAAAATAACACAGGAAACACAATCTGGGATGTATTTCTGTCTCCACAAGTGGCCGTACCCAGAAGCATTCAGGAGAAAGACAAACGACAATACAAACTACACTCCACTTTTCTGCTTTATCTGGTTCTAGACCAATTCAAATATTAACCTAAAATATATGTTTTTCATTGCACAGAAAAATAGTGTGATAAAATCCTACTGCCACAACAGAAGTACTATTCACAGCAGTAAAACCATAGAAAGATTGAACAGACCAATCCTACTACTAGACAGACTTGCAGAAGACCCACTTGTGTAAAGGCAGTTTGGAATTTAGCAAAGGGAGTTACACAGGTGAGACATCCATCAGAACCTCAGGACATCCAGTTTCCATTTCATATCATTATCTAGTCTAGCATCAGCACATATTCTGATCTCATTCACAGCATGGCCAAACTAAAACCAGTATTAACCCTGTAGGACACAACTGGCTTTTGCCAGTGCACCCATGATGAGATCATCTTCAAGCCCTGGGCCATGCTGCATTACGAGTGGCTATCTCAGGCAAGCAGCTAAAGCCATTTTAAAGTGGCAAAATGCAGTCACATGGTTGATTATCAGTTTGTGTTTTCCAGCCAGCATCAGAAATAGCTAAATCTGATATATATACAATGTGGGGTGAAGAACTGACTGCTGCTGAATTCACCTAAACCTTATGGGTCCAGAGAGTGCACACTAATGAGCCACTCACATGCAATAGCTGCTTTCTACCCTTCCAAGCTGCACATAAAAACACATTTGTCATTTTGACATTTTCAATGTCTATCTGATCACACTGCTGTCACCCCAAGACTGTTGCCAGCAACAGACTATGCACAATAAAATCTACAGATACCTACAACACTTGACTTGGTTTTGTAACTTCAAACTGCATCTTAAAAGGGAGCAAAACTGCTCTCGGCAGAAGTACCATGAGAACTCATCCCTTCGGATGTGGCTCACCAGCAGACACACCACCACGAGACACAGGCTTTCCCACTCTCTATTGCTTATCAGTGAGTAGCTGGCTTTCCTCAGGGTTCCCCTTGAAAATGCCACATGAAAATATGCCGTGGTTCCAGCTGGCCAGGTGGGTACTGGAGCAGAGAAATGATTCTGCTGAGCTAATGAAGCTTAGGTCAGAACTGTGTAAATACTGGAGAAAAGAACTGGCAAACATTTGTTCAAATGAAGGCATGGAATTAGTTTCAATAGCACCCACGAGTCCTAACGGCTCTTGTCCGCTCTCCTGGAGTACTTGCACAAATGAACTGTTGTTTGAAAGAATATTCAGACAAAGCCTCCTAAAACCACAGGCAAATACATGCTCAAATCTGAGCAGTTACGCAAATATTTCCTCTGATGACTAATGACACCAAAGACTTTTCCTGCTGTTTGTGAACTTGGGAGTCATCTGCCCAGGAGTCTAAAGTGGAATACGTGGAAAAGAGCACAGATCAGTAAAGAGCAGCTTGAGAGAGGTGCACATTTGGATTTATTAGTATTTCTACTAAGATTCAATCCAACATCTTTGACCTCATTAGAAAGTCACTTTAATATCAGCCAATTTATCTAAAAGCCTCTGAATTCCTCTCTGCAGGAATCTGTATATCCCAAGGCTGTTGCAAACGACTGTCTTCTCAGCACCTGTCAGTAACTTCCTGCTATCACAGCTCTAACAATGACAATATTCCTCTGACAAGTAAACTACCTACATGAGCACTGGATGGACTAAAATGTGAACTCAAAGCAGGGCAGCTCTTACTATACAATAGATACGGTGTCTGAGCACCATGGGCTTTTTAAGGAACAAGAGGAGGTAAAAAGTGGAAGTCTAGGATGTCAGCAGCAGGTGGAGAGACCGGAGGCCCCACAGATCGCTGAGGTCGGAGATGGGAAGAAGCTGCATTGGAGAAGAGTTTCTGCAAGGCTCTGGCAATTGCCCACCCTAAATCAAGCTCTTACTAGCTCACTTGAGCGCAATAAGCCTGACACTCAGCCAAAAGTCTTCAACAAGCTGGATCTTGAAGAATAAGAAAACAACGCCCTGACAACATTTGTATTTGCATAAACATTATTTAATCAGTTCTGTGCCATCTCATTTCTGCAGGAGGCTGCGCCCAGACAATTTCCAAAAATGAGTTTAAATGCATTTAATTCTGGTGGGAAGAGTTTTCATTGTGGCAGTTCCTGAAGGCAAAGCGCACTAGAGAAGAAGCTAAGCAGGGGCAAGGAGCACAAACATCCTTCTGCTGTGCTGCCATTTCAGACATGGCTTAGAGAGACACTTGTTAGCTGGTAAACACTTTTATAGCAACTTCTTTCCCAGGACTTTGAGCCTAATAACTAATTTCTAAGAAACTATTCAACAGACATTAAGATTAGGTATTGTGAGTAGTACTGCTCATAGTTTCTGCGCTAGCAAATAATCCCTGTGCTTACTCTGGGGTTTCTGCAGATTGTGTTTCCAGAGCATTCATGCACATTCAACCTGTGACACTTTGCTTGTTTCCTTTAAAGAACAGACCTTCCTGGCTTCCTTTGACTTGGTACCTGGAGTGGGAAAGCTTGCTAAGAGGAACTCAAAGCCTTTGAAGATAATTCCTGCACTGGTCAACAACTGTAATAACGTAGCTAAAATTACAATGTGCTTCAAGCACTGAACATTAAAGACCTTGCGTTTATAAAACCAATAAATCAACCATGGTAAGTGCTCAAACCTAGCTCAGAGGTGCAGCTTCCCTTCCCCGAATCACAGAGGTTATGTACTTGAAATAACTCTGCCTCCCAAAATCATCGCAGCAGCAGATGATTTTGCAATGTCTGGTCAGCCTGTTTGACATTCCAGGATTCACACAGAGCTGTTGATCAGGAGAAGCCGATCATCAGTGGCCTCTTTTCCTTCCTTCCTTCCTTTCTCTCGTTCTGGCTCAAAGTGCATTATTTTGTTGATAACAACTCCTTCTGAAGCCCCACATGGTGGCCATACACTTCTGAAAACAAACCATGTGTATGTTCTCATACACAAAACAAGAGGGTTTTTCTGACTTCAGCTTAGCAAATGTGCTTGCAAAGACTCTCATCAACTCACTGATAAAAGTAAGGCTTTTAAGGACAGGAAATCGATGCTTACATTTTCCTGGTGTATCTAGTCTGTTCTCATGAGAATGCATGAGCAGCCTTCTCCCACCAACCTGAAAAAGACCTGGAAAAGCAGCACAAGCTGGGACTAGTTTCTAGTTTTTCTCCTTTGCAATAGAATTAATATTATACATATAAACCCAAAGAAGACATGGTCTTTTTCCTTGAGCAAAGGAGGAGCTCTCTGCCTAACATCAGTACACTTGCTCATTTAGGTCCAAGAGCAACCAGAGTTTATAGCTGGTTTGTGTTACTGAGAGGACTCAGTGTTACATGTTTGGCTTCTCCATGCTTCTAATCACTGAGAAAGAAGTCAAAAAGAAAATATTCTCATCTTGAATATCTCTTTCACTTTCTTGAACCCTCAGATTCCATCTCGGCATAACGGGGGCTCTAGTAATGGTCCACCTGTGCAGTTCAGTTCATCTCTCTGAAGCAGCCCAAGATCCTCAGCTCAACAGCAGGAGAAAAAGCAGTGACAGAAGCATGAGCAGATGTCACACGTAGTCACCAGGCACAAGGACTGCCACTGCAGTTCCAGCCTGGATGCATGTATGCACTGCCCTGCGCATCCTCCTGAGGTTGTGGATTTGCTTTGTTGAAAGCAGAGGTTGAAACAAAGGGAATGGGGCATGGAAATTTACTTCCATTTAGCTGTGACTGGGTTTTATGTGGAAAATGCACCCCACCCTCTCTATCTGAGAATCAGCAGGAGCCTAACTCCCAGTGCTGTTGCTCAAGGGGAGATCTCCACTGTCAAGTTGATTTGTGATGCATTTGAGTTGACAGATTGCCTTGGGCAAGGGAGGAGGTGGGTTTGCAAAGGAAGGAAGGAAGGAGATTAAACCTCCATCAAAATGTGTGGTTACCTATGGTAGGGAAGGGGAGAGGCAGTGGGGGAGGGTGGAAACTCAAAAAGCAGATGAGAAAACTGCATTACCAAATAGGGAAAAGGTGAAGAAACTTGAAGATTTTACCCTTTAAGATCTCTGGTTTTCCAACCGCTTCTAGCCCGAAGCTGCACTCCAGCTCCACAAAGTACCAGAGCCTTTCTGCCAAATCAGATTTCAGTGGAGCACCTTAAGAAAAGCTTTAGCAAGAAAAGAGTCAGGAAGCACCAGGCAGCTTTGATTTAAACAGCAGTGTGCAGACAACAGAGAAAAGTGAGTATGTCCTCATATTCTGAGGCAGCAAGAGGGTGCGATTCCATCTGAAACTGCTGCAGACTTGGACTGTCCCCTGAAAGGAAGTTTCTACGGGATTCTAATGCTGTCCTCATACACCGAGAAGGATAACACACTGTAAATGTCATAGGCACACAGATATCTCCTGTTCTGTATTCTTTCCTGGAGGGAAAATGTAAATCATGGGATTAAATAACATCAGAGAAATATCATTTACAAACCCAAAGTACCTGTTTCACTTCTACTTCCATTATATTTCTACGTAATAACTTCATATTGGAAAACAAGGAACATCTATTACCCAACCACTACTTTTTCCCTAATAATTAATTACTTCCAAGTCTTGTGCACATGCACTGTGTCAGTTCTAGTTCAGTTTTGGTTGAAAACACACACTTTGTGCTAGTCCAAGGTTTTAGTGCCTCAACATACTTATTTTATGTGGCTGTCCACTCACATCCCTCAATTCCCTATTAGATCATCCCCATAAATCATTTCTTCATGGTTCCCCCTAGAATTCATCCAGTAATTTACTTTTCAAGTAACCGTTTATATCATTTTATCAAATTATGGCCTTTGGAGTATTTGGATCCTGTATCATTTGAATGTATCACACAATAATAACATTTGGAACAGTATCATCTTTTCCAGTAGCTAAACAGTCTCAGCCAGAGACATAACAGACATTATGATACTCTCACCATGCCTTAGCTTCTTTCCCCAGCAAATTACTATTAGCAATTAACGTTTTACCTATTTAAAGTGCCAAATAAGTTGCCATCTACTGCCATGGAGAGCCAGATAAACTTGTTCAAGGCCTTATTGACATTTTACAGCTGTGTATTTGGTATTATTTTTGCTACTTCCTCCAATGTTAACACCCTTGAAGCTCTCTGACACTAAGGGCACAACCAAAAAGTTGCTACAGACTATTTAAACTTACTCCATCCTAACGCTGTCACAATCTCTGCTCGTTTTCTTTCCCAGTGGGATGTAAAGAGAAACGGAAAAGGGGTGTATAAATCCTATTACAAGCTCTGCCTTTTCAGCATTAAACAGCAAGCTAATCATTTTACTGGTATTCTAAATCATTATACAGGAGGAACAGATACATATTTTCTTTAAAAGTCTATAAAATAATATCTATTTTTCTGACCATATTATCAAATTCCATTACGCAGTTGAAAAACAGAAAAGTCTCCAAAAAACTGAAGTATGTATTTTTCTGGAACTCGCACCAATACTTTCTTCCCATGACTTTTAAGCAAAGGATAAACAGATCAAAGACAAGACTGAACAAACCAAAAATGGGATCTTATAGATCAGCATAAGAAGGAAGCACCAAGATGCCCAACACGACTGCAAGGAGCCACTCCAATTTGTACTTTGAGCACATAGTATTTAAGTACCATGAAGATGGGAATGAGAGCATGGTTCTAGAAAGCTGCTAAGTTGCACTGAAACATCTCCATTGGTAAGTATGACCAAAATTAGCCCTTGTTACTCAAACTTTCCATCAGTGAAAGCTTTGGCACCACTTCCCTTAGACTTTATCCTTTGATGAAGACAAGGATTTCACTCTTCCATATGCTCTAAGCAGGATTCTGGTCATATGCTGGTGACATGAGGCTGCTCAGGGAGGGAGTTTCAGGGGCTGGTCCTCAGCTGGGTGCCAGGACAACTCTGACAGACAGTTTATTCCTATTGATCGCAGTAGTGGAGGCTTATGAGAGATGTCCTTAAGGCCTGGTAATGACTGCACACTGCAGGATTACCTCTTCAAACCCTGAGGATCAATAGTAAAATCTCTCTGCTAAAAGTGCCATTTATAACTTCAGCCCCCAAACACACACAGCACCGTTGCTCTCTGCCCCAACACTTTTTAATTGCCCAGCACATTAAAACTTCTGAAACTACTTAATTACTGGATTTCTACTTCATGAAAGGCTCAGTTATAATTATAGGTTGTTTGGGGAAGGGGGTTTCTCTTTACGTTCTAATTGCAAATAATTGACTGTAAAACATTTCTGAGCGTTACATTTAGAACAAAGATGTATCCTTTGAAGTCAGTATTTGGTTTATACCTTACTGCAAAGGGGATACACAAGGAAATACATCTTGCTTTTAGTAACATTAACTTAATTCTTATGGCAGCAGAGAGCTAGACCTTTCTGTGCAAAATAATCCACTCAAATCAAATGGATAGTCCATGCTCAGAGAGCTCACAAGGCATTTACAGTGTGATTCAGTGACAGGTATGAAGCAAAGAAATAAACACAGAGGAAATAATAAGCACTTAATCAATCCTGACCAGTTCACAAAGTATCAGTTTCCATACCCTCATTTTCTAGCTTTCTTCCCTATTTTTAAATGACCTGTTACCACCACGAATTACTTTTAAGAAGGGATGTGGAAGGAAGCAGCCTATTGCTGTGAATTTGAATTCCCATGGGACAACACACTTAAGCTGATCTCCTGGAAAAGCTTCATTCTACCATCATTATATTACCTCTATCATTATATTATACAGGGAGAAGAGCTTTCTGGGTAAGAACTTCACACTTGAACACGTGCATTTCAAAGGACAGGAGAACTCAAAACAAGCCACTGAAGGCTTGGGAAACATCAATGCAGTTTGGAAACCTTGACACGAGGTACAGAAACCAGATGGTTTAGAAGTGAGTCTGATCTGGTAATCTCTTTGAAATCTTTCCTCAGAGGAAGGCATGAGGAGCTCTGGAGGCTGCACACAGAGGTAAATTATGTGTTTATTTAGAAAAGAAAGAGGCCAGCTAAAGAAAGTGGGTACTCAAAGGAATGACACTGCCTATGGTGTCTCAGGGAGAAAAAAAAGTAAGGTGGTTTTGTGCTGGGAGAGAAGGTATTTATTTGCATTATCTACCAGTAAAGAATGAGGCTATTTAAAGACATCTCATCATTCTATTCAGTAAAATAGTGAAATTAGTCAAGATGACTACAAAGATTTGGGCCTAGGCTTGCAAGCTTTCATTATTTTCTCCATGGCCATGAGGGTGTGATTCATCCAGATCCAAACAAGTCACCTTGGGCTCCCTTGAGAGATAAGAGAGAGAAATCAGCACAAGGTATGATTCATCACATCTAAAACTGATGCCACAAAGGGCCCTTTGGAAGTGTGTGTGTGTGTCTCTCTATCTTAGTTGAGTCTAAGCAGAGCCTGGGCTGCCCAGCCCTGCCTGGCTGCTACAGAGACATCGGTGAAGAGGTTTAACATCAGATGTTTGAGGGCTCAGACATTTCCTGACTTAACATCTGGTTTTAAACGAGCAAATATATATATATGCCCATGATAAGTACAGAGACAGCCACCCAAAAACCCCTAAACCTGTTAATTTACTTCTAGAAAATAAAATCAGTCAATGTTGTGTCATCTCCCTCTTTGATTTTACTCCTTGAAATCACTGGAAAATCAAGCTTTAGCCCAACTACTGAATAAAATATCTTTCTTGTTCTTGGTTGCTTAAGTTTCAGTACCCAGTCATCACCCGTCTATTTTATTAGCTCTCCAATAAAAAGGGACACCAAGATTTTCTGGATCTGATTCCCCCCTATATCCCAGATTAATGTATCCCAGATTAAGTCTGACAGAACTAATATTAGTTTGATTGTTCCTGGAATATCTCATCTGTAAAATGAGAGGAGAAATCAATTCAACAGAATACCTAGGGGCAAAGAACAGGAAAAAAGGACTCCTTTGTAAAAGAAGGGTTTGCCATGATGAGGAAACAAGAAAAAATACAACTCTGGGGTTGTTTTGACAATATGCTTTTGCCTGTAGGAATGCCCATTTCAGGAAGCCTGATGTAGGGAAGTAGCAGGGGGAAAAAAAAAGCAAAGCTACAGCAGAGAGAAAAGAAGGCCAGTGAAATAATAATAATAATAATGAGAAAAATGTCACATTACATTTGGAGAGCAGCATCAGCAGCTGCCTGCCCCCCGAGGGGGGATGAATGCAGACGGCGGCCAGGGCAGCGTGCTGCGTCTTGCGAGCATTCCTGCGGCGAAGGCAAGTCCCTGCAGCCCCGGGAACATTCCAGCGCCCGCACGGCGCTTCCAGCTCTGCTGCTTTGCAAAAAGAAAGAAAATACACATGTGCTGCTAACATGGCCCCAGCCCTGCTCTTTGTGCATAGCCAGGTCTCCTTAGTAATCCCGGAGCAGCATCGCAGTGTGTTCTGATGTTCAATGAAGGGGAATGCTGCAGAGGAGCAAGCCAGAGCCTTCACAGGACACCAAGGTGGGACAGGGTCCTGCCCCCCCAGTAACCTCAGCTTCCAGCAGTGGTCACATTAACTTCAGATACTCATTTGTAGGAGAAAGAACAATGTCCCTGTGCAATAATTTGCTCAGTCTAAGCTTCACCTCTGCATACAGATAAGGAAGCATAGGAGGAGATGATGCAGTATTTGGAAATGATTGTGGAATGGGACCATGACAAGATAAAATGAGCCTTTATTTCCTCCCTGTGCTTCCAGCTCCTTTGCTGTGAGAAACTTTGCTCGATATCTAATCAGCTACTGCCCTAGATGTGGGCTGCCCCTCAAAGAAGTGTTAATAAGCACCACATTATCCTGATGCTTTACCCTGCCTGTTGCAGGGAACACAGCACACTCCCTCTCCAGTACATTATCTATACCATAAGGGGTCTAAACACACATAAGGAAATCTGATTAATCACAGGTTCAGTGGGACCACAGCATCATCCAGTAGCGCTGTCTCCCTGAACTACAGCAGTCTGCAGATTTACAGACCACAACTCCTAGGACCGACTCAGTGCAGAGTTAACTGGGTGGATTTGGCTTCATGTGCTCTGTTAGGATCCCCAGCTTGTACTGGAAAAAAGCTGGGAAGAGTAGATGGACGGCAACAGAAAGCAAGCATATAAAGGCTCGGTTCAGCAGATTTGTCTTTGTGCTACCTCATACCCTGCCTGCTGAGCTGACAAGAGGTGCACTGGAGCTACATCTTCTTTTTTCCCTTTTGCCTCCTGTTGTCTTCACAGAATTTTAGGATATGCTGCCAGCTGCTCATTCATGCCAGAGCAGGATGAGTAATAGTTTCTTCATTCCTAAATGAGCCCCTCTGATTCATGGTATGTCCTAGTCATTTTCTCCAAATGCCAAGGGAATCAAAGTTTCTCATGGGCCCCCTGTAGAAAGATTAACACGCCAGCAAAAGCCTGATTGGGAATGTGGGTAAAGAACCTGGGTTGTGTATTTGTTCGTTGCCTGCAGTTCTTCCTCTCTAAGCAAAGCCCATCAGCATTTCCATGGATATTACATCCATTACCATAATAAGAATGAGGTAAATCTTGCTCACCATCTTCTTGCTAATTCTGCCCTGACTGTGCTTCTGTAATCTTCATCAGATCACACCTTCTGCAAAGCTGCAAGAGCTGTAGGTATGAGATCATGTCCAAAGCAGCCTCAGGTTCATATGCATTGCTTGATACATTTTTCCAAAGAAAACATGCACAGAGGAAACTCATAAAATGTCTGCTCTTTCTTATGTTGCTTCAGAACTAAGAGACTTGTAAATCATTGCTGAATGGGATGCTATATGCTTTTCTGCCTCTATTATGTATTATGGGGAAATTAATAAGTAATGGGATTTGCAAGATGAAAAGCAAGGAAACCTATAGGGTAGGTGATGGTGAGGCATAATTTAAAAAGTCAATGAAAGGTTCCGTTAAATCACAGTTAAATTATGCTGATATTCACCAAAGTCCTGTGGTAAAATGCTTTGTTCATAAAATATTGAGACTCCTTTCTGCAGTAACAAATGAAGGTTCCCACAGTCTCAGAGGGCTGAAGGAGCTGGAGACAAGCCCTTTTTTGTACCATGTGAGCAAGACAACACAGCGTGCTCCAGAGCACTGGCTCAGCACGCCTCACAGCTCCTTTTGGGTGCACTGATCCTCAGGACAGGTTCAGGGAACGTGCAGCACGGGTTCAAACTTCCGAGGATGTGTCCTCTCCCTTCTCCCCTCTGGCTCCTGACAAATGTGGTCACAACATTAATACATACCCACGTAACTTGCCTTTAGGCTCTCTTAAACCCAGGCTGTTCCACTCCCTTGGATCCTGCCCTTGCTCTGCATCTCCAAAGGAAAAGGAAGCTCTTGGAGCCACCTTCCCCATACTCTGCAGAGGTCTGTGGGGCCATCCAGCCGTCCACCTGGTTTACTCTGCACACTACTACTCACAGGAGCAAGCGATCTCTCATTACAGTATGTGCCCCACAGCACAGCCCTGGTGTGGCACAGAGCTTGTCGGAGCAAGTAGAATGTAAATAACCCTCCAGGCAAATCCCCTCTACTCCTTCCAATTCATGCAGACACATGGGCCTCACAGCCTGGCATCACATGTGCACAGCGACATGTCCATGAAGTGCCATGGCATCAACATCCTTTTACCTTTCTTTAACCATAATGCTGCTCTGCATAGGAGGAGAAAAACCCATTGTTTTTTATAAGCTGTGCCATGCCATCAGTACAGACTGGTACATGAGCTTTCTCTCCCATTTCTCACAAAGAAGAAATTCCTTTCACTGAAACTTGAGAAGTTTTGCACTTGGAAAAAGCCATTTTATCAGCTTGGTAGATAAGAGAATGGAAAATAAAGAGAACTGAAGAGGCTCAGTACAACAGTATTGAACATAAGCTTTGCAGCTGGTGAAAATGGGTGTAATTCCTGCACCAAGGATGACAGAAAAACATGCAAGGTGAGAAATGTCTTCTCAAGACATCAGGATACAGCACTTACAGTAGCAACCTCAGATCGCATGGGTTGTGTGATAACAACACCTGGCATCCTCCATGACTTTGCCCCATTGATGCTGGAGGTAATTTGTTGGAGGCTTTGGCATGAGCAAGGACAGACTCAAATCCTCTCTTCCACACAATCACTCCACACAGAATCATAGAATCTGCTATCTGCTAAATGAAGCCTTGTAGAAAATGGCTTAGCAGTGAAACCCTACCCGAGATCACATCATTTTAACACCTTCCACCCCCTGTTAAAGCTTGTCAAAAGCAATCTCTGTCCTGAGAAGAATTGTTTTGCATTTTAGGACCTTAAGGAATTAGATTGGGCAAAGTAATTATCAGGGAAGTTCTGTGAGTTGAATAGCAATGGGCTAAATGGGCAGAAAGCTGTACAGTGCATTGAGACAAGGAAACTAAAATTTGGGAAATGCCTGAAAAAGGTCTAACCTTTCTGTGGATTTCAGCCCATTCTGAATTGATTTTAATCTATATTTTAAAGACCCTCGAAAACTGTCTGCTCAAAAGTGCCAAAATACCTTTGCACATCAACACTGCCTCTGACCCAAGCCAAACTTTGATGAGGTCCAAAAGAAAAGAAGAATTCATCGATCAAACATAATGACGTATTTTCTGCTGTGATTAACCACAGCACATTCATCATAACTCCAGTGAGAAACAGAAATGAGATCACAGGACTCTTTCAATACTTTTCCTCTAGTTTGTTTCAGCACTTGTATAAGCACAGTGCATGATCCTACAAGTTGTTATTGCACTTATTAAAATTCACACCAATACTCATTTTAGAGAAGATTGAAAGGGATGTAAGTAGTAATTCTCATCCTTTCTAAAAATAACTGCCTTTCCAAAAGAAACCACCCCCAAAAACAACTTCTCTAAGATTCCAGATAAAAATTCTGTCTTGCGGAGTTATGTTCCTATTTTTGCATCAAAAGCCAGTGTCTACCACTTGATTTTTACAGTCCAACAGAGAGCAAATTTGCTTAGAAGCAGCATGACAAGTGAGGCTGAAATTTAGGAGTTTTATGGCACATTTTTACTGGGTGATTCCACTTTTATCACACTGGCATTTTCCTAAGATGCTGTTACAATTACGTGTTGTTCTTTCTGCAGTTTTCTCTAGGGCAAATCCCAGTGAATTAGCAACTTTCTATGAGCCTTGTCACCCAGAGAGACATGCTACATACCCCCAGGATGTCAGTTTATAGTGACACCAGCAGCACCTCCAAACAATATAAAGGCCTTATTCTTGTCTCCATCATGAATGGTTCACAGTCAGAGGAGCACAAAGATAACCCAGGGGGAGACTCATTACAAAGAGGTTAGTACTGCCTCATAAAGACCTTGCTGCTCTTACCATGTTCCCAACTTTACAGCTCATGCCTCCGCTCCTAGTTGAGAAACTGCAACCTCATGCAACCGCCGAGGAGTCTCAGCAGCACAGAGCAGGATCAGCCCCATGTTACCATAATTGCTGCATGAGGCGTAACATTAAAGTCTAATCCCACTTTAATTTTGAGACATGCATCCGTGATCGCTGTAGGGAATCTTCCCATTTCAAGGGAGAAATGGGTAATTGTCTTTAATTTTGTTTTCTAACCAAGACAAGTCTCCTTGCAACCATCACTGAAGGGGATGGGGCATTTTCCAGTCCTCATGCAGCACTTGCCAGCAGCTTTTCCAGGGTGATATTATATTTAGATTGGCTTTGGATCCCCTGTATTTAACCCCCAGTGACAGGCGTCAACTTGATGAAAGGGGCTGTATGTGCATGTGTGCTTAAAGGGGGCTTTGAATTGAAACTGTAAGAAAACATCAGCAAGGAGAGAGATTTTTATTAGGGTTTGCTGTTCTCTTAAGTGTGTGCACACCTGATCTGGGGGAAGGAGGAGCTGGCTGTTGTTTTAAGTCTCCCTTTTCTTTTGTGCTGTGTCTGGGCAGGACTCAGATGTCTGGAATGCACCTTAAAACAGCCTTATCTCCAGAACGGATCATTACATGGCAGGTGGTGGAGCCTACTTTATTTTCCCATTTCTCTTCTTTTTCTTCTCCTCCAACTTCCCCCTCCACCCCAGGGTAGGAATTTCTGAACCTCAACCAGTGCACAACGCATGGCTCACACACCTGGATTCCGCTCCTCTCCATCCCTGCTCCAACACAGACACACACTGGGAGGAAGAACATAAAAAGCCACAGACAGACCATAGGCTACTCTGGAAAACACATACCCATAATATTTTAAGCCTGCACACAAATTACCCTCCTAAAACTCAGCAGAGGCTCCAGTAACACTCCAGAGGTGGTGGCACTCAGCTGGAGAGATGAACTGGCAATGCTGCAAACCAGTGCTAAAGTGAGCATCTACTCCCCAGCTCTCCCAGCAAGTGCTGCTCACAGAGACCCCCTGAACACCCTATGGATACAGCTCATTCTGGCAGCAAGTCCTGCCTGCAGCCCAAGCCCACCAAGTGCATGAGGCTTAAGTAAGACAACACAGATTTCACCTGGACATGAGAACATGCAAAATGACCTTCCACCTCTCACAATGCCCTCGAAAGCCTGACACTCTAATCCTTTTAAAACAGGAACGTTTGTTTCAGAGCTCTGTAATTGGCAAGGGCTGGTTTAGGATCATGTACACATCCAGTGTAAATGTAGTGTCTCTGCTGTGTAGGCAGCTGCTCCCACATTGCTGTGCTGCAGCACAGCCACCCTTAGCCTGGGTTTTCACATTTGTGTCCTAACAGAGCCCAGTGCTCAGGTGCTTCATCTATTAATACACAAACTTTAGTGCCTGGAACAAAGGAGGAGCAAGTGCTGCAAAGCCTGGACTAGTCTGACTAGCCCAGACTTTTCGGACCTAAGATTTGGGTGCAGGATAGGCATAAGAATGCAATATCCTCCAATGTGCGACGGGTCAACACTAACTGTACCAGATCTTGTTTGAATTAACTGGGGAAATGCTGCCACAATCAGGTTTTAAGCACTACCAAATTTGCCATAGGGGGCTGATAAACAAAAGACAAGCTGCTGAAGTCCCTGACAGCCATTTTTGATCCTTTTCTGTTTGAACTTTGCCTGTGCACAACAGGATTTTGAGGCAGCTGAGCACTTCTGTAAGGACAGTCCATAGAACCAGGAAAGCAGATGCTGGCTGGAGCCCCAGCATCCCTGCTGCAGCAGCACCTTCCCTCTAACTCAGCAGTTCCTAGGGTGGATTTGGGCAGAGAAGAGCCTGGCGTTGTTGTAACTTGTGCAGCAGAAAAGCCTAAGGATTAGAGGTATGCAAAAAGCCTGCAACTGTATCACCTCTGCTCTGCCATCCCTGAAAACATAGCCCACAGTTATACTTTCTGCACTGGAAAACCCCAGAAACCACAGCACACGAGTAGCAGCAGAGCTGGAGGTTCTGGTTTAATTAAAGGAAGGTTTTATCACTTTCAGACTCCTCTGGGCTGGAGGAGAAGGGGTGGCACAGAGCTTACTTTTGGAAGGGTTCAAGAGCCTCCCGACCTAAAGCCTGGGGGATGTTGGGCTGCTCTGAACTAAATTATCCACCCTGCAAATGGGCAATGACACAGTCCTAAAGGGATAAGGGTGACGATGCTCTCAGGCTTTGCCCTGTCTACTTTATTTAGCAGAGGGGCATCAGACCCAGCCTTCTCAATACAGTTTAAAGAAAACAATGTCTAATTTATAGGATTAAGAAATGAAAAAACCTGCAAAAATCCTTCCACTCTGCCCCATTTCTCTTATTCTCCCTGAAGAGCAAGAAGACGACAGACCAGGGAGATGGGAACATGCAGCCAAACACAGGAGAAACTCAACACTTACCAGCACCGTGTTATCTGAGATATCTCATTCTACACCCACGTAAACGGAAAGGGAACCAAGCTCTGGAGTGACCTGCACTCAGACAGCATCTGACAGTGACTAAATCTATCCCCCACAGTGGGTAAGAAGGAGAATCCCTGCCCCAAGGATGTGCATCTCCTGGTGCGCAGATCTGAAACCAAGAGCTTTGGGAAGGAAAGCTTGGAACAGCAATGTATGCCCAAGTCCAGTCTTTCTTATTGTTATATTTTGGTTTGAAACTTGCTAAGGCTGAGGGTCCCTTCAGCCCTATTCCCTACTATTAATGGGATGCTTTTTGTTCACCTGCATTCCCTTTAGCCTACTCGGAGTAGGATACACATTCCTTGAGCACCTCACACCACCCCAGCCCAATACAAACTATGGGTCTCTGAATATCCCCCTCCAGGCAGGGGGATGCTCACTACCCTAAGGTGTCATTCTCCAGACATCCCGATTATAGACGTTACAGGACAGGATATAAACGTGCTGTCTCCAAAGGCTCCTGAGCTTCTCAGGTTTAACTGCCCTGCTTGTTCACTGCTGAGAATAAAAAACCTGGCTTAGAAAGTTACTTCAGGTCTGTGTTTGAAACAATCCCAGGAATAAATGAATCGATGTAAGAAGCTAAACATAGAGACATTTGGTTTTGTTTGATTTCTGCAAACTTGAAACGATCGAGAGGCAGGAAATCTGCATAAATTATTTGAGTAAAATTAATACTCAGCAAATTCCTGGAATTTAACCTTTGTCTTTTCTTTTCTGGGGCTATTTACAGTCTATTTACTTATGTGTAATTTAAACCAAATGTTCCCAGAATCATTTAATAGCATCAAAACATTTGCAAAGTCATTTCAACATCACTGAACTCATTTTGTAAGAAAATCAAATAGAAACCTGGAAAAATTTCTGGATGAGATTTAGAAATCAAATTAATTGACTTTAAAATAAAATCATTTGAAAATAACTTTCTTTTGAAATGTTCTTTGGTTTCATTTCTTTTTAAAAGGGAAATGTATGAAATATAGTGAAATATTATGCAAAGAGCCAAGATATTAAAGACAGAACATGCCCCATGCTTCTTCATGATGCTGGTGTCCTGCCACTCTGGGCCCCTTGGTGGCCATCTGCACCTTAAAGCTGTGACCCGCAGTTAGGATATAAAGCACCATCAACCAGGGGACATTACGAGTGCTGAAGCAGCATCAGCCGTAGTGTAACAGCTAAACCATGAGACTGTCCTACACAAGGGCTTGCTCTGATTTTGCTGCAGGATTAGCACTTTACTGCAGGTGAAACACTTCTGAACAAGAAAGAAAATACCCTCAAGAAAACAGTATGGACTTCATTTACCCTGCAAACCAAAAGTGAATGGTGGCGAGCAGCAGGCATTTCTGTGCATATATTTCCGTGCACACAGTCAGTGGCCACTGAAATATTTCCTTCTCTCCTGCACATCATTGTGCCTTGTCCTTATTTCCTTTATGAGCACTTCCACTAAAGTCATTAATTGTCTGTGATGAGGGAGATGCTCAGCTCTCACAATGCCATTAACTTCGGGGAAAGTTGTGGTCCTGGACAAAACCTGTGCCTCTCTTCTTTCCTAGACTGTTCCTTCAAGAACAAAATCTACTCCTCACACCTAACTGCATCCACTTTCACTGGGCATCAGTTTCAACCCAGAAGTGGTGGCAAAACTGTGTTTGTGCTGCACGTGCAGAGTCTTTGGGGGTTTTTACTTTGCTTTATTGTTCCAGCTGAAATGCAGAAAGAGGAATTCAAATCAGGGAAATGCAATAATCTCTGAGCCTGCTGTTCATCAGCGCATCACCCATTAAGGAGCAGAGGCCTTTATTAAAAAGGACACGTCTTATTAAAAAGATATGAAACAAAAGTGATTTTTAATTTCATTGGAGAGACGGAGTCATTGCCAGAGACAGCCCGTGGCTACGTGTGATGATCGAGTCAAGAGGGAGGGCAGTGAAGCACTAACACAAATATGAAGCTAATAACTTTTTTACTCGTAGGGAAAGTGCTGTTCAATTCCTGGTGCTCCAGGCGGGTGCAGCTTGAGTGGAAATTTAGAGAGATTACATCCACCTGCTTCCATTTCTTACATCCAGGGCCAGATCTTCAGCCAGCGTAAATCAGTTTAGCTCCATGCAGCCAGGCAGATTTATGCCAGCTGAAGATGTAGCCCCTGGTCTTGCACTTCAGAATAGGAAGCTTTAAAATACAAATGAGCATGAACCCCTTAAAATATTCTCTATTCATAGAACTTGAGAGGAAAAACAGACCTCCTGACAACTTCCTATCGTCTTACAGATCATGCTGGTTTTGGGGTAATGGATGATACTCTCCATCAGGGTTTGAGGTTTTTTTAAGTATATCTCTAAACCTGAAAGTACTGGTCTGGTTTTTGCCTGGTGGGGTTTTAGGTATTAATTTTTATTCCTTCACTAACACCTCCTGGACCAATGTTTTATTTATGTATTTGGGTATATGCAGAAACTATAAGGACTGTTTCCCTCGGGTCTGTGTACCTGCTCTTAGCCTTAGGAACCTGCTTGGCTGCCCACTACCTCCAAAGACATCTGCATATAATAGATGGTTTTGTACATGGTATTCCATACCTCTGTAAACCGGTAACAGGAATAAACAAACAGCAAACACACAAATATCAGCATCTCTTATTCCCTTACCAGACACTTCCTGGAACAGACACAGAGCAAAGATGAGACCATATCACTGCTTCTCCACAACTCACATAAGAGAGTCACCAGACAGTAAACAAGGCCAGGCATGGGCAGCCCACTAAGGAAGGCTTGTTGCTTATCTGCAATGTGTTACCTACACATCACGTACAGCCCTTCCCGTGATGCGGCCGAGAGCTGAGTGTAAGGCTTGTGCACGCCGAGCTCTGCTCTGTCTTTGGAAACAGCCTGAGCCCAGGCAGACAATGGCAAATTCTGCTCCACCAGCTCGGGGCTGCCACCATGGATATGCAGCCCCAAAAGCAGAGCAGCTCACAGCTCACTGCACACTTGTAGGCAAATACAGTGATGCACAGAGTGAAAAACTACAAATAACCAATGTGGGACCCAGCCAGTTTGCTTTGCAGCAGGCAGGAATACCAGCTTCTCAAAGTGAGTAGCTTTGCAAAGTTCTGCAAGTACAGACAAAGAACAGTTTGCATGTGATTGAGAAACTGAATATACCTGTAAGACAGTGACTGATGTCAAACTCCCCTGGCTGCTTGATGCCTCTGCTAGTCCTTCCCGAGCAATACATCGATGAAGCAAGTTGCTTCATGTTTGCTGCCTAGATAAAAAAGAAACGAATTCAAAGCAGATGAGGATTTAGCTGTGGTATTGAGTGCTGCTGGATGCTTGGTGAAGGACAGTTGGTGCAAAGTGTGAGTTGTGGACCTGCAACACTTGTATTCAGTTTTGTTTGAAAATGGGAAGCTTGTGAAATCATGGCGATGCTTTAAAATTGTACCGAAGTCAAGGACCAGGCAAAGACCCCATTATGTCACCTGTGAATACATGTGTAAAGCAGATCTCCTTAAGTCACTGACCTGGCTTGGGGACAGGTAACAGACTGCCCGGTGGTGCTAAGGAGGTTTGATACCTCAGCCTGGGCAGACAGGGAGACACCTCCTGATGCAAGAATGTCGCTTGTTCAAGTCAGGTGAGATGAGCAGCAGCAGCAGAGCCACTGCTCCACCCAAGAGCTCGCAGGTAACACGGTGTGACCCAGGGAGGGCACACAGCCAGGTCCTGCCACGAACGCCCTCCTTGATCAGGCCTAAACCTTTGCCAAGAGCCCAACAGTCCCCATGACATCCTGCCTTGACTTTCTCCAGTGTCCACTAAAGATATTTCTTGACATACTCCCAGCTCATGCCACATTCAGCCATGAAAAGCCTCAGGCAGAGGCAGGGTATGGAAATACTTGCAGAGTTTCAGCTTGACTTTCTACTTCCTTGATCTGGTAAAGATCTGCATTAACTGTCTCAAAATGTAACCAGACTAAAGGAGCTTAAAAAGGGCAGAATGGTGTCACACGGAACTTTGCAGCCACACCAGCCCTGGAACACACAGACAAGGAGATGAGTTGCGCTCATCCTGTCACAACAGCCTCTTACAGTCACATCATGTAGACTGTCTCTGAATTTTCCAAGAGGTGCCTTGAGGACATCTTTAAAAGCAAGTTATCCTCCAGCACAGCGCGTGGTCCTAGGGCACGTTCCCTGGCACAGCACATGCAGAGCATTCCCAGTTTATCATGATACAGCCCGGCACGTGCGGGCAGGCTGGTGGGAGCATGGCCAGGATGCAGCAGGAGCAAACACTGCTCTTCAGTCCCACACTATCCTTTAAGAGCCACATAAGCAACCTTAGGCAGGAAAAGGAGACAAAGCACCCAAGAGTTTCAATTCATAGCAGCATCTCCCTTATCAGAGTATCAGAGCTGATACGGAGGGACCATGCTTTGGGTGTGAGTTCTCTTGGTAGCTTTTAAACTCAGTTTCCAGGTGCTCTGCCTGAGCTTCGCAGGGGCAAAGGAAGAATTCTGCATTTTTCTCAATGGGATGGAGGGGAATGATCTTGTTTTTTTCTGGGAATAATATCTACAATACCTGCAAAATTACCTCCTGTCCATCAAGTCAAGATAAACCACTTGCATCTTTACAGCTGCTGGTGCAAACTTTAGCACTGGCTTTCTAACTGTGGAACAGCTTCACTCTTGGCTGAATGAGACAGATTCCCTAAAGTAGCTTCTATGTTTACATTTAACATTAGTTTCTTACACATCAAAAAATGTCCTCTCAGAACACGAAAATACAAGCTAGCATCAGGGAAGGCAAGCTAAGCCTCAGTCATTAACAGCACAATGACATACTGCGATTCTGCATAAAGCCCCTGTATATAGGCTCTGCAAACAGGCAGAATGGAAAACGTGGTCTCATGTGGTGGGATTTTGCTGAGAGTTAGAAAAATCTTACTTTTTTTTTTTTTAAAGGCAAAGGGATCCAAATCACACTTGAGCTGCTTCTCTTCCTTTGTCTCATTATAATTGTCAGCATCAAAACCCCAGAGCTGAGATGTCACCGCAGGCAGGGGAATACACATTGCAACAGTAAATAATGCAAGAGAGGAATATTAGTCCATAGCATCCATTTTATGTCTTTTGCCTGTGTGATGCTGGAAGGCAATAACAGCCCATCGTTTGCAGGCAGTACCTTGCAGTTCTTCCTCTTTTTTTTCCCCAAGGTGTGGTCAAAGTTATCGAGGTAGAAATTGTTCATGGAGCAAATACACCCTGAAGCTATGCATCCCACACTGGGAGAGGTAGAAAATATGGGGAAAAGCTAAAATGGGAGCCACAAGCCCCAGCACCACATCAGTATTTCAGCTGTTACTAACACACACAGGCTGTCCCAGTCCTGATCCGAGAGCACAGCACTCCAAGAGGTATGCAACTTCACCCACATGAAGACCTTGCCAACAGTTTCTTTACTGCCCCAGTTACCCCATCTGAAACCAGTGAAGTTCATGCATGTGCAAGTTTGGAGTTACACAGATGCTATTTCTATCACAACTCATTTTCGCCAACCCAGAGCTCCAGTGGCATGAGGCAGGAGTGCAACTCCCCTCCTGTGGGGATGTGTCTGAGGAGCTGCCCCGGTGAAAACATCACCCTTCTAACCAAAATCATTCAATTAGTATTATTAGTGTTGGCTGGGCCTCAGTCCCTGGGACTTCCAGCAAAGCTGAGGCTTATACTTTAAATACTTCTCTGAATCCTTTCATCTCCTGCTCAACTAAAGCCACACATATGCATACTCCCCTCTTCCCCCCAATCTACATAAAGATCAGAACATCAGCTATTATGCAGAATGACTAAAACGATCCATCTCTTATTTTAATATATGCTCTGAACAGAAAGGTTCAGTCGTTCCCACACGCAGGAAGACAGGAGGGAGCTGCAGGGGCCCTTCTGACAGCCCCAACTCGAGAGTTCACCCCAAGCCCCTCCTGAACTGCGCTGCCTTTCACCCTGCACTACAGCCTCCGGCTGAGCTTCACCTCTTCCTTGTGTTATCAGGTGGGATCCGGTGCAGGGTTTGCATGGGGCCTCCCTTTGAGCCCCCCAAAGAAAGCGATTTTGCCTTTAGAGATGTCACTTACAGACACAGAAATGGAAACTACTGCTTTTCCCTTAAAAGCAGCAAGCTTCAAATTCCTGTGTTAAATTTCGGGTGTTAAACAGCCACCAGGCTCCATGCGTACATTCCTACACACTACCAGTACTCAACTTGGCCAGAAGAACACAGCCTCAAATTAAAAGTTATTTACTGAAATGCCATACAAAAAAAATCTGGGTGTTACATTTAAAACATGTCTGGGTGTCCCATTTCTCACATACCCAGCTAAAGCCAGGATCCATGCACACGAGTACATTATCCACAGCATGTCTGGATTGTCCCAGGTTTTCACAAGCAATCATACACGGCACACCAACTGACCAAAGGTGGCTACCCTCAGATGTTACGTCACAGAATCCCTGACTGGTTTGGGTTTGAAGAGACCTTAAAGATCCTCCAGCTCCAACCCCTGCCATGGGCAGGGACACCTTCCTCTAGAGCAGCTTGCTCCAAGCCCCTGTGTCCAACCTGGCCTTGAGCACTGCCAGGGATGGGGCAGCCACAGCTTCTCTGGGCACCCTGTGCCAGCGCCTCAGCACCCTCACAGGGAGGCTGTTTTCTGCAGATCTGAAGGGGCATTACCAATCATGGAGAGCTCACGCGTGGGGCTCGCTCGCAGATGCACTGTAGCCTAGAGAGCATCGTGGAACAAGTCGAGACAACCCAAAGCTGAATAAGGATAAAGAAAGGAGCGTTCCCAAAGGCGTGTCTTTGGCCCAGGCTGGAATTGCTGCTCAGATAAGCTAGCATGTACCTTCATGCTGGGGAAAGGGAAGGGCTCAGGTTACTCACAAACTGCACTCTGAGCTGCAGACAAAAGGCCAGGAATGAGTTGACAAAGCCTTGCAGCTCGGCGTGCTGGAACAGCTCCGAGGAGCCGGCTCACAGGAAGGTCTGTGTCTGACCCACCAGGAAGCACAGGGGCACCCCACAAAGCAAGCTGGGCAGGGAGCTGATGCTGGGCAGAAAGGTCCTGGGGAAAGGGCTAATGGGGGGAGTGGGTTGAACAAGGACTTGTTGACTAAGTCTGTCCTCAACACTGTCACTTCTCCAAGGACCTCTCTTGATTACTCATGTCAAACGCTCGGAGAGGCTTTTACCCCAGCACACAATCTCAAGCAGATGCACAGCCAATGGCTGCAGGAACTTACAGGAGCTGTTTCCTGCTTCTAGCCAGTAAAAATGAAATAGAACCCAAACCAGGAAACATGTTTCTCGGTATTTTCAGCTTCAGCCAACTCACAAGAAAATCACATCCTGACGTTATCAGTAAATAGATTTAGAAAAAACAGCAGAAAAGGCCAGAACATAATGGAAAAGCCTCCAGAAGCCAAGGATCCTTATCCAAACTAAACCCACATTTTTCAGTACTACATTTTGAAACGCAGCTTTGTCAGAACTTGCAGTTTTACAAGGATGGAGTCAGAACAGCTGCTGGTGGTTTTGCTCTGTGAACACATATGTACTCACAGCAGCAATCACATAATCACATGGCAGCCGTGCACACCATTTCACATGGAACATGAAGTTTCCCAGAAAACTAAGTCCTACATATCACTGCTTTATCTAACTATTGTTTCTTACAGACAGAGACTTTTCACCACTGCAGGTAGTTTTTCCCCTGAAGACTGGCATACCCCTTTGTACACAGCAGCAGAGAAACACTTATGATTCCCCCCCAAACCAGTGCTCCAACGAGAGGGTAAATCCAGGATTAGGAGTCTGAAAGATGCTTGTGCCCAAATCCATTATTTAGAAAGGGCACAGCCATGGCTGCATGACTCTCTGCATTCCTCTTGAAGAGGAACATGCTGGCACACGCTTGAGGTAGCAAAAGCAACACTGCAGGAAACAAAACCTACCCTGGCTGGAATCACAAATAGATGAAGTGCAAGAAAACTTGGAAAAAGCTATCTGCAAAGAATGCAGACCTGCCAGTACCATTCCCATCCATGCCCTAAATATGAAGATGGTAGAAGTCAGACCAAGCTGCTTCTGAAACCATAAAATCAGCCTTGTACATTGCAACACCCAGAGTACTAACGTGCTGTCACCCACAAGCATCACCCTTCCAGCTGCAAAGCTGCCCTCATGCTGCTCTGCTTCCTCAGTTGTGAAATCAAGTATTCTCCTTTTCTGTTTGCACACTGACATTCCTCCCAGGAATGGCCTCTTTCAGGAATGAAAGTAAACCCAACAACTCTTAGAAAAACCTTTCTAAAAGAGCAGGCAGTGCATTTCATTTGGATATAACCAAGATGCTGACTCTTTGCTGAAGGTGGGGGCTTTGTGTCATGTTTGAGCCCAGGTCTCCTGGTATAGTAGGTTTACAGCAACAGAATTTATTTCTTGTCCTCAGACATCCTGCTGACTTACAGTTCATGCAGCTACACATGTATGCCCATGGTGCTTTCAAAGAGACTTGGCTTTATCGCTTATGGCTTTCCTTGTTTGAAAACAAATCTTTCCTGTGGTCCACAGATTCCTTGGAAAATGAGTTATCCTCTGTCCATCCCACCCCCAAGAGTTATTCTTTAAAATGCCTTTTATTGTGGAATGTAACTTTGGAGCATTGTGTTAAACTACAGAACAGAGGGAGGAAAACTGCCTCTATATTTTCCAGGAAATAGGCTTCTATGTAATTTAATTTCCCACCCTGTGCTGTTTCTCTGTACATTTTTATACTATAAATAACACAGATCTCTATAGACATATATCTGTATCTGTGATTCAGTTATATCAGCTTCCTGATACAGCCCCTCCTTAGCTCTGAACCGCTGCCATCAGTTACTTCATTCAGTAGGGAGCATGCAGCAGGACTGCAGCCTGGGAACACAGGGCTCTGCAAACACATCTGTGTATGGAGAGGTAGAGACCTCCATAGACGCATAAGCTACAACAATGCCAAATGCTTCTTTAAGGGCTTTCAAAGGGCACTAAAGCACTAAAATTCACAGAGGAGTAAAAAAAAAAAAAATCATCTTTTTCCCTATGAGGGTAGGTGCAAAGAGTTTTCTCTTGCCTTATGTGGCTTTAGGCCACATATATCAGCTGAAAAGGTTTATTTTTAAATCACTGTTGCATTAGTGTTGTCAGCAGGGTGATACATTCGCCCTTCTTCCTATCAACCCAAGCGTGCAGCCCCAAGTGTGCACAGAGGGTTTTCATTCTGAAGTGACCTGTGACTACAGAGCCTGTTCCATGAGCTTTAGACTGACCTGGCAGCTGAATCTCCCTGCAAGCAACAAGTATGAGCCATGTGAAGATTGTTGGTCTCATCAGTTACTCACATGTGGCTCAGGGAAGTTGTCACACACATGCACACTCATCCACTGAACTGTGCATAAAGCAGTTTGGCTTTTAGGCTAACTCCCAAATACCAGCCAGGGGGCAACACGTTATTGCAGAACTGTAACAAACGCAGGAAGAGATAAACTGACAGCCAAAGCTTGCATTTGATCCATCTTGTAATGCTGATGTTTTTACCCACAGATCTAAAGACCAAGCAAAAACTTCACAGCATATAGTTATGTTCTAAAGTAAAGACTCAAGAATTACTACAAAATTCAGGTTTTGACCTCTTGCAGACACAGAAAATGCAAGTAACCTTCCAGCAACTAAAGTATGGCCATTCTGTCTGATCTTCAAAGGCAGAGGAGAAAGGGCCTGCTACCTTTAGAGCCTTGGGACACTGTCTTACTAAGTATAATCAATCTTTAATTATTTCATCAAAAGGTTATTTAAGCCCTTCCCATACAAGAGGCCCCCTGGAGAGCTTCAGCAGAGATGGGGCAGCAGCTGCCAAGTCTCCTCTCCCGAAAGCAAGGGTATAACTGGACATGGCCATGCTGCAGCTTTGGCCCCTGCACGGCTCTCAGATGGGTACAGCTATGTTGGCAGAGAACACAGTTCTTACACAGGAATTAATACACACCAGCACATCATCTAGAGAGAGATGAGAACGTTGGCATGGAGGCGCCTCATTGTCTTCTCAAGGAGCTTTGTGTCCGTACTAACTCATTTAAACACAATACCTTCAATAGCTTCAGACTTGGCATTTTCTTAATGCCCAGATTTATGTATTTTTTCAGTTGTTCTTGTCAAAAGCCCCCTTCTTCCCTGACACAAACCTGAATCACACAAACACTACTTGGGGGCTGTTTTTTTTCTAGTTACTGAAACAACAGCAGAGACCATCTTATCTACAGGTAAAGGTTGTGCTTCCTCCTTTTCCCTGCTTTAGCACATCAGGATTCAGCTGGTCAATACTTCGTACCCCCAAGAATGTACAAGTCTGAAAGAGCAAAATGAAAAAAACTATGGAAGAAATAGTGATGTTTCCAATGTTCTGCTTTACTGGAAGGGCAGAAAGATCCTTTCCAGTGCCTCAGCACCCACAGGCATGCTCTTACACTCAGCCTTAGTTTGCCATCCCATAAACAGTGGTGGGAAATACAGAGCTAATGCGATGTGTCACCAGCGTCCTTTTATAAGCCCTGAGCACTCTGTTGAAACATGGTTGTGGCACCTAAAAGTAACAGTGCAGACAGCAGGTTAGAGCTTGTTGGCTCTTTTCAGTGGTGGCTTAAGTGAACGGTACCTTCTGAAGCAACCAAGTGAACCCAAGCAAAAAAAACATGTACAAGTAATTTTCCCTCTAAAACTTCCTTCTTTTAAAGAAGTAAGTATTTTCATAAAAGTGTTCTCTGCTGCAAAGACAGAATTAAATATCCTGGAAAACGGTTTTCTTCCTTTCCCTTTTCTACTTATTGTTTTACCTCTTTAGTGATGGAAGAGGAGAACAAGGGGAAAATGGCAAAACCAAACTTGGGCAAAAAGAGTCTAAAGTTTGATTTTTTTTTTTTTTGCAGGAGCCCTAACTGAATAAAACCCCCAATGTTCTGCTATGCTTCCATGAATTTATTTGCACACTGGTTCAGTTTGAGAGGAGCTCTGCTGAAAACAACAGCACAAGACCTTTCCCCCTACACAGGGAGCTCAATGCAGGGAACACAGAATCCACAAGTTACCCCGTCCTGGCACCCGCAGGTGCTTTTCTGTAACTTACTTTGGAAACACTACCTGTTACTTGTTTGTTGCACATTCGGACTTCACTCAGAGCAGCCACCGACTTGCTTTGTCACAACTCCCCACAACCAGAGGCTGCAAGAGTTTGGGCACAGAGTAAGTTATGTTCTCCAGCTAGTGCAGCAAGGAGAGCTGGGAGCCCTCCTGCAGGCTCACAAGTACTGAGCTCTCAGGAGAGATGCAGAGCACTGCCAAGATACATCCTGCAGTTCAATCAGATGCCTCTAAAGGAAGAAAAGAGCCAAATGTATTAATGTGGAAGAGCCAGATACTAAACCACGCTGCAGAACCAGGTGTGCTTGCTCGTGCCAACTCCCATTGCCAAAGGGGAAATGAGAACAGAACAGAGGCAGCATTTTGTTTTAAATTTGGAAATGAAAGGGAGAAAGGAAACATGCATGGAGCCTGCGATGGGGTGAGGATGCAAGAGGTTGGGGTAATCGTTTTCTTTCCTCTGCAAGTTGCAAATGAGCAATTATGGCTGAGAGTATTTGAGATAAAATCCCTGGAACCTGTCAGCAGTTGACTGGCCTCTGTACAAATGTCTTGCTGAATGGGGAGCATGATTAGAGTCTTGACTATATCAAGCCATTAAGGATCTAATGAATTCCCATCTACACTAAATGACACCAGGTCAAGTACCCCGGAAATATTTTGGCATGTTCTGCCTTTTTCCTTGCAAGTTCCAGTAGCTGTAAGCTTATTCCAGTTGCTATAGGTGCCATCCCAAAGACATTTGCTTGTCAGGGATGAGCAGAACTTACCCAAATGGTGAAATACTACATGTTTCCTGTATTGCTGTGATGGAAATGAGAACATATATTTCTGAGCAGCTACCATCAGAAAGCAAGAATACCTGCGAAGCAGGCTTTAAAAAGAATGAATCAGTAATTCAAATGATACATCTGTAGTCTCAAACAAGTGGTTAGGAGATGGTATAGGAATAAATCTCTAAGAAACCTAAGCAAGTCTCAATCTTTCTCCTTTTCTCTACTGCTCTGCAATACAAAGACTTTCTTACAAGCTTTAAGTCTTAATTTTGCAGCAAGTATTTCTCACTATTCACAGCGATAAGCTTCAGCACATCCCATCTCCACAGAGACAGAAGCAGCTGAAGAAATTAACTGGCTGAACAATGCATGTACTCGTGTCGGTGTTGCGCAAAACTGCACCACAGATGACTCCCAAAGGCCACAGGTCTCCCCAGAGCTCTGTTCGAGGAGGCTGCAGGAGAGCGGAGTGGGGAAGATGACTCCCTATGATCAAACAAGGGCTTTTGGCTTCACTTCAGAAAGGTTGCAAGATGATTTTCCTTCTATGCATGTGGGAGAGTAAGTGCTGCACAGGGAAAGGGTGCAGGACGGTTGCTTACACATTAGAGTCAAAGAAACCATGCAAAATAAACGTGAAACACGGCGTTCCTCTGTGGTTCGTTGTTCAGTGATGGGAAACATTAAGAATGCATAGTCTGAGGGCTGCATTTAATCATTGCTCCTATGTAGGCAGTTGCTTTATAAAGGTATTTTTCACAATCATAAATAAACTTTGGAGGCAAACGGGGGAAAACCCTCAAGTAATTATTCTCCACCTGCTTGTGGACTGAATTTACAGTGGGCAATTTCAGGAGACATGGCCCTGAGCTTTCCTCTGCTGTGTTTGATGTCTCAAACCTGCAGACCAAGTAAATAATTTGATTCAGTTTATTGGACAAATTTAGAGGTCAAAGCTGACAAGCCTTCAAGACCACACAGGTTTCCTCCTTGGAAGCCAAACAGTGGAATGTGCCTTTCAGATACTGCAGGAAAGAGCCTTCGTCCCCTGACAGATTTCCATCAGCAGGGTTTCAGAGCTTGCAGCAGCAGCTTTATGATGTGTTGGCAGGTTGGGGTTTTGTTTTTTTTTTACACCTAACGGGTACGTGCTGAAAGTTTAAGGAAACTGATAGCTGAAATGATTGGGTATTATGGAACAACATTACATTCCTGCCCAGCCAGCGATGTCACAGCCAGTCCCACCACATCTGCCCTTAACAGTAGCAGTTGTAAACTTTAGAGGTGTTTGTTATACTGCAGGAGCAAATAAAGAACTGATCTGTATCTAAAGGAGCTACTGCCCTGGCTTCAAACTGTGCAGCAGTGCAAAACTGTGGAGAGTCTGGCTTACTGTTTCACATAGAAAATAAAAGCAAGCAATGAATAGTGATAATCTTCAGTATGTATTTCTCCTATGGAAAACACTGACTTCCTTTTCTCTAGAAGTATTCCAGCAGACATTTACAGGCTGACATTTTCACCTCCCTGTTTAAAAAGTGTGGCAAAAAGAGCTTTTAATTCATACTTGTGGGTAGTCAGGATGGACACTGTAGCTCAGCGCAATTCAGCACATTAAAATTAAAGCAGCAAACCTCATGACCTGTGTCACAACCAAAGCAGCCTGGATTTAGAATCTTCAATTCACCCAGCAAACAAATGTGAAAGCAGGATTCCCATGCAGTCCTTACGTGGAAAACAGTGTGGAAGAATAACAGTAAGTTGCTATCGCTATAGAAAGAAATAAAGAAGTTAGATTATTTAGATTTTTTTTTTTACTTAGTTACCTACACCCTGTTCCACTGGAAAGGCAAACTAATTGAAATATTTTGATCTATAAGGATTAGCAGATTTAAAAGATCCAGAAGAATTTTGGCTAAATGCAAAGCACGGACAGGTCAAGCCCGGCCTGCAGAGCTCTCCCAAAGCAGCGTTCAGAAGCTGAAGGCAGACCCAGCTCAGGGAGCGCCGTGCCCAGGGCTGGCCAGGTAGGTGGGCACACTCCAGCCCTGCACCCGTAGGAGAGGAGGACAAAGATGAAGGTTTGAAAGAGGGAGAAAAAAAGCAAGCCTCAGGAGGTGCACATAATGCACAATGCATCTCCAGGGGTCTCACTATCCACTGGCTTCCCTTAGAGCTGCAATTATAACCGTTGCGTGGAAGCATGCTGACAGAGCATCCCTGCACTTCAGGTTCTTCTATCCAAATTCTTCGTAAGGATACACCTCCATGGCAGGTTCTTGCTACCTGAATTACTAGTTTACAGGGATTACGTTATGTTCCCAACCTCACAACACGCTGTATACTCAAGAGGTAGCTCTTAAATATGTCTCCCATCTCTTTAGCAGCTCTGGAAAAGCCAAGTGAGATGGTTCTTAGAGGGAAAGACAAATAAAAGAAAAACAATGGGGCAATTTGAGCTGACAAAGAGTTCTTTTTCAAATGGGTCAACTACATTCTGCATTAATGCTTTTAGAAAACTTACTGTCACAACCTGTGCCAGTGGCTCACCACCCTCACAGTTAATAAACCTGCTAACATCTCATCTAAATCTATCTGAGGTCTTTTCATTTTACTACCAACACTTTAAAGGGAGGAGACCCCATCCCGCATCCTTCAGCCGTTGGGAGCAAGAGGCCATTTGGAGATGCTCGCTCTGGGGACGGAAACGCAAAAGGCAGGTTCTTGCTGATGGTTTCACCCCTTGGCACAGCCGCGGCTGCGGGGGAAGCCGGCGGACCCCGGCACGGGTCGATCCCTCGGGCCTCAAGGGGAGCGCCGGGCCCGGGTCCCGCTCCCCCAGGCAGCGCGCACGGCCGCGGAGCGAGGGGAGGAGCCGATTTCGCCGCCCGTTCCATTGGCTGCGCGCACGGAGCGGGGGGGGCAGCGCGGCCTCCTGAGCAGGCGCGCAAATAAAGACGGAAGGTTGCGGGCAGCACCTGGAGGGGCGGAGCGGCTCCCCCCGCGCCCCGCCGCCTTCTTAAGGTCCACGGAGCTGTTTTGGTGTGAAGGGGGCCCTGCGCGCCTCTGCCCCTCAGCAAAGGGACCGCGTGCTCCATCGCTGGGATTCTGTTCAAAAGCACCAAAAAAAAGGAAGAAAAAGTCCCTGAACTTACTTATTCAGCAGCTGTTTTATTGCAGTTTCCTGTCTCCTTTAGGCTTTTTTGTTTTGTTGTTGTTGTTATTTTTGTTTTGGTTTAAAGTTAAGTAAAGCAGTTGCAAGCCAGGATTGGTACCTAGTTAACCACGACAGGTGAGTGAATGCTACGAACACGTGCTCTGATGTGGTGTATGAACCTTGTGGGAGTCGCTTGGTGTGGAGATGGGGTCTGGGGAAAGAGGCTGTAACAAGGTGCATTAATACCCTTCATACAGGAGATGCTCATTCCCTATGAACATCAAGGTAGCCGCTCTTCACTGAGTGGACACTTAGGCCAAGAAATGGCTTTTAACGGGAAAAATGCAAACTTCTTAAGTGGTAATAGGTTTAAAGTTAAACAGAGGAGATTTAGATTGGATATAAGAAAGAAGTTCTTCCCTGTGAGGGTGCTGAGGTGCTGGCACAGGGTGCCCAGAGAAGCTGTGGCTGCCCCATCCCTGGCAGTGCTCAAGGCCAGGTTGGATACAGGGGCTTGGAGCAAACTGCTCCAGCAGAAGGGGTCCCTGCCCATAGCAGGGGCTTGGGACTGGATGATGGGACTGGATGAGCTTTAAGGTCCCTTCCAATACAAACCAGGTTGGGATTCCCTATGGGTATTTTAAGTCAGAAACAATAGCAAAGTTATTCAACACAGCAATCGATGAGACATGGAAAGGTATTTCGTAAACTGGCAAGAATCACTGGCATTTAAGAATAGTGTAATTCTATTAGAACCCATGGCCTTGCTCTGGATCTATAGCAGCGCAATGAATACCAGGTGTGAGCTACCATCTAAATCATCATTTATGAGAATTTAGCTTCATTTCAACCAGTTGATTCTTCTCTTTTCTATGCAAATCACTCAAGAGGTTTTCCTACCTATCCAGCATTATCATGAAAAAGTGAAATATTTAACAAAGTAGTTGTATTTGTTATTTTTCGTTATAGGAAAGTTTTAACTTGCTTTGGTTTGACAGGTTTGCTAAGGTATTGACCTCCAAAGTCCTGTATTGCTATGTGGCACTGCAGATGCTGAAGTATTAAGCTAGGCAAGCTCTTTCTTGAAGGGATAGAGCTTATCTCCGGGACCAGAGAAGCCAGTGGGCTCAGGTTGCTTTGTTTGCTGTTCTGTGAATGTCTTGTTCATGCTGGCTGTTCTGTACCAGCAAAAGAGAAGCATCCAAAGGCCTTCTCGCTCACTTTTACAACAGACAATCATGAGCTTTATAAATTACTTCAGCTACTGCTCTAAAAATCAGGTTCCTCTCCGAGAGCAATGCACAGTGGTAAAGCCAGCTACAAATGTAACTTATTACTATGTTGTAAAACTGGCTCAAAAGACAAATGCAAAGCTATTTTCCCTTTAAAAATGAAGAGCAGGTAATCTCAGGCAAAAGCCTTGGACAAGTGGGAAGGTAATGCCAGAGTAAGAGAAAAAAAAATGGAAACCCTTGAATGAGCAGCAGATGATACTTTGAGTAGGAATGTTCCCTAGAAAAGGCCCAAACCAAGGTCATTTTCAGATAACACCTGGATAAGGAAGGGGCTGCAGAAGACTGTTGCCTCTGGAAGTTTCACTTAGCATCAGATCTGAGCTTCAGAAACCAACTTTGATTTATGCTTACTTTTAAATAAAAGCTTATGTTCCAGTAAAACAAGTTATTAAATATCTTCTAACCGGGATTATGAGTTACCGGCACTTTTGAGAGCACATAGGGCATTGCACTGAAAGTTTCAGGAGCTTGCAATTACCAGGCCTAATGCAAAGCCCATTTAATGTAACAACTGCAACAGGCTTTGGCTCAGAACATCTACTTCTTAGTTCCACTACAAAGAAATATAGGAAAATTAGCTCACTTTAAAGTTCAGGGAAGTCCAATACAATTCTATCTGACCTTTAGTTAAAGGTTTGCTGCTTCTGAGGATACAGCAGATCTTTGCTACTGCTCAGGTAGACGTAAAAGACTGCAGCTTGACTCTTAAGACATCTCCCCAGGGAGGAACAAAAAACAAGTGGTATCTCATGAAAAAAAACCCCATACTGGTACCCTTTAATTTACTTTACATGGGTGGTTCAGGACTGAAAAGGGGAATTAGCTGGTGGTGGGGGGTCCCTGGAGCTTGTATTGCAAGTTTTTATTATCATTGTTTTAATGTAAGATGTTGTTGATAAGCACCTTTACTTAATCTGAGCTGTTCCTGAAGGAAGACAAAGCCTTGAACTGTTTATTTGCTCTCTTGGGCATATGGCTTTGTGGATTCCAAGCATTAAGTGGTTAATAGCTGGAAGCTGTGCATTAGGCATTTACAGTGCTAAAGCCAGTTGTAACTTGCCTGATAAAAGGCATTTCAAATAAGCCAGGATTGCATAGAGGAATTTCAGTTGATGGGTTCCTGCCTGGGCCACCCTTTCTCAGGACTTACCCAAAAGCTTTTAACATGTCTTGACAAATGAAGGGAGAGGCTTCAATGCAGCAACAGACAGCAGGTTTATATTTAAAAGCACAAGCGAGAGAGAAACACCCTGAACTATTTGTTCTGTTAAATCCTCTATCCGCACCTACATAGTGGGGGGTTTTGTGGGTTGGGTTTTAGGGGGTTTTGTTAAAATACAGGTAAGCATTCCAGTTCAAGTCACTGCATCCTGACCTAGCTTTTCCCAAGCTGCAAGGTACAACCAAATTAAAAGTGGAAATTTTCAGTTATCCAGGTGCATGGAAGAGTTGCCAAAACACATTGCTACTCCAGCCTGGAGCCTTCATTTCACCAGGCACTTTGAAAGACCCAGTTTTCCCAAGCATCAAAGAGACCGGAACTGTGACCTGGGGCCCTGTGAAGCAAAGCCACCCAAATTGGAAACAGTATTTGCCATTCCTTCCTGGGATATGGTGAACTTTCATGTCACTCGTGGGATTTCTGCCATTCAGGGCTCATTTCCCCCCACCTCCCCACCATGTTTTCAATTCTTTATCTGAGAAGCAACACACAATGCTGACTATATGCATTATACTTGGACTTAAGTATTAATTTTACAGGTAAAAAAATGGATATATCTTAAATATTTCAATCTATAATCAGATTCCTTTGCAAGAATCTTAAGCATCTTTACTGTACTGATGGGTTGAAACGTTTTTTTGGGGGGAACACTTCTAACAGTCTTCATTTTCTTTATTTTTGTCTCTTTTACAGATTGCAAGTTCTTTGGAAGAGGCTACACATCTGTTAGAGGGTTTGGACAGTGCTTAGCTTAACTACTTGAATCTTCATAGCACCTCAGGGCAATCCCGTAATATATATAATCCATTTCACTGCTGCACTAAGGTGTGTGCATGAGCAGTGGCAGCCTGGCAATGCCATGTTGGGACAAGCAGTGTGTTTCTTGCTCTGCTATCTGCCTGTGTTTTACGAGAAGCCTGAAGCAAGGAGACTCCAATTAGCGTATCATGTGGGGCTGTGACTAAGTGAGATTATTTCTCCCTTATCTAGGCTAAAGGGAAGTAGTAGCTTAACACATTCTCATTCTTGCCAAAGGTCTTTAAAAAGAACCAGCATGTACAAGAAAATTGCCTACTGACATTCTTTGGATTTTGCAAATTCAGGGATTTAAGGCCAGGAGCAACTATGGTGATTATCTTGCTGGACCTCCCTTGCAAAAGCCATAAAAGCTCAAAGCCTTGAGCATTTAATTTGGAGAAGCCCCTGGCAGTTTGAGACCTTCAAAAGATGGAGAAGTGCCATATCCTTTGGTAAGCTGTTCCCACAGTTCACATTACAAAGTGTACCTGGCTACTTGTTACAAGGTAAAATTAAAGTGAATTCTAAAACACAGGGGCATGGGGAGGGAAAAAGAGCAAATTAAAGTTTCAGCCCATAGCATCCCCATAAGCACTGATTGTAGAGTTTCACATCTACATACAAGTCACACATGCAGGTGTACCAGCTGTCCCTAAAAGGTATGTTAACACATGACACACTCGCCTGCGTTTTCCAAGTGAAATAAGGACGATCCATGGATTCTGTTGTCCTTCATTCCACCGGAGTCTGTCTCATACCTAACCAGATTTCAGTGGAGTGAAGCACAAGAGACATGGAGATGAATCAGCAACAAGAGGAACTGCTTCTCACTGACAGAGAAGGGGAACTGCATGGAAGTTTGGATACAGCACGGATCCAAACAGAGCGGGTGTGCTGGGACACGGAGAGCAGCAGTACACGAGCAGTTCAGTAATCTGAGCATTTCTTGAACAGCTACAGTAAGAACCCATTTTAAGAATGTACTTACTTTCCACATAATATGTAAGGATTAAAAGCCTACAAAGACCACAAGCTGCTTTCTGGAAGGCTCAAATACCTTATTAACAGGAAATTAAACCCTAATGTGGATAAATTAGATGTGCAACCTCATCGCTTTCAGTCACCTTCCCTCTAGGATGGTCTATCCAGTAAAGAAACCAGAATGTAACGTTTCAGCACACATGTATCACACCATTTCCCTTAAGGATCTTTCTCACCAGATTCACACCAGCACTGCCTGGTTCCTTCCAGCTCTCCTGCCACTCTGCCTTCAGAATCTGGCAATAATCTATTAATGTTTTAGACCCATTTATTTTGTAATAAAGGGAATGTAAATAAGATTTAAGTTAAGGGAGAATTTAGATTTTTCAAGCTGAGCATGAAATGGATCTTTTCAGGTGTCAGTGTAAATTCCTTGAAGGTTAATGCAGCTAAACATATTTGATGCATAAAAGTGTCACATCTAATACTAATCATTCACCAACTGTAATTGCCTTTTCAAAGTTCTCACTTCCCCAAGACAAACGCACCCAGAAATTAGGTCTGGCAAATTTAAAACAAAACACAAATAATGTCCTCCTACCATAAGGACACATTATTTACTTTGATAGATTTAGTACCAGATTTCAAGAATTTATTGTGCTGTATTATTTCTCAGCTGCCTGCCTAATCCTTCCTTCTCCCTCCTATCTGACTGAGTTTAAAAGCATTCAAAAACTACTTGCTGATGGCTTTTCTTACCAACACAGACCTGTGAAGGGCTGGTGCCCTGGAAAGCCAACAGCCAGCTTCCATGTACAGTGGTGCTGAGCTCTTCCAGCAGTGCGAGTTGTCAGAGCTTCCAGCATTGATTTCCAGGTTTGTTCTTCAGCATAACCCACACCTTGTGTTGGGTATCTACAAAAAAGAATTTCCCTGCTTAATGTTTTAAAGTTGTAATTATTTCTTTTGAGAAGGAGTGCAACAGGAGGACCACAACATATTTTCAGACCAGAATCTAGCCAACCTTATCCTGTTTCAGTTTTCTGTACTTTCTTATCCATCTACTACTCCATCTCTATAGGTATCTTGAAATACCTAATGAAAAAAAAACCAAACCCACCAACTCTTGAGATCTTTTCCTAAAGTATTTTTCTTCAGGGCATCCCAGAACTAAGACCTTAGCAAGCCATTCCTTAGCCTTGTGGTGATGATTGATAGTGGGGGTAACAAGAACACCGGCAACAAACTGGGGTTTTTCCCCTGTTACCTTTTAGTGAGACAGAGTGAAAATGCAAGAGAGCAAGTACCATGTGTGAAGCGTAAACAGATGAAAAATGCACAGGTTAGCTTATTTTCCAATTAATGGTAATAAAATAAAGGGAACTCACCTTCCCAGTGCCTGGGCAGCAACAGGGCCAGAGGGAAGGAGTCTGTGCTGGGAAACTGCTTGGTTCTGCTGCAGATCCACGATGCTGCACTCGCCACTTTCTCCCCCTTCCATCATCCCCAGCTGGCTTCAGCTTCCCAGGCACAAGAGGCCTTCATCTGTAGGGCACTGCGAGCTGTATGGATGAAGACAGAAATATAGTTGGGTATTAATGATATGCTAGGGAATAATATTTACAGCCCTACAAGCAATATATTACTTAGTCATTTGTTCTTCCCCCCATGCGAAGGACACTTTGGCTAACAGCTTTCCATACATTAAAGCAATGAATATAATGAGACAGCAGCCAAACTGCCAGAGACACACATTGCTCTGGACAAGTCTTTGTCAATACACTGTGCAGTCAGCAAGACTGCTTTAAGAGATGACAGGTGCTATGTAAATGCAAGCTCCTTATCAAAGGAACCATGGCTTGTTGCTCACACTGATGTAGTACCAGAGACAGAAAAAACTCAAGTTACTCCTTAGAGTAATATGAGCAGTCTGAAGACTGAATATTTCCAGACCTTAGAAAGTAATTGATGATACAGAGCTGGCAATTCAGACAAGAAAAACTTATTTTCAGGCAAAAGGAATGAGATCAAAGTGAAACAGCCAAAAAAGTACCAGCTAGTAGTCCTTGTTCACGCATTTGGACACTGCTTCCTGGTGCTGCCAGCACCAGTACTTGGGGCATTATGTTAAAACCTTGATAAGTCAAAGCAGCCTTCTCACCACCAGGGTACACCCATACAGATGAACACAGCCTTTTTCTAGCTGCAACTCCCCACACCTATTTATAGGCCTGCTCATAATGACACAAAGCTTATGTGTATAGAACAACTTAAACCCCTATGCCCTTTCCTGCTGCTATTCATGAATACCAAGTCCTGAATAGTATCTGTCACTGCAACTTGGTGAGGGGCAACTGGAAAAGCCCATTGAAATGGGTTGATCTGGGGCATATCTGAAACATTGGTTACTAACAGCCTCACTATCAACTTCACAGAGCACAGAATATAAACCAGACAAACCTGTTCCAGTGCTGAGATGCTAGCACAGGGTGCCCAGAGAAGCTGTGGCTGCCCCATCCCTGGCAGTGCTCAAGGCCAGGTTGGACACAGGGGCTTGGAGCAAGCTGCTCCAGTGGAAGGTGTCCCTGCCCATGGCAGGAGGTTGGAACTGGATGAGCTTTAAGGTCCCTTTCGACCCAAACCAGGCTGGGATTCTATGATTCTATGAAACGTGGTAGCCAAGTCTATCAAGAGAGATGTCACTCTCAAAAAGGGCACATTAGCAAGAACAAGAAGCAGGCCAACTGCTCTGACTTCAGAGATGGCATTTCTTAAACTCCCGTTACAAAGACACACAAGCCACGAACAAGCACTTTGACACTGGCAGCTTCATTATTTCACCTTGTGAAATGTGAACTGCTCCACTCCCAGCAAGGGCTTTGGCTCAGAAGCCACAACAGAATCCTCTGCATGTGCAAGTATCTGCTGAGCTGAGTTGCAGTACAACACTCCAAGCACAGTCTAAGCTGTAACTGGCACAGGTAAGGAAAATCATTACATGTAACTACCCCAAGCAGGGCAATGCTTTCACTCAAGATGTGTTTACTGGGCAGCAAAAAAGCAGCAAGCGCACAGCCACTTCAATTTCCCCATGAAATAACACCACTGGCATGAGCTACAAGATGCCTAAAATGGCACAAACCCAGAAAATCTGTCCTTGTTGAGTCTTTCCCATAGGAAGGTGAGAATACTGTTGAGCCAAGCTGAAAGATCAGGGACATACCTAGAAAAGCCAGCAGTTTTCAACCTGTTTAATAGCTGCATTTCGATCCTGTGCCTAAATTCCTTACCTAAAGTAAATTTTTATCCAGGAGGCAGTGAGGCCTCTG